>NW_011494610.1:2946560-2947358 GCF_000754665.1 Bison bison bison
AGCCCTCTCTCAAGCCTTGGACCAAATGGAAACAATAAAGCTTTTTGCAGCAAAAACAAAACAAAACAAACAAAAAAAGGACCTACTGTATAGCACAGGGAACTATATTCAATATCTTGTAATTACTTACAATGGAAGAGAATCTGAAAAAATATATATATATACATAAATCACTTTGCTGTACACCTGAAGCTAACACAACATTGTAAATCAAATATGAAAGTGAAAGTGAGAGTCGCTCAGTCGTGTCCGACTCTTTGCAACTCCTTGGACTGTACAGCCCATGGAATTCTCCAGGCCAGAATACTGGAATGGGTAGTCTTTCCCTTCTCGAGGGGATCTTCCCAACCGAGGGATAGAACCCAGGTCTCTCACATTGCAGGCAGATTCTTTACCAGTGAGCCACCAAGGAAGCCTCTATACTTCAATTTTTTTCTTTAAAGGCACAAATTTGTGACTTCTTTAGAGTTCCACACTTGCTCCTGCCTCCGAGCCTTTGGTCCTGCTATTTCTCTTCCTGGATGTGTTTTCTCTGAACTTAATGGCTAGTTCCTCCTCCTGGATTCCAACTCAAAAGCTAACTTCTTGGAAAAAAAAGAACAAACCTCACCTCCTGTTTGCCTACCTAGTCCCTGTCTGCATCCCTCACCTCCATTCATCCCACCCACCCACCCCTTTTTTTTTGGCCCATACTGCATAGCAGAGATTTCCCTCCACCTGCAGTCTTGATGTTCCCTTCAGGCCTTCCCTGAACAGGGATCTCACACAAGGGAAGGGCTATTTAATGCGTTGGAAAGT
>NW_011494610.1:2947458-2950360 GCF_000754665.1 Bison bison bison
AAGAGAGGATGAGATGGTTGGATGGCATCACCGACTTGATGGACATGAGTTTGAATAGGCTCTGGGAGTTGGTGATGGGCAGGGAAGCCTGGCATGCTGCAGTCCGTGGGGTTGCAAAGAGTTGGGCACGACTGAGCAAATGAACTGAACTGAACCTACTTCTTCCATAAATACTTTTATAATACCTGCAAGTCTCGGTTCAAAAGTTGCATTTTCAGGCTCCCCAGCGTTCCATGCCAGAACAGAGCAGGGCAGGGAGAACTGGCCTTTGTCCTGCACCCTGTCTCCTCCTCAGGCCACAGGCAGCACCGCAGGGCTTTGAACTTGTGTATAGATACTCAGGTCCGTCCAAACCCGCTGCGAACTCGTTTGCCTCTGTCACACTTCCAGCTTTGGGGCACTCCCATTGGCTGTACATTTGCTCTCAGAACTGACCCAGGCAAGAGATTTCTACAGATCTTGGAAAAGGACTCAGGGCCTAAGGCTGGGGGCTTCCAGGGTGTTGGGCGACTGGAACATGACCTGAAAGGGAATGGCACAGGTTCTGGGGGAGCACAGAAGCTCCCGCACTTGGTCCGTGGACAGGGAGTGGTTGGAGGAGGACCAGTGTGGAGCCTCTAAAATACAGGGGCCAAGGGAAGGGTCCAAAGGCTTGCCCAGGTCTAAAGCAGCACCACCTGAGAAAAGCCGAGGGCGGGGACAATGGGAGGGCGTCACGAATACTCTCCCGGGACTTCCCTGGCACCCAGTGGTTAAGAGTTCACCTTCCAAAGCAGGGGATGCAGGTTCAATCCCTGGTCAGAGATAAGATCCCACATGCCTCTCGGTCAAAAAAAACATAAAACAGAAGCGATACTGTAATAAATTCAATAAATACTTTTAAAATGGTCCACATCAAAAAACATCTTTTTTTTTTCAAACTTTAAACTTTTTTTTTGATTGGGGTGTAGCCGATTAACAATGTTGTGATGGTTTCAGGTGAACAGTGAAGGGACTCAGCTGTACATGTGTATGTATCCATTCTCCCCAAACCCCCACCCATCCAAGCTGCCACATACCATCCAGTCGAGTTCCCTGTGCTATAAAATAGGTCCTTGTTGATGGTATCCATTTTGAATATAGCAGTGGGTACATGACCTTCGCAAACTCCCTAACTATTAATATCCCTTCCCTACCCCTGGCAACCATAAATTCATCTTCTAAGTCTGTGAATCTCTTTCTATTTTGTAAGTAAGCTCATGTGTATCATTTCTTCTTAGATTCCACATATAAGGGATGTGGTTGATGTTGTTGTTCAGTCGTCAAGTCGTGTTGGACTCTTCACGACGCCATGGACTGCAGCACACCAAGGGATGTGGTATGATATTTGAAAAAAAAATACATTTCAACTGGTCATAAGAAATGGTCATAACAGCTAACACTGTTGGGTACTGTTTCCCAGTTGCTTTTTCATGGGCCTCATACATATCATTTTTTCATACTTATCATTTCTTCATACATATCATTCTTTATCTTTACAACCACCGTAAGAGGAAGAATCATATTATTACCCCTGTTTTAGAGATTAGGCAACCAAGTTATAAGTAACTCACCCAGTGTTACACAGATGGCATTGGGGTCTGAACCTGGGTAGTCTGGCTCAAGTTCACGCTCTTAACTACTATGATATACAAAAGGATGAAAGAATTCTGGCAACAAAGAGAGGCTGAAAAGGATGTCCATTATACTTCAATAAAACAGGGAGGAGAAGACCCAGGAAACTGTTGCAGAAAGAAAGCAGGTCCAACAGTGTTGATATCAGACAAGACTGAATTGGAAGAGGAAAGCTCTGAAAGGGCCAAAGAGGAATATTTCACATTATAAGATGGTAGACATCATCAAGAAGAAACAGCAGGAACCCTGTATTGACCTAATAGCTTCAAAATATAAATCAGAAGCTGACTGATGCACCATTTAACACTGACAAAGTCAGAATCACGATGGGAGACTCATATACCATTCAGAGAACATTGATAAAGAATATTTAAAAATAAGAAATAAAGAACTTAAATATTCAATAAAGTACCTACAGCTACTGTGGCCACAGGACTGGAAAAGGTCAGTTTTCATTCCAAAGAAAGGCAATGCCAAAGAATGCTCAAACTACTGCACAATTACACTCATCTCACGCGCTAGTAAAGTAATGCTCAAAATTCTCCAAGCCAGGCTTCAACAGTACATGAACCGTGAACTTCCAGATGTTCAAGCTGGATTTAGACAAGGCAGAGGAACCAGAGATCAAATTGCCAATATCCGTTGGATCATTGAAAAAGCAAGAGAGTTCCAGAGAAACATCTATTTCTGCTTTATTGACTATGCCAAAGCCTTTGATTGTGTGGACCACAACAAACTCTGGAAAATTCTTAAAGAGATGGGAATATCAGACCACCTGACCTGCCTCTTGAGAAATCTGTGTGCAGATCAGGAAGCAACAGTCAGAACTGGGCATGGAACAACAGACTGGTTCCAAATAGGAAAAGGAGTACGTCAAGGCTGTATGTTGTCACCCTACCTATTTAACTTATATGCAGAGTACATCATGAGAAACGCTGGGCTGGAAGAAGCACAACCTGGAATCAAGATTGCCAGGAGAAACATCAATAACCTCAGATATGCAGATGACACCACTCTTACGGCAGAAAGCAAAGAACTAAAGAGCCTCTTGATGAAAGTGAAAAGAGGAGAGTGAAAAAGTTGGCTTAAAACTCAACATTCAGAAAACTAAGATCATGGCATCTGGTCCATCACTTCATGGCAAATAGATGGGGAAATAGTGACAGACTTTATTTTTTGGGCTCCAAAATCACTGCAGATGGTAACTGCAGCCATGAAATTAAAAGATGCTTACTCCTTGGAAGAAAAG
>NW_011494610.1:2950460-2977416 GCF_000754665.1 Bison bison bison
GTTCTTCTAGTCAAAGCTATGGTTTTTCCAGGAGCCATGTATGGATGTAAGAGTTGGACTGTAAAGAAAGCTGAGTGCCAAAGAATTGATGCTTTTGAACTGTGGTGTTGGAGAAAACTCTTGAGAGTCCCTTGGACTGCAAGGACATCCAACCAGTCCATCCTAAAGGAAATCAGTCCTAAATATTCATTGGAAGGACTGATGCTGAAACTGAAACTCCAATATTTTGGCCACCTGATGTGAAGAACTGACTCATTGGAAAAGATTCTGATGCTGGGAAAGATTGAAGGCAAGAGGAGAAGGGGACAACAGAGGACGAGATGGTTGGATGGCATCACCGACTCAATGGACATGAGTTTGAGTGAAGTCCGGGAGTTGGTGATGGACAGGGAGGCCTGGCGTGCTGCAGTCCATGGGGTCAAAAAAAGTCGGACACGACTGAGTAACTGAACTGAACAGGATGTTCTACCTGGGCTTCCCTTGTGCCTCAGTGGTAAAGAATGCACCTGCAGTACAGGATATGTGGGTTCCATCCCTGGGCCAGGAAGCTCCCCTGGAGAAGGAAATGGCAATGCACTCCAGTATTCTTGTCAGGAAAATCCCATGGACAGAGGAGGCTGGAGGACTGCAGTCCATGGGGTCGCAAAAGTCGGACATGACTTAGCGAGTAAACAACAATATCCTAGTTAGTGAAAGACCAAAGGCTATTTGTACCATGTGAATATTCCACCCTGTGCCCAAGAAAGGAAGTTGCCTTCATTAAAAAAAAAGTGAGAGAGATTTCCCTGGTGGCACAGTGGTTGACTCCCCTCTTCCACTGCAGGGGGCACAGGTGCAGTCCCTGGCGGGGGAACTAAGATCCCACATGCCATGCAGCACACCAAAAGAAAAAAGATGCTAACATTAAAAATATAATCAATAAAATAAAAGGTAAGAAGCAATCAGACCTGTCTCAACTTTAGATATCAACACTCTTCTGGATCTCAACTGGACTTTTTAAAAGTGAGACAAAATCAAACTTAGACTTGTTTTCCAAGCACAGTCAGATGTGTCCATGCTTTTCTGAATCCAAATCAAATGGAAGTGTCTTCCGCTTTCAGAAAGTCTTTCCATACAGTATACATATAATGTATGTACTATTTTATCAGGATTCGGAAAGAAAGACGACTACATGCGTACTGACTTCTTGCTCCTGAAAATGGCTGAACTGTTTTCTTTGGTTTTCAACACAGCAGCAGTTGTAGCAAACCTAAGAGTGTGTGCATGTGGTGAGCGAGCAGGATGAGAATTCCCAGGGAATTTTCACGGGTCACCTGGGCCCCACAGAGAGTAGAGAGGGAGGACAAGCCTTTCCATGGCCCTCACCTGCATGGTTCCTCTGGCTGCTAAGGGCGAGGGGAGATGGCCCTGCTGGAGCCACTTCCACAGACTTAATAAAAGTGGCACAGCCTGCGGGCTTCCTGTGTGTGTGCTAAGTCACCCCAGTTGTGACCGACTCTTTGTGACCCCCATGGACTGTATAGCCCACGAGGCTCCTCTGACCATGGGATTCTTCAGGAAGAAGACTGGAGTGGATTACCATGCCCTTCTCCAGGGGATCTTCCTGACTCAGGGATTGAACCTGAGTCTCCAGCATTGGCAGGCAGGTTCTTTATTATTAGCGCCACCTGGGAAGTGTGGGGCTTCCTACAAAACCTGGTAATCATGCTAGACAGACACAAGATGCCAGCCAGCTTCCTTCCTGATTGGCGTTCAGGGATGAAAAACTGTTAAGTCACCAGGGTTGCTCTCACCCGTACTAGAGGAAAATGTCCAGAAAAGCGAACTAGTATGACCAAGATGATTGCTTGTACTACTGCTGCAATGGTAGAAATACATCTTTTCCACCAGTGTTCTAATAATGTACACCTTTCGCAATGGACTTCACCTATTTATATACGGCATTTAATTCAACATTCAGCAAATATTTATTGAAGTTACCTTGTGTTAGGTGCTGGGATACAGCTGTAAAGAGAATGCCCTTGTTTGAACAGAGTCCTTAGGTATACAGTTGGGGGACAGTTGAAAAAAGAGACAATTAATTGCAAGGAGTGATAAATGCTGTGAAGAAAATATAATGGAGATAGGACCACCAAATAAAATATTGGACACCTGGTTCTATGTGAATTTCAGATAGACAGTTTTTGTTTTGTTTTAGTGTATGTTCCATGCAATATAGGCCTACATCATCTGGCCCCTGCAGATCTAACTCCTCCTGTCATGCTCCACTTTATTTTTTAAGCCCCAGTGTAGCCGGGTCCTGTCTCAGAGCCTTTGCTATTAGCATCCCCTCTTCCTGGAAAGCTCTGCAGGCTAATCCATAGCTGTCTTCTTGTTGAACTTCAGGTCACTTGTTTAGAGATCTCCTCTGGCCATCCCCTTGACAATCTACGTCACTTATCAAATCTGAAAAGATCTTGTTTATTCCTTTCCTCTCTTTAAAACAAGCTCCACGAGGGGCAGAAAAGTTCTCTTCTATCGGAGATGCTTTGGCCATGACTTTGGACAGTTCCTTCGATAGTTGTATAAGACCCACTAGATGCCTGACTCTAGCCCTGACATCAAAAGAGGGCACAATTCAGCGGACACGCGCCTCATGTGTGCCCTTCTCAGAACCGCGAGAGGGATGCCCACTAGCGCGGTCAAAGACCATTGCCGCGCATGACGTCAGCCCCCTCAGAGCGGGGCCGTGATTGGTGATTGGAATCTGGGTGGAGCCGAGCGCCCTTGGCCCCGCCCCTTACTCGGCCCCTTGTACGCATGCGCCCCGGCCGCAGCCTCCCTGCCGCGCCATTTTGCCGGGGTTTGAATGTGAGGTGTGGAGTGGCGGTAGGAGTGGAGAGTGCCGGCTACGGTCCGTGACTGGGCTTCCCTTCTCCGTTCCCGCGTCCCCACGAGGTGAGGCGCAGGCCTGCACGGCCTAGTGTCGGGGCTTCTCGGGACCCGGCTGGGGGAGGGTGGAAGCGCTCCTTGCGCTTCCGAACGTTGGGAAGCCAGGACCGCACCTCCGGGCGAGAGCGGAACATTGGCCCATGTCTGCGGAAGCGTCCGGGGGCAGGGGCTTCGCTTTCGCGTCTCGCCTGTCCTGGCGGCATCCCAGGTCTGAGGTGCAGGCTCGGGTAAGCAACCCCACCCCCGCCCGGGCCTGTGAGGAGCGAGGGCGGCCCGGGCTAGGCCTGGCCCGTGCGGCGCGAGCGCCCGCCTCTTCCTCCTTAGCGCCGCGCTGATTGGCCGCGCTCTCGGGGCGGCCTGCTCTCATTGGTCGCACCCGTGCGTCCGTTCTCGGCGCACCGGGTCCGCCCGCATCGTGAGGCGAGTGCGGCTGCGGGGCCTGGCCGGCTGCGGAGCGGGCGTACGAGCCGCCGCCCCGGCCGCCGCTGCTATCCTGGGCCTCCCTTTCCCGTTAGGGCGGCGGCGGTGGTGGCGGAGCGCCACACCGCCGAGGGCTTTGGTCTCCGCGGCTGTGAAACGGGCCCGGTGATCTCACTTTGCTGAGTTGCTCGTGAGGGTTAGACTGTGGTCTGTGTCCCCGAGGAGGTCCGTGCACCTGTCGGGTTACCAGGGTCCACCTCTTGAGGGAACACCTACAATGTTCGGAGCTTTGGGATTCAGCTTAGGAACGAGAAGGCCTGGATTCGTTTTCAGATTTAACCCCTCCTTAGGGCTGGTCACTTCATCTCTCCGAGTCTCCACTTCCTCATCTGGAAAAGCGGGGTTGAAAACATTTACCTCATAAAGTGGCTGCGGATCCCCTGAGTTACTACCCTGGTTTACCAAGCCCCATCTGGGGTGACCGTTGTCCACCTCTCCCACCCACCTCTTCTCCTTGACCACTGTAGCCACGCTGCTTACGTTTTCTTTTTATTACGTGTTCCGAGCGCATGTCCTCCAGAAAGCGTTCGGACGCGCCTTTCGTTTGCTTGGACATGCCAACAGCAGATCTTTGCAAGGCTGGTTCCCTGTCCTTCAGGTTTCACTCACGTTACGCCTCTTTTTGACCAACCTTTCAAAGGATCTCTTTCAACTGATCATATCACTCTAGTTTTATTTACTTCATAGTTTTTTTTTATCATGTTCTAGAATCACTAATAGTTTACTTGGTTATTGTCTTTTTCAAATTTCAAAGGCTGATACCTTACCTGTCTTGTTGCTGCTGTAAGCAGATGCTGCTGTAAGCAGATGGCCAGTGCTTGCCACATGGTAGATGAACAAGTATTATTCCTCGGAAGAGTCATGCATGAAAAGGGACTTTTTACTTTTGGATCCTGCTAGTGCTCTTTTTCGCCTCCTCTTGGACCACCACAGTGAAGATTTTGGCCCTTTTTTGTGTGTCTGCATTTTTCACATAATTCGTGGGACTGGATCTACCCAGCCTCTTACTTCTTAAGACCCTATATCTTTCATTTCTTTACACCAGTGCAGGGGAATTCTTTATTCCCCTCTGTTTACTTTGATTTTTGCTATGAGAGCTAGGATAGAGGAGAACCATTTTCTGTACAGTATTAGATAGGTTTGGGGGCAGTGCTGTACCTTTGGTATTAATTTGTTCCTTTATTCATTTAATAACTTGGTAAATAACTTCATTTAATCCACTTAATCTCTTTGAATACAGTGAAATTTATCTTCTTTTGTCTCAAACAAAATGGACAGAGTTCCTTCCCTTGGGGAGCCTATATTCTAGAGGGGGAAAGAGACAAGGTTACAAATAAATGGCTTAAATAATTCCAGACAAATGACAGATGAAGGCGACTTCTCTGAGGAGGTGGCATTTGAGCTGAGACCAGCTATGGAAAGATGAGGGAACAGAACATTCCAGGCAGAGCGAATAGAAAGTACAAAGGGTTCGAGGAAAATCTAGCTTTCACAGAGTAGTATGTGAAGGAACAGGTGTCTGGAGGTCAGATCACATTGGGCTTTGTAGACAATGTAAAAAGTTTGGCTCTGCATCTCAGTGGTACGTTCCTGTGATGAGAAAGCAGAAGGTGGACTGAGGTGCTGCAGTGTGTTCTTAATGTGTGTGTGCCAGATGGTTTTCATTTATTGGATCTCTCTCCCTTCCCCCAGATGTAGGGCCTCTGGAGTGGTTCTCTAATGCAGAGGAAATATCTTAAGGAAAAGGCATACATCTTGGGTCAACTTACGTCACAGATTTCTGTGTGGTGGCCTTGGAAAGCAAAGCTTTTATTCCAAATGTCTTCATCTGTAATTGAGGACCTTTGAGAAGAGGCTAGACTTAGGTCCAGCCAGTCTTTCAACAAAAAGTCTGGCATAATTGATTTATTGTGGTACATAAAGCAAAAGTCACTCATTTGTGTCCAACTCTTTGCAACCCCATGGACTGTAGAGTCCATGGAATTCTCCAGGCCGGAGTACTGGAGTGGGTAGCTGTTCCCTTCTTCAGGGGATCTTCTCAACCCAGGGATCGAACCCAGGTCTCCTGCATTGCAGGCAGATTCTTTACCAGCTGAGCCACCAGGGAAGCCCATTGTGGTACATATTTTTCATGTATTTTTGGGTAGAGATTTCCAAAAATAGCTCAGTGGAGAAGTAAAGTATCAGCCTTCATTTAAAGGCAAAAGAGTGAATTTTTTCATTTCTAGTTTGTCTTGAAAGTCAGTAATGCTTTTTACATTTATATATTGCACATATTTCAGAATGTCAGTGTACCTCCACCTCTGGCAAATAAAGATAACTAGACCTTAATCTTGCTGCCTCTGGAGTATTCTCTAAAATTACCTGATGTGTCATATTTTCACAAATCAGGACTTAAGCTTACAATTTGGGTTTATAGACACTGTCACTGAGGAGACAGAAAAGGGATTTTTGGACAAACGTTTAGTCCCTTAACATTAAAAATATAAGATTTATGAAGTATTTTAACTTTTGGGGGTTGTAGCATGCGTGCTTATATTCCTCCACCAGCACCACCACCACTGCACACACACACACAGTTTCCCGCCATACACTTTTTTTTAACCTGGCCCTTCAGCTTCGCCGTTTTGTGGGGGTCACTTTCGTGTCTCCTAGAGTCGGTTGGCTCCAGCCCTTCTGTCTCACAGGCAATTGACTGAATAAATGCGAAGCATGACTGCTTTTTGATGGGGGAAAAAAGATCAATAAAGGGTATGTAGCTTTTGAAAATAGGGCACAAATACACAGTAGTTGCTCTTCACTGTTTTAAGAATCGAGGGAGAGTGCAGTGAACAAAACACAAAGTCCTTGCTCCCATGTTGCTGACAGTCTAATGGAGGGGAAAGCATAGTAAACAAGAAAGCAGTTTATAGGCCTGATAAAATTGGAAAAGCAGAACCAGAGAATGGAGAGTGACTGAGCTGGGTGCTGTTTTAGATAGGATGGTCCAGGACAGCAGCTCAAAACAGAAGTGACATTTGAAAAGAGACCTGAATGAAGCAGGGAGTGAACTACAAAGCTCTCCAGGGGCAGAGCCGTCTAGGTGGAGGAGACAGTGAGTCCTGACCCCCGAAATAAGCACTGGCAAGTATGAACAATATACAGGATAAAGTTCAAACTCCCATCTTCTTTGAAGCATTTTTGAATGAACGGAAACCAATTATGTCAGTATGTTGGTCACTATTTATCTGACAGATATAATTGAGTTCCTACATTATGTCATGCTTGCTAATAACTGATGCTCAGAGGATAGTCTCCAATCCAGACTGGATCCATGTTTTAGCCGCTTGACTGACATATTAGCTTATCCATTAGTTCATGCGGCAAATGCTTAGTGAATACTGTGTGCCAGGCAATGTTGAAGGTCCTGGGCTACAGAGGTGAGCAAGACCTACAAAGTCCCTGCCCCAGGGAGCTTACAAATAAGAGATGACAAGTCAAAGATACCTCAGATGAGAATAAGTGCTGTGAACAGTGCAATAGGGATGAGGTGGATGATGATTGTGGAAGGCTTTTTTGAGGAGTTGACAGTGGGCTGGATGATGCCTGATGTCAAATTAGAAGGAAGGGTTATTACAGTCAGGGAGAACTCTTGTCTGGTTTGAGGAACAGAAAGAAGGCTTTGGTGGCTGGACAGCAAGAAGGTCAGAGATAAGGTTGACAGGTGCCAGCTTGCATGGGACTCTGTCATGAAGAAAGTTAGTAAAATGCAAATTTATTAAGGAGTGTATTTAAAATTTAAACTCAACAAAATAGGTTCAGTTACCTTCTGTAATCCCCCAAACACACATGCTGCCTTGTGTAAATCCCAAAAGGTAGAATAATTTGCATGTAGTAAAGACTTTTTTTTTTTTATTTCATATATACTGGTGTAAACGGTTTTCCTTGGCAACAGCAAACTTTTCATGTTTTCATAACAGATTCAGCATTTCAACACAGAAAAAAGAATGGGAAATAAATTGATTAAATCACTGCTTTCCGGCCTGTGTTCCATAATAAAATGGTTCTGTGGCCAGGCTCTGGGTTCTTGAAGCTTTTAAAGCGCATCTCCAAAAGAGGGTGAATATGATGCATAGCATTTTCCAAACCTTTGGTGTAAAAAACAGGAAGAGTTGCTTCTCAGTGAATTGTGTGTGTGGTTGAGTGGAACTCCATAGAGTGGTTTGCCCTGTATCAAAGGAAGTAATATATATAAGTGGTGGAGTCTACCAAATCAGCCATCATGTTGGCGTCCCTTGTGGTAAAAACGAGCGTGTTGAGGAGAATACAGATAACTTCAAAGATTGGTCTCCTTAGAAGGCTGTGGTTTCTGGCTGTGGAGGAGTACTCTTCACAACCTCAGCATTAGCTGTAGCCCTTTATAAAGCCTATTAATCATTTGTAATATATTAGATGTGGATTTTTTTGGTCAGTCATAGCATATTCTGTGATTTATATTTAGTTTTAAGCTTTAAATATTTGAAAAGTTGCTTTTTATTGAGATATAATTAAGATGTAACATTAATTTCAGGTGCACAACATAATGGTCTATATATTGTGAAATGATCACAATAAACCTAGTTAATTAACGTTCATCATCACACATAATTACAAATATATTTGTCTTTTTTGTTCTGAACTTTTAGGATTTACTGTCCTAATAACTTTCAAATATACAGCACGCTGCTATTAACTGGAGTCTCTGTGTCGGACATTACATCCTCCTGATTTATATATTTATTTTGTAACTAGAGATTTGTACCTTTCTACCCACCTTCATCCATTTGCCCCTGCCATGCAGTCAACCACCAATCTGTTTGTTTTTTTTAACCAATCTGTTTGTTGTTGTTTTGCCATGCCCACCAATCTGTTTTTTTTGTTATTGTTTTGCCGCATACCACAGTATGTGGGACAGATAGAAGCCATGCCCCCTGCATTGGTAGGCAGAGTCTTAGTCACTGGACCACTGAGGAAGTTCCCTAATCTGCTCTTTTTATCTATGAATTTTTGTTTTTAAGATTCCACATAGAAACATGATCATGTGGTATTTCAGTTCAGTCCTGTCTTAACTCTTTGTGACCCCATGGACTGTAGCATGCCGGGCTTCCCTGTCCATCACTAACTCCTGGAGCTTACTCAAACTCATGTCTATCGCGTCAGTGATGCCATCCAACCATCTCATCCTCTGCCATCCTCTTCTGCCTTCAGTCTTTGCTAGCATCAGGGTCTTTTCCAGTGAGTCAGTTCTTCGCATCAGGTGGCCAAAGTATTGGAGTTTCAGCTTCAACATCACTCCTTCCAATGGATATTCAGGACTGATTTCCTTTAGGATGGACTAGTTGGATCTCCTTGCAGTCCAAAGGACTCTCAAGAGTCTTCTCCAACACCACAGTTCAAAAGCATCAGTTCTTCAGTGCTCAGCTTTCTTTATAGTCCAACTCTCACATCCATACATGACTACTGGAAAAACCATAGCTTTGACTTGATAGACCTTTGTTGGTAAAGTAATGTCTCTGCTCTTTAATATGCTGTCTAGGTTGGTCATAGCTTTTCTTCCAAGAAGCAAGCATCTTTTAATTTAATGGCTGCAGTGATTTAGGAGCCCACAAAAATAAATTCTGTCACTGTTTCCACTGTTTCCCCATCTATTTGCCATGAAGTGATGGACCAGATGCCATGATCTTAGTTTTCTGAATGTTGTGTTTTAAGCCAGCTTTTTCACTCTTCTCTTTGACTTTCACTAAGAGGTTCTTTAGTTCTTCTTTGCTTTCTGCCATAAAGGTGGTGTCATCTGCGTATCTGAGGTTATTGATACTTCTCCTGGCAATCTTGATTTTAGTGTGTGCTTCATCCAGCCCAGCATTTTACATGATGTACTCTGCATATAAGTTAAATAAGCAGGGTGACAATATACAGCCTTGACATAACTCCTTTCCTGATTTGGAACCAGTCTGTTGTTCCATGTCCAGTTCTAACTTTTGCTTCTTGACCTGCATACAGATTTCTCAAGAGGCAGGTCAGGTGGTCTGGTATTCCTATCTTTTGAAGAATTTTCCACAGTTTGTTGTGATCCACACAGTCAGAGCCTTTGGCATAGTCAATAAAGCAGAAGTAGATGTTTCTCTGGAACTCTTTTGCTTTTTTGATGATCCAGCGGATGTTGGCAATTTGATCTCTGGTTCCTCTGCCTTTTCTAAATCCAGCTTGAACATCTGGAAGTTGATGGTTCATATTCTGTTGAAGCCTGGCTTGGAGAATGTTGAGCATTATTTTGCTAGCGTGTGAGATGAGTGCAATTGTGTGGTAGTTTGAATGTTCTTTGGCATTGCCTTTCTTTGGGATTGGAATGAAAACTGACCTTTTCCAATCCTGTGGCCACTGCTGAATTTTCCAAATTTGCTGGCATATTGAGTGCAGCACTTTCACAGCATCATCTTTTAGGATTTGAAATAGCTCAACTGGAATTCCATCACCTCCACTAGTTTTGTTCGTAGTATTTTTGCTTCCTAAGGCCCCTCCAGGATGTCTGGCTCTAGGTGAGTGATCACACCATCGTGATTATCTGGGTCATGAAGATCTTTTCTGTACACTTCTTTTGTGTATTCTTGTCACCTGTTCTTAATACTTTCTGCTTCTGTTAGGTCCATACCGTTTCTGTCTTTTATTGTGCCCGTCTTGGCATGAAATGGTCCCTTGGTATCTCTGATTTTCTTGAAGAGATCTCTGCTGCTGCTAAGTTGCTTCAGTCGTGTCCGACTCTGTGCAACCCCATAGACAGCCTCCCAACCAGGCTTCCCTGTCCCTGGGATTCTCCAGGCAAGAACACTGGAGTGGGTTGCCATTTCCTTCTCCAATGCATGAAAGCGAAGACTGAAAGTGAAGTCGCTCAGTCGTGTCTGACTCTTAGCGACCCCATGGACTGTAGCCCACCAGGCTCCTCCGTCCATAGGATTTTCCAGGCAAGAGTACTGGAGTGGGGTGCCATTGCCTTCTCCGAAGAGATCTCTAGTCTGTGGTATTTATGTATCATTTATTTCACTTGGTATACTGCCCTTAGGATCCGTCTATGTTGTCACAAATGGCAGGGGTTTCCCTTTTTGTGTGTGGCTGGATAATCCTCCATTCTGTGTGTATACTACGTTGCATTATCCATCGATGGATGCTTAGGTTGCTTCCATGTGTTGACTGTTGTTAATAGCGCTGCAGTGAACAGCAGACAGTGGGAGTACAAGTATCTCTTCTAGTTAGAATTTTCATTTCCTTCAGATAAATACCTAGAAGTGGAATAGCTGGAGCATGTGGTAATTCTGTTTTTAATTTTTTGAGGAACCTCCATACTTACTTCCAGAGAGGTTGTACCAGTTTACATTCCCACCAGCAGGTACCAGGGTTTCCTTTTCTCCCCATGCTCGCCAAATGCCTGTTATTTCTTGTCTTTTTTATTATAGTCGTTCTAACAGGTACGGGGTGATAATCTCATTGTGGTTTTGATTTGCATTCCCTTGTGTTTAGTGATGTTGAGCACCTTTTCATACTGTCTTTGGGAAAATGTCTGTTTAGTTCCTCTGCCCATTTTTCAGCTGGACTCTTTTTTTCTGAGTTGTATGAGGTTTTTTTTTATGTTTTGGATGTTAATTCTTTATCAGATACGATTTGCGGATATTTTCTCCTATTTAGTATGTTGCCTTTTCATTTTGTTGATGGTTTGCTTTGCTGCGCAGACATTTTTAGTTTGATGTCATTCTGCTTGTTTATTTTTGCTTTGACTTAGCTTTTGTGTGGAAAGTTACTTTTTAATTACAACTGCAGCTGTCATCTTAGGAACCCAAAATTATCTTCCAAGGTGCAAATTCTCAGTATATAGTGTGTTGTCAATACCTATGGCTGCATGTTGTACACAAAAGAATTTACTCTAGTTTCTTTAATCTCAGAACTCAATGGGATCCTTATTTTATTGTGGGTTTTTAAAAAAATCTAATAATTCATATTTTTAACCTTTAGTTTGTGATATGTTTTTTCTTCTGTATCTCAAAATTGTCTCATCACTGATTCAAAAAAGCCCGTCTTCTGGAACCTTGTCTTGGCTAAGAATAAAGCTTATAGGTGATACCCAGAGCATATCAAGTAGATGACTTTCAGAGAGGGGGACATCCAAAATGTAAAATGATTCTCTTCTGTACATCCCTGTGTCCTCATGTGATCAATTACTCAAACCTCATTTTTGTTTTAGGCTCAATGGCAATGGAGCTCAGTGATGCAAATTTGCAAACACTAACAGAATATTTAAAGAAGACTCTTGATCCTGATCCTGCCATCAGGCGTCCAGGTAAAGTGAATAAATACTCTCTTGTGGTTGATTTATTCTTAAAGGACAGGTGAGAGAAACCTTTGTGCAATCTGTTTGTAAAATTTTAAAAAGAGATTAACACTTGAATCCTTAGGCATAGTTTATTTTTCATTTATAACATATGGCAGTGGGTTTTTTCCTTCTTTGTTTGTTGTGTTTTTGTTTCTTGAGTAAAATAACTTTTATCCCTTTTGGAATAAAAAGGACTAGTAAGTTTAGGATGCTTTGTTCATTGACCTTCCTGAAAATCCCTACACCTTCCTGTTTTAGAGATACAATAATCAGAGCATAGAGGTAAGAGTTAACTGCCTTAAAAGTGATTAAGTGAATGAAACTAGGTAATCCCCATGTTGGGTTTAATTAATATTTTAAGACCTAGGGTTCCTCCCCTTCTCCTCCTCCCAGATTTGACCAATTTTCATTAGAGATTTAGTGTAAGCTTAAAATTGCAAACTTGAATGCCTGTAGGAGTTGCACATGAAGGTAAAAGCCGGGGGTGAGGGGGCAGGCTGCGGGGTTAACTGCCTTGGTTAAGGGACAGATATTATTAATATTTGGAACCATCTAACTCGGGGGGATTCAAACCAGTCTTGCAAGATCAGATTTCCAGCTTTGCTTGAAAAATAAGGATACTTATATGAAGCGTTCTCATTTTTAAATGATAGTGATTAACATCAAAAACTTTTGAAATAACGCGCAAACCAACAAACTACTTCTGGGGGCCACCTGTGTCTTGTGGGTAGTACGCTGATGATCCTTGTTGTGAGCCATATTAACCAGAAATGCTGTTAATCTACTTCTTCAGAATTTACTGATGTGCATTCTCATAAAGAGGATTTTGGAAGCATTCCATGAAGACCCAGATGAATGTGTGCACATATGTGTTGTATATTATATATAGTATATATTATATTGTTGTATGTTATACATGTTGTATATAATATGTTGTATATTATATATAGTAAATAGAATTATTTGTTTATTATTTACATGTTAATGCATCCATCCTAGTCTAGAAAGGCTTTTGTGATTTCTGTGAGGGAAAATTGTGATTTTCCTGTTAGTGCTTAAAGAAGTAATTTATTCTTGGATAAAAGGAAATTAATGGTTCTAAGACTTCCCCAGAAAGCCTCTGCCAACACTGTTTAATGAAAATTATTTTTAATAACTGTGTCTTTGTAAGGTGGAGGTGCTGTTGTTTTATGAATCCAGGACAAAATGTAGGAATAAATTGATGTTCTGATAAGAGTTGCAACCATACATTTCACAGGGATTGCCGGATATGAAATATTGACCAACCAAATATTGAAGCAACCAAAGCTTTCTATAAAACCATGTAAACCATAGTGTGTCCCCTCTTGAAAAATTTTTTTCAGTTCAGCATTCTTTATCTTTCAAGAAACACATGGTAGACACAAAGCAGGGAGGGTTTGAGGGTGGAAGTTAAACTCGGGACTTAATTTGGAAAGAAGGTGTTAAATCATACTAAATTGTAGAATAATAGATGCTAACCGCTGACCTTTTCAGTAAATATTGAAACCTTGGACTGGATGCTGCCTTAAGAAGCTTAAGATAGGGAAAAATTGGAAGTGCTATAAATCATCATGGTCTGATCTGTAACCCAGGAGATTTATTATCCCTAACTGTAGTATGAGTTTAAAATATACGAGTAAAATCTTTGTATAAGGTTATTGCTGATATTAGAAATGTTTAGTTTGAAAGGAATACTCAGAGCTAGTAGGATAGAATAAGGACTGGACTAAAACTTTTTCAGTGATGAAATCCGCTAGCTGCGTGATCTTTGACAAGTTTGCTTAACCTCAGTGGCCTTGTCCTTAAAGTGAGGGTAATACTACCTACTTCTCTGGGCAGTAGTGACAACGTAACAGATGGGAGTCAAACATCAGACCCATATGGTTAATAATAATATACATTAAAATGAATCAACAAATTTAATCTTAGTCACAGTCCTATAAAAGAAATGTTACTACCATTACTAATAGTACTCATAATAATCCTTCTGGAACAAGACAGGGTATATGACTTTTTTGCCCTAAGGTCACTTACTGTCTCTGAAAAGCAGATTCTCCTTCACATGAGGTGATCATCTGATCAGGCCACTTCATAGGTTTGTGAGATGAGTTAATGGATGGTAAAGTGATCTGAAAACTGAGATACTATGTAAATTTAATGTAACATCATGTACAATCCTAATCTTTCCATTTGTTGATACTTCAGTCAGAAATATACATAGTTCACATATACATACAGTCTTAAGATTTGGTTTTAATAACATATCTTCTAACATGGGTATTGTTTTCCAGCTGAGAAGTTTCTTGAATCTGTAGAAGGAAATCAGAACTACCCATTGTTGCTGTTAACATTATTAGAAAAGTCCCAGGATAATGTTATTAAAGTGTGTGCCTCTGTAACATTCAAGAACTATATTAAAAGAAATTGGAGAATTGTAAGTATTTTATGAGTGCCTAGTTTAAGACCCTGCATGTTTAAAAGATTTATATGTGCAGTGTTCCTGAGTGATTCGGACACAGATTAAAGATAAAAAACAGGACCCTCCTCACCAAATATTAAAAAGTCAAACCCAAAAACATACAAAAAGTATAAAAATACCATAACCAAGTGAGATTTATCCCAAATATGCATGGCTGTTTCAGCATTCAAAAACCTATAGACTGAGAAAACGTAAGTCATATTATTATTTCAATAGGTGCAGAAAAAGCCTATGTCAAAGTCCAACATCTGTTCATGGTTAAAAACAGTAAATTTGAAATAGTGGGGTCTTTCTCAGCATGATAAAGACTGTGAAAAAGCTATAACTAATATACATAATGGTGAGAAACTTGAAACCTTCCCACTAAGGTCAGGTGCAAAACAAGGCCACTCTCGCCACTCCTTTGCAATATTTTGTTGGAGGTCCTTGATAATGCAGTAGGTAAAGGAGTATGCCATTTGGGAAGAAAGATATTTTTAAAACTGTCTTTGCTCACAGAGAGTTCCCGTTTTATTTAAACTCATATTGAGTCAGCTTCATAACCTGGGCTGCTCGAGAGAGTGAGACTTTGCTTTAACCTCCAATTTGTGTTCTGTTGTTGTTGTTTTGGTTTGTTTTTTTGTTTGGTCGCGCCCTGTAGCATGTGGGATCTTAGGGATCAAACCCATGCCTCCTGTATTGGGAGCATGGAGTCTTAACTACTGGACCGAGAGGGAAGTCCCATGGTTGAAATTTAACTTTAGCTCTCTGCTGAAGAGACATTATGTGGAAAGTTACACAGTCTAAATGAATAATTGAAGCAGTTTCTATTGTGGACAAAGAAAAATTACATAAAGCTGGAAAAACCACATTTTAAATATATATATATATATATAAAAAATATGTATAATGCACTTGAAGTTTTTGGTAAGGGATTTGTCCTCTGTCTTGGATATGGAAATATTTTCTAATTATAAGGTGAATCTTAATATGCTGCAAGTTTAATGGGGGCTTTCCAAGTGGCTCAGTGGTAAAGAATCTGCCTGCTGAGCAGGAGATGTGGGTTCGATCCCTGGATCAGAAAGATCCCCTAGAGAAGGAAATGGCAGCCCATTGCAGTATTCTTGCCTGGGAAATCCCATGGACAGGAGCCTGGCTGGCTACAATCCATGGGGTCACAAAGAGTCAGACATTACTTCGTGACTAAAGTGCCACCACTCCAAGGTGAATCTTACTGTGCTATAAGTTTAATGATCAGTATAAAATTATACATTGAGAAACAGAAATGGGTATTTTCCCTACCTTAGCTTTTGACAGAGATTCTAAAATTGGGGGTGGTTTTGCCCATCTGGGGATATTTAGAGATTTTTTGGTTGTCACAGAGGATGGGGGGTGTTTCTGACAACTCGTGGGAAGAAGCCAAGGATACTGGTAACCATCCTACAATGCACAAGAAAGACCCCCACAACCAGGATTTATCTGACCCAAAATGTCAGTAATGGCACGGCTGAGGTAAACCTGGGTTAGGATAAAGAAAAAGGGAATGTTTTTAGTAATAATCACATTTAGAAGGATATTAAAGTTGACAGAAATGGTCAGTTTTTCTAAAAAATCAATTTGACATCTGCTTATTCACTGAGTCTCTTTTCTTCATTCCATAGAAGAATTTAAAAATAGTAAAAACTGTTCTTAAACTTGTGTAGTCAAGTGTTCTCACATGTAGTGAAGAAATGAGTTGGTGAATTTTAGAATGTTTAAAAATCCATGCGTCTACGTGTAGACATTCAAGCCCCCTCTGTCTTGATTTATAAAACTAGTGAGACTCAGAATCTCTTTGGGTGATGTAGTCCTGGTTGCATTTGAACTGGTAACGGTCAAGAAGTTTTCACTGACTAGACCTTTCTTTAACTTAAGGTAATGATCAAATTGAGGATGAATATGGGCTGAGTAGCATATATCTATGAAGATTTTAACCACATTTTGGTTAATTATCATATAGAACTGAGATTCTCAATTGACATCAGAGAGTCAGAGAAGCTGATTATTAAAGAAATCTGTGACCCGTTCATACAGAAGAAAGGCCCTGTCTTCTTCTGTTTTTCTTAGGAAACCAGGAAATAAGAAATGGTTCTGTTTTATCTACAAATGCGTACAGTCATGGCTATGAATTTATGTTACTTGCTCATTAATGTTTTGCTTTTAGGTTGAAGATGAACCAAATAAAATTTGTGAAGCCGACAGAGTAGCCATTAAAGCTAACATAGTGCACTTGATGCTTAGCAGCCCGGAGCAAATTCAGAAGCAGGTATGTGAGGCCCTGCTTGTTAGGGGGCTTGTTTGTAGAGGTTTCATCTAATTAGTCTCTTTCCTGCCCCCAGTTAAGTGATGCTATTAGCATTATTGGCAGAGAAGATTTCCCTCAGAAATGGCCTGACTTGTTGACAGAAATGGTGAATCGCTTTCAGAGTGGAGATTTCCATGTTATTAACGGAGTCCTTCGTACAGCACATTCTTTATTTAAAAGGTATTGATGTGTAAATTGGTATTTTAAAAATATTTTTTTCAGGTGTTTTTCCTTGTGTGTATTTTTGTGATTGTTGTCATTCTTTTATGATAATTCTAGAATAAGAACAGAAGCCTCTCAATTCATTATCATGTTTATTTCTTACTAAGTGTAGGGTTTTAATTTCATGTTGCCCTATTACTTGCAAAATACCTGGTCTTGATAAACTGTGCTTGAATTCCCTTTTTATTTCAGAAAGCTGTCTAGCCATAGATTTTTGTCTAATCTAGCCTTGAAAACCTAAAGTCAGTTAACAAAAATTTGTGGATTTACCTATTTTACATTGATTTTTTAGATATCGCCATGAATTTAAGTCAAACGAGTTATGGACTGAAATTAAACTTGTTCTGGATGCCTTTGCTTTGCCTTTGACGAATCTATTTAAGGTATACAATAACATTTTGGTGGTATTTTTTAGTTAACATTTTAGAGCACTTTAATATTTGTATACATTTTAAGAGATTGCTTTGAAAGCTTATTTGATAGGTCATGGTTTAGAGCAACATTTCTTTTGAAAATTTTCAAACCTATATCTAAATAGAGAAGATGGTATAGTGAATTCCTGTGTATTGACTGCACAGGTTTAACAAGTTGCTAGCATTTTGTTTCTTTTTACTTTGTTTTATCTTTTTGATTTTGTATGAATAGTTAAAAGCAAATTCCAGGCATCATAGTATTTCACTCAAGTATTTGTGTATCTCTAAAGGAATAGGTCTATATTTTGATTTTACTGTTTATGAAATTTAATTTATATACACCATTGTATAGTACATAAGCAACTTCCCTAAACATGTTCTTCATCTTTCTGAGAATCCTTTAAGATTGAAAAAGAAGTAATGTCAACCTTTTTTTTTCCCCCCGATAAGGAAAGAGGAGTGTTTAGTCTCACAAACAATAAAAAGAACCATGCCTCAGTAGTTTTTCTAACTCAAGAAAAGCTGCTCATTTCCTGTTTTCAAAAAGGAAAGGTTGTGTGATTGTCACAGCTTCTAAATTATAGAGTATGCACAGAATTTTTCATGGTTAGGATATCTTACTGATGGTACATTCTTATTTTCAAAAATAAAATTGGACAAATGTGATCATTTTTTTCACCTGTTGGATTGGCAGAGATTTTTTATTTCTTTTCAGTGACGTTAAAAGTTTTAGCCAGGAACAGGTAGAACTGGTGGGGGGCATCTTTTAGCCAGAGTGCACTGAAATGAACACTCGTGTCCTCCCCGTCAGATTATAAATGGTACTAGCTTTCTGGAGTTTGACACTTCAGTGAGAAAACCATAAGATTCGTATTTCCTGACTCCAGGATATAGTTAGCAACATTTGTTGTGTATGTTTTACATAATAGACGTGCACAAATTACCAAGACCTTTTATGTATATCTTCACATTTGATATATATTAGATAGGTATTATGCTTAATTACAGATAAGGAGATGGGGGCTCTGAAATAACTCAGAGTCATGCTCATTGTGAGTAAGAGTCTGGGTTGTATCTAGATCTGTCTGGCTTCCAAAACCCTTACTCACAGCATACCATTCTGCATTGGTAATAGTTCTAGAATCTCAAACTCAGAAAACTAGAAGTATGTGCACAAAGTTTTGTAGATAAACTTGTTTATTGCAGTTAGAATAACAAATAGTTGCAAACAACCTAAAGGCCAGGTTGCAGGAAATTATTTAATGAACACATATGAAGACATTCAATAGTTACATATATACACAGAGGAGAATAGAAGGATCTAGTCCAAAATATTAACATTGGACTTTGCAGTAGTGTTATTATGGACAGTTTAAAAATATATCCTTTAAAGTATTTTTCAAAAATCTTAAATGAGTGCACACTACTATTTAAAAGCCAAATTTTGGAGAAGATATATAAATATTGAGTTGGCCAAGGGGTTCAGCATAGTACAAGGCTTTTTCACTAAGGTTTATGGTACACTAAAGCCATCTTCCTAAATTCTTTTCCAAGGCCACTATTGAACTCTGCAGCACCCATGCAAATGATGCCTCTGCTCTGAGGATTCTATTTTCTTCCCTGATCCTAATCTCAAAATTGTTCTACAGTTTAAACTTTCAGGTAAGTTTTGTTTTATTTCTTGGTTTTGGTTCTTATTCTTTGATGTCAAATGTAAAGTTTTTCACTTGATAAAGACTTCTTTGCTAGCACTGATTTCACCTCCCGCCCAAAGAATAAGTATTAGTTGTTTTGTTTTCTCATTCCCTCCACTTTTAACTACAAATTGTGTTCTATTTTATAGTAGTTCCTAGACATGCTAGTGGGTGGATATATAGAAAAGTAGCATTCTCTTAGTCTGGTAAGTTAGGGAAACCCCACATCCTAAATGACTGTTGGAGTGTCATCCTATATTCTGTTTTACTGAAGACACAGCACATTTCCAAAGCCTTCCTCTAGTTCGTTTAAGTGGGTGTTTACGCTGGGGGAACCATGTTTTGATTAGAGGCCTCTAGGTAGGTAATACCAAAAAAAGCTTATAGCTTTTAATGAAAGCTTATCTGGGAGACAAAACAGTGAAGAAGCAGGCTTGGGAAAGTGTAAGAACCGGAACCTCTGTGTTTCATAGGAAACACAGCTACAATCTTCGAGTAGAAAATGCCTGGTCACTCTGTTGCTAGTGAGGTAGTGGCTCCAGTCTTTGTTTCTGTTCTTGCGTCATTACTTTAAATAAGAGTTGGGGCTTCAGGACAAGAAGGAAGTCTTACTGGTACAGATTCCTATACTGAGATTTAAGAGGAAGGATGTGGCCTTTTCGTTGACTTTAGCCAGAGCCAAGTACCAGACTTGATCCTCCCAACATTACTCTCTCTCAGTGGTAGGGACAGCGTTCCTGAAGAGAATAGATAGAATGAATAGGAGACAAATAGCCCAAAATGGCATACCTCCATCCGTGTCCAGCTGGACAGCAGTTTGAGAGATTCTTAAAGGATATCACTGGGTTTTTGGTTTGTTTGTTTTTTTTTTTAACACCTTTGAATTCTGCTTCCTAGAAGTCGGGTAGAATGAGGTGCTTAATAATTTGTTAGTCACGGAAGCCTAAGTAGGAAGGAGGCATAATCTTTACCCTTGGGGGATTATTCCTCATTAAGAGGGCAGTTCTGTGCCATAGGAAATCAGTAACTATCAGCCAGGAAGCCTGACTTAGTGGTCATCTTAAAAAAAAATTGCAGTAATTCAGAAAGGAAAAGAAATGTTTTGGTAAGCACTGTGTTGTGTAAGGAAAGTCTTTAGCCTTAGCTTGACCTTAAAGGAATAAGTAGATTTACATTGGGACAGGAAACAGGCGGCATCATTTGTGATTGAAAGCTTACGGAGACGGTCAGAATAGTTTACTCAGCTGCCAGACCCAGCTGGGGCAGCGAATTCTTATCAAAGTAGATATTGGTTGACACAGCTGAGAAATGTGGACTTGAATCTATAGGCATGTGGAAAACATTTGCCGTTGCGGGGAAAACTTACTGAAATATAATTATTTCAACCCAGAGTCTCAAGTCACCATTTATTCTTTAGGATCTCCCTGAGTTTTTTGAAGATAATATGGAAACTTGGATGAACAATTTTCATACCCTCTTAACATTAGATAATAAGCTTCTACAAACTGATGTGAGTACTATTTATTTCCTAAGTAGGCTTTTTTAAACTAAGAGTTATTTGGAATACAATATTAAATGTCAGTTGTATCTCAGTATTTTTAAATGTTGAAAGAATTATTTGAGTACCTCTGAGAATATTGGAGGGAGGATAGTTAATTCTTGAGAAAAATGAAAGTTATTTGAGAACATTTAGCATTGTGGTTCCTTATAATTTATTTACTCTTGCATCGTTAATAGATAAAATTCTAAGAATGCAAGTGAAATTTGATTATGTGGGATGTTCCACATTTGATTATTTATAATGTGCAGAATTACTCTTATAATACTGACTTATGTCACAATTTATAGGTAAGGCTATTTTATTACATTATTGAAAGTAAGTCTTCAAGAATATTCACATTGTGAGCATTTTATGAAATAGAAAATCACTTGTCATTGAAGATACTAAGAAAACTTCAACCTTTGTAATAACAGCCTCTCTTGAAAAAGTCATCTGCAGTGCGGGAAAGAGGGTATATGAAAGTTTGTAATGTGTGTAAGTTTCTGATCTGGGTTTTGTAAAAAGTGATTTTCAACATAATAACGCTTCTTCTGTGTTACTTATTTGCTTGTTTATTATTATATTTATGATTTACCTCTTTCTCAAGAAACAAAAAAAAATGTAAAAGGTGATATAGTAAGAATACTTCAACACCAGATAAAAGTTACAATTGGTGATGCAGATCTGTTTGGGGAGTGGTATACAGAGGAAGAATATTACTGTGGGTATACAGCACGTTTTACCTGAGATTTACAGAGGATGCAACCAAGAAAAATAATTCCTTCAGTCCACTAGGGAGAAACCAGTCCCTCAGAAAACAAGCTTGTCTTTACACTTAAGTCTAAAGGAAGTTTCTCACACAGGATTCTTAAGGGAGCTGTTTGCCCATTTAACTGTGTGTCATAGGTGTGTAGCATCCCTGATATTTATGCTTTGAGGAGCTGTACTTTTTATCTCTTCTCAATTTGAGTTCTTTGGCACATAATATAGCTCAGAAAGTATTTGTGGATTGCTGCTACATGTCTTAAGGATTATTCTGTTAGCCACTGTCACGGTTGCGAGTGGGGCTGGCAGACTTTCCCTGTAAAGGTCCAGGTGTTTTGGACTTGGGCACTGTGTGCTCAGCTCTGCAGTTGTAGTTGAAAGCGGCCATGGGCAATACTGTAAGTTGTATAAATGAAAACAAAGGATGAGTGTAGCTGGGTTTTAATAAAACTGTGCTTCAGAAATTAGGCAGCAGGTCGACCCCTGCTTTAGGTGGTTGTTTAACATTTTACAGTAAACGTGAAGTGTTAGTCACTCAGTCACGTCCGACTCTTTGCGACCTTCTCCAACATTTTATAGGGCTTCCCCGGTGGCTCAGACAGTAAAGCGTCTACCTGCAATGCAGGAGACCCAGGTTCGATCCCTGGGTTGGGAAGATCCTCTGGAGAAAGAAATGGCAACCCACTCCAGTATTCTTGCCTGGAAAATTCCATGGACTGAGGAGACTGGTAGGCTACAGTCCATGGGGTCGCAAAGAGTCAGACACGACTGAGCAACTTCACTTTCAGGTGGCACCGTAGTAAAGAATCTGCATGCCGATGTAGGAGACCTGGGTTTGATCCCAGGGTCAGGAAGGATCCCCTGAAGTAGAAAATGAAAACCCATTTCAGTACTCTTGCCTGGGAAATCCCCTGGACACAGGAGCAAACCTATTATTTGTGAGAATGTTATAGTATTAACTTATGGGGAAGAGAACACATTTTAATATATTTGAAAATGAGAACCTTTTGAGAGATAGTAAGACTATGTTAGAAGTGGAAGTGTGAAATGATTGATGTTTATTACTCAGGTTTTTTAAGGAATATATTATTTTCAATTTAATACATAAATATTTTGTAATTCAGCAACCAGAAGAAAGGGCTTTAACTTGAAAACTTTTGATAACTGTTCTCATTGATGAATAAATAAGAAGCATTTTCATATTTTATTTATTTGAAAGACCAGGTGAACACATTTGCAGTGGCATAGATGTGTTTACAGCACTTTGAATTTACAATTTTTGAAGACTCTGGCGACTCTCCATGTTTATGGTAGCATTGAAGTTGTATGTTTGAGTTTTCTGTTTTCTCTTATGTGAGGATGAAGAGGAAGCAGGCTTACTGGAGCTCTTAAAATCCCAGATTTGTGATAATGCTGCACTTTATGCACAAAAATACGATGAAGAATTTCAACGGTACCTGCCTCGTTTTGTCACAGCCATCTGGAATTTACTAGTTACAACAGGTCAAGAGGTTAAATACGACTTGGTAAGATGATGGTGGAGACAAGTAATTAAGGCATCCTCTCCCTCCCCCATGAAGCAAATGGTTCAGTTTGCTCTTAAATATGCTTATTTTTGTGTTTTATTCCAGTTGGTAAGTAATGCAATTCAGTTTCTGGCTTCAGTTTGTGAGAGACCTCACTATAAGAATCTCTTTGAGGACCAGAACACGCTGACAAGTATCTGTGAAAAGGTTATTGTGCCTAACATGGAATTTAGAGGTAATTGTAAAAAGCTTTTTCAGGAGATTAATTAAAAGCTCATTTTTTAAAAGTGTATTTAAGAAGTCTTCTCTGTGTTGCTTTTAGTAACAAATTCAGTCTACGTTTTATTGGATTTAGTATTTAACCAAGGCAAAAGCTATTTTTGAATAGCTGACTTGAGACTAGAAGTGATTGATAACTTTTAAATACAGAATTGAAGCCCACCTAGTTCGTGCTTTAAGGTTAAAATAGTCCTAAGAGACTATTTGTACAGAATGTCTTTCTTATGAGTAGGAAGAGCAGTCATTAGATCATTCAGTCTGGAACAGAATGAGGAAATAAAAGTGTAACATGGGGTTCTATTTCCTTTCCTTTTCATAAAACCATATTTAAAGGACAGATCTTTATTCTGATACTGTCCTCCTTATTTTGGTGTTGAAGTGACTTTTCTGAAATAATGGTGATGGTAGTGGTTAGGCTGTTGTTTATTGTCTTTACTTGTCAGAATAAAGAGCTGGCCTCCCTGTATTGATCTCCAGCACTTGTGAAAGTTGGTGATAAAGTGCAGTTCTGTGGACGCTCACATTAAAACAGTGAGCCTGTCTCACAGTTGTGTAAATTACCTGTTACCTATGCTTTCAGGGTAGCATTTACTGCTCTAAGAACAATTAATAAGAATATGTGAAATAGTCATTGGTTGGGAAAGAACACTTTGCTGCAAAACACAGTGGTTCCACATGCTCTTCTGCATACCCAACTGTAAAGCTAGAATGACTTGCCATGTCTTGTAAGAGGTGATCTGAATGTCATCTTGCTTTTGCAGCTGCTGATGAAGAAGCCTTTGAAGATAATTCTGAGGAGTACATAAGAAGAGATCTGGAAGGATCTGGTATGTTGATTTTTAACTGTTGGTCTCTTAGGAGCCAGTGTTAAAGTTGCGCTTTTTTTGAAAGATTCGGGGAAGTAAGGGAGTCTGGGTAAGCGGGTCATTTCAGTTGTCTTTTTCTGGAGAACTGTTTTCCTTCTTTAACTTGTGCGTGGTAGAAAGCAGCCCTTATATGAGCTATATCAAAGTATCAGATGGTGAATCATTTGTCTTCTCTTTTTTTATATACTTATTAGTATTTATCATACTATGATCTTTTAGTTTCATTATCATTTTTTTGTTTGTGGGGAGAGAATTTTTTTTCATTGTTTTTTGTTGCTTATAGCTATCAGATGGCAATTTGTTTTCTTATAAACTTAATCAGTTGGTTGGTGGTTGCTTCTTTCTCCCATGATGTATTTCCCTTTGATTTTGTAGATATTGATACTAGACGCAGGGCTGCTTGTGATCTAGTTCGAGGATTATGCAAGTTTTTTGAGGGACCCGTGACAGGAATCTTCTCTGGTTATGTTAATTCCATGCTGCAGGAATATGCCAAAAATCCATCTGTCAACTGGAAACACAAAGATGCAGCCATTTACCTGGTGACATCTTTGGCATCGAAAGCCCAAACACAGAAGGTAACTCTTTTCAGTTTATTTTTGTTTCCAAAACATAGTTGTCCTTTAGCACAGAAGTCAAAAAGAAGTGATATATTTCTGGTTATATAGCCTACTCTGCTAGATAATGTGTTCTGATTAGAATTCATAGTCTCCAGAAATGACTTTATATTGATTTATTAGTTACATGTTTCTCATAGACCAAAGTATAGATGGTACATTTGTTTCTTTAGGTGAGATTCAGTATAAGAAACTTGCTAAGCTTAAGTTTAGCTGTTCTTTAATTTAGGGAAGTTTCTTTATTATCTTTTAAACCAGTCTTATTTTATATGTAAGCAGTTTATGTTTTGAAGTATTTATCTCCATCTTTAACCTGGTTTTCTAAAGCTGCCTAAATTTCCATTGTGGTAGATTTATACAGGTAGTTCATGTTACTGTTATGAATTTGTTTTTTAGCATGGGATTACACAAGCAAATGAGCTTGTAAACCTCACTGAATTCTTCGTGAATCACATTCTCCCTGATTTAAAATCAGCCAATGGTGAGTTGTGAAATGTTTTTAATACAACTTACAGTGTACCTGTAATTCTTACGTGCACTGTTATTTTAAACTACCAAATGAGTGCTGTCGTGGCTCTGTATCATTCATGATACCGAAAACAGTGGCTCCTATCCTTGCAGTTACTTCTGTCGGATAAAATTTCTAATGGGTGCCTTCAATCTTGCCCAGGTGAAATTAACTTTGCCTAAAGAAAATGTTGTTTATATAGAAGGAAAATAGAAACAAGTGAGACTGAATTGTCATTCAGCTTTGTTACCCGAATAATTTCACACTAGAAATCATACTTTGGTTTTTGTTTTCCTTCTTTCTCATTTAAAAAAAAAAAGAACTCTTGGGAATTCCCTGGCGGTCAAGTGGTTGGTACTCTGTGCTTCACTGCTGACGTCCTGGGTTCAGTATCTGGTCAGGGAATTAAGAGCTCACAACATGGCCAAAAATAAAATAAAACTTGAAAAAAAATGAACTCATAAAAATGGAAGTAAGTTTAAAGCAGTTGAGACTAATAGATGCTCAGGATACTTCCATATGTTTATGAAAGTATGTTAATCAAGACAGACAGACATGTAAAGTTGTGGAGACTTAAAATCACTGCACAGCGGGCATAACATAGAGGACTCCCTCGTCACCGTCACTTCAAGAGCTTTGACAACTGCCCAATACTCTGTCCCTTTCACTAGTCAGCGTGCTTCCCACTGCTCGTGTAAGCTCATCTGGAGAGGCCTGCTCCTGATTCAGAATAGCTTCGGTTCTGGGAAGAGATACTGTCATTATTTCCTGTGGCCCAAATCATTTTTGTTCAATTACATAAGTAACGTATGTTCCTTTGTAGTGAAAATTAAAGGTAAAGGTGAAAAAACAGAATTATTCATAAACTTACCCAAGTTAATAGTTGTGTGGTGGATCGTTATATAATTAACTTGACATTATATAACTTAAATATAACTTGACGTTATATAATTACTTGACATTTGCTTCCCAGAACCATGTTTTTAAAATCTGATAATATTGTGACTGATTTGAGAGTAACAGTTAAATAACTGTGACTTTTTATTTCTTTTAATAGTAAATGAGTTTCCTGTTCTTAAAGCTGATGGCATCAAATACATTATGATTTTTAGGAATCAAGTAAGTAGCTTTTCATTTATATGTTACATGCCACTTACTCTCTTAAGAGCTTTATTGTATGCCAGCTTCTCTTCCCTTCTACTGTGCAGTCATATTTGATATCCACATCTAACAAAATTAATAATATCTTCTTAAGAACTTAGGATACTAGGCCTTGATTAATTTTTCTCAGCTTCTCAAAAATACTGTTTACACATTGCTTACGGTTGATATGTCTCATGTCCCTTAGTTTATAACAGAGGGGTCCTTCTTCCCCTTTCCTACGCACCCTCCCCTTTTTTTGTAAAGAAACCAGTCATTTATCTTGTAGAGTTTCTCATTCTACCTTTGGCTGATTGCATCCTCAGTGGTATAATTTACCCCTGTTCCTCTGTTCCCTGTATTTCTAATGTGAGGTTAAGAGTGATGATCACATTTTTTGAGATATAGGTAACCTTAATATAGAATTCACCATTTTTAAATGTATACTTGTGTAGTTTTTTAATACGTTTATTCTTTTGCACAACCAACATTACTGCCTCATAGGTTAATTACCAGTTTGAATAGGGAAAACGGGATACATGTTTGTGTGTTTTTCCCCTTTATAAGTTCAGAGTAGTGAGTTTGGTGCCTTACCAACCTCCAGAGGACAAATGGAATTTATTTTTTGACTCTCTAGTGTCATCTTCCGGAGAAGGCAATGGCAGCCCACTCCAGTACTCTTGCCTGGAAAATCCCATGGACGGAGGAGCCTGGTAGGCTGCAGTCCATGGGGTCGCTAAGAGTCGGACATGACTGAGCGACTTCACTTTCACTT
>NW_011494610.1:2977516-2996788 GCF_000754665.1 Bison bison bison
CACTTTCACTTTTCACTTTCATGCATTGGAGAAAGAAATGGCAACCCACGCCAGTGTTCTTGCCTGGAGAATCCCAGGGACAGAGGAGCCTGGTGGGCTGCCATCTATGGGGTCACAGAGAGTCGGACACGACTGAAGTGACTTAACAGCAGCAGTGTCATCTTTGGCCAGTAGGGGTACCATTATGTAGGGTTTCGTTTCTTCTTTTTTTTTTTAATTGGAGGATAATTGCTTTATAGTATTGTGTTGGTTTCTGATGTACATCAACATAAATCAGCCATAGGTATACATACGTCCTTTCCTGTGTCTTCTTGACATAAATTTAGTAACTTTTTAGCAGCTTATTTTCTTTCATATATGACAATATTTCAGGTTCATCTTGTATATTTCCTGTCCCAGACCTGAGTTTGCTACCCTTATAGGTGGGAAATGTTATTTAGAGACCATAATCTAGATGCTGGGGAAACTGATTCTAGGCTTTTTCATGAAGATACCCGGGAAATAAGTAAAACCAATATTATCACCAAAGTAATACTGCTGAGTGCCGTTTGATTTCTTTGTGCATCTTATATCCTTAGCATATTATCCTATTGGATGGATAGTCAAGAAATAACTGTTTAAAACAACTTGAAATTATTCTGCATTTTTGCCACTAACTTGATAAATAATTAGATTCCCACTTTGTGGGGTTTTGTTTTTTGGCGGGAGGCCTGAGAAAGGTTACTGTCCATGCCTCCAGAGTCAGGCGGGGTACATTCAGAAAGGTCTAGCTTTCCTCCCTGTTCCTTCTCTCTTCCTGAAGGTAACCATTTTTTACTGAGTTTTGGTTTATGTTTCCATTATTTAATTTTGAAAATATAACCTAAAATTGTCCTATATCTGTTTATATATTTCCTGCTCTCCTACACAGGAGAGTATGCTAAACAGTTTTTCTCCGTTTTTTTCTTTTTTGGCTATACCACATGGCTTGTGGGATCTTAGATATTCCAAAGTTTTAGAAGTTTTTAACGAAGAGTAGTATGCTTATGTTTATGCCTCCCTTCTCCACTTTGTTTTTTGAAGAAGAGAAAGTGAGGCACAAAGAGCTTGATTTTTCTAAGAAACTTCCTAGTGGGAAGTATAGTTCCTAAGAGGAGTTAAATCAGTCTGCTTCTCCATGATTTTTTTTTTACCCTTAAGTCATAGTTTCTTGCTCAGAGCAAGAGAATTGGTTGGAAAAGTGAATGTGAGTTGAACCGTTGTGTGGAAGAAGTTTTGATTTCTCACCCATATCATATCATCTCCAATATAATAGTAGCTGGAAATTAGAATCAGATTCTGATTTCTAAAATTAGGTTCTGACTTTTTAGAGTCAGCAAAGCACTCTCTTCCAGTTGGCTTTTACTCAAAGATGGCATCAGTAAGTTATGGCATATATTGTTGGCATGTATATGGCATATATATTGTTGTTTTTTTCAGGTACCAAAAGAGCATCTTTTAGTCTCTATTCCCCTCTTAATCAATCATCTTCAGGCTGAAAGCATTGTTGTTCATACTTATGCAGCACATGCTCTTGAGAGACTGTTTACTATGAGAGGGCCTAACAGCGCCACTCTGTAAGTATTTGATGTGTGTATTTTTTCATCTTGGGGTGTAGACCATCAGTACTGGTTAGAGATAGCTCAGTGTATTCATAATTTCATTAGAAGTTAGAAAAATAAATGTGAATATTTCACTCATTTATACTGTGTCTCATTCCGAAAGGATTTGAGACTGCATGCCAGAGTAGCTGTGTTACGACAGTAAAGTTAAGTGGAGGCAATTGGAGCAAAGGAAAATAACTGAGGTGTGACGTTAATAAAGAGAGGTTTGTCAGAGGATCCTGTATAGTAAAGAAAGTCAGGAGTTTTATGTGGAATCCTCTAGCAGCCAAGGCAAAGAGAGAAACGTGGTGAGTTAAAATGTCCATAATGTCTATGAGATTAAAATTAAAATGGTTTCTCAGAAGGCATCTCAGAAGTAGACCTTGATTAAGGGAATACTGTGTAGTACCCCTTAGACCTGGCTGTTCTTGTCATCTTAGTGCTGAGACAAGAGACAGCTGAGTGAAAGTAATTCTCTGGGGTTCAAGGTAGTGGCTCTTGAGGCCTATTACAAGGATAAAAAGAAGGGGGGATTGGATGGTCTGCGTGCCTTTCAGGCCTTTCTTCAACAGTGTTATTTCTTGAGAACTGAGATGGAAAGCATTCTGGGTTCTTTTCTTCATCAAGAACTTGAATTCCAGATATACTCAGTGGCTAGTTAAGGGTTAAAAGGTTATCCTTCGAGGTAAGTTAAGACAGTACTGTCTTCAGGCTCAGAATTTATGCAGAAAAGAGTTCTGAACTTGCTCCACCCCCTGGAAAGCTGGATGATTGAGAGTCCAAGTTCCATTCTCAGCGTTGACAAATGTAAACTAGTTATGGCCTCAGCAGTTTAGACAGTGTTGGGTTTGCCTTGTTTGGGGTTTGTTTAATTGTGTTTGGTCTCAGACATGCCTTCTTAGGAACTTAACTTGAGCATATATAAAAGAAACCTTTTCCTAAGTTGTGTTCCAGTTGTCTGTGGTGGGAGATGGCTCGCTTTATGCCAAGAAGTGTGATTCCGTAGTTGCCAAGGGTATTCCAGAGTGACCGTCAAGAGTTGGTGGTGACTGAAAGCTGTTTTTTCATCTATAGTTTTACAGCTGCAGAAATCGCACCGTTTGTTGAGATTCTGCTAACAAACCTTTTCAAAGCTCTCACACTTCCTGGCTCTTCAGAAAATGAATATATTATGAAAGGTAGGCCATTTCCCTGGTATACAGACTCTAAGTATCTAATCTCGTAGACTGCAGGGGTGGTCAACACTGAGTTGTAGTTCAGGTTATATTGAGAATTTGATAGGTTTAGATATTTTTAAGTGAAAAATACTACTGTTAACAGTGTTTCGGAGAAAGGTTTACCCTAACTTGATACAGAACTCCTCTTATTAAAGAAAAGGTATCAAACTCTTTTTTTCTTTTCCTTGACTGACATTCTCGAGGGCAGAGATGAGCTGGGACTACATTTATTGACAGCATGCTCTGCTAGGTCTGGGTGTGAAACCTGGGTGTGTCTAATGGACCCCACACAGATCTGCCTTCATAGACAGCACTGCCGAGGAAGCAGGCAGCTAGCTGTAGGCATCTGTGCTGTGTTAGGGGAGTGTCTTAGTAACAGTTCTGGGACATTCCAAGAGTCCAGCACAGTTTATATGACACATAGGAAATGTTCTCGAGAAGGAAATGGCAACCCACTCCAGTATTCTTGCCTAGGGAATCCCGTGGACAGAGGAGCCTGGTGGGCTCCTGTCCATAGGATCGCACAGAGTCAGACAGGACTGAAGCGATTGAGCAGCAGCAGCAGGAAATGCTTTTCGAAGAAACTGTTCCCAGTGCCTCTGGCTTGGTTGGTCAGAACCCTTAGGTGGATGGGTGGGTGTGTGTGCATGTGTTTCTGTTTGTAAGTGTGTATCTAGGTGTATTTGTGTTTTCAGCACTGTATTTCTCCCTACAGTGATGTGTAACTACTGTTGTTTAATGTCCATTTTTTTGAGGCAGCTGACTGGTCTGTGGCCTTCGTTGCTGTGTTCCTAGGGTGTGCAGGAGCGTGTATGTAGTATGTAGCAGCTTCCCAGTAAAGACTGTTGCATGAGTGAATGCAGGGATTCTCTGCCAGCCCAGTGGAGGGACGCTGATCCATCCTGTAACCTCAGCTTTCTAGCAAGTGGTATCTAAGCTGAGCTGCAGGATAGGGAGCACTTAGCTACTTGGAGGATGAGCCTTGGGCATCACAGCAAAGTTTAGGAGGAAAGAGCATAGCTTTCTGTTCTGTGCACCTGGCATATCATAGATGCTCTACTCAGTAAACGTCTATTCCATTTGTGTAGAAAGAGCCATCATATAGTTTTAGCCTAATAATGTATTTATCTCCAATGCCCAGTGTGTTTTGGGTGTCTGTTAATGAACAGTTAATTTCACAACATGGACCCTCTATCTCTTGATGTGTATTTCTGGATTTTTCTCAGGCTCCTAGTCTCTCTCTTGTGGGAAGATGGGCAGGTGGCCTTATGTTTCAGCTTGTGGTGGGCTGTGATATTTCCAGTAGAATATCACAGTAGACTGCGGAAATATCACAGTAGACTGCGGGTAAAATCCCACGGCCCTGATTGCTGATGGAGGGAGCTCCCTCCCCACTGCTGCTCCGTGTCCACCTCCTGTTTCACTCGCCTCCTCTCTACCTGCCCCTGCAGTCACTTCCGTGTTTCTTACAGTCCCTTAAGCCTTCTGGAAATAACATAAATACGTTTTGTTGTCGGATTTTAAAAGGAAGGGAAATTTTAGATTATTTTTAAATGTAGAGAGCTATCTGAGGGTTGTTTCAGAGTCTTAAAATTTTATTTTATGAATCAAAAGACTTTTTTCTCCCCCTAACAAGTGTTATTCTGAGGTTTAACTAAACTGTTTATTTCTGCTCTTATATTTTACAGCTATCATGAGAAGTTTTTCCCTCCTACAGGAAGCCATAATCCCCTACATCCCTACTCTCATCACTCAGCTCACACAGAAGCTATTAGCTGTTAGTAAGGTAACAGAGCCAGTTTTGAAAGTGCGGTTGCTTTTTAACCTAAATGCTTCAAACTGTTTGAGCCTCAGAACTCCTTGGCAATCAGTCGGACAGGGAAAGATGTATGAATTCTTCCTGACCAGCAGTTAATATATGATTCTGAAAGTGTGGGGTGACATAGATTGGAGACATGGCAGCAGTCACCTTTAAGTGTAAGCTCGGAAACTTTAAAATGTTTTATTCTCACTTTAAAAAGTAACGTGTTCATTGAAGAGAATTGAGAAAGTACAAACAATCTGAAATAATCTTAGATGGAAGAAGTGGGCTTTGCCCCAAATGGACACAAAAGAGGCTATTCAGATTAATGTCCTTTTGTGTCTCTTCTTTCTGACTCATTTCCTCAAAAATAAAGTTTACTCCTTCTTTGGTCAAAAATGTTACAGATATTTTGATCTGTATTTAAATATAAATACCAAGTTTTAGAAAAGAAAAATTGGTTTAAAGCCAATAAAATTCTTGTGTTATTGTTAATTATTCTATTAAAAGTCATAGGAAGTATAAGGGAGACTTTAAGAATAGTGATTATTTTTCCACTGAATCCTGGGTAAGCCTCTAGGGCCTACTTGGGTTTTGGGGAATTGAAAGAAAAGAGACGTAAGGTCTCTCCACTTTGACCTGGCCCTGTGATACACGCTCATCTTCAGTTCATCAGCTTTGTATGGCACCCTTCAAAGGATTGTGGTTGAAAGAGAAAATTGAAAAACGCTGGTTTGAAGGATAGCTACTGCAGGTGTAGGCATACTGAGGCCTGCAGAGGTTAAGATTTGCCTGAGGTCCCACACCAGGCCAGAGGCAGGGTCGGGCCCCGCACGTCCCTGTCCGTCTCCTCCATCACTATTACAGTGACGGCTCTGGGGGAGCACTCAGGCGTGAAAAAGCTCCTTATAAACACTGGGAACTGAGGTTCGTGCAGTCACCTTCCGGTGCCTCTGAAGTATTTTTCATAAGTAGACATTTGCCCATTAAAAATAAAGTCCAAACTGGCATTAGTATTACTATTTCATGTTCTGAATTTTCAAGTCACTATAAAATTTTAACATCTAGGCTTTTTCGTATAATTGGTGTTTTTTTCTTAATAGTGTTTTCAGTAAGGTTAAATGTATTTTAGGTAGTGAATTAGATTATTAGACATAAGCTTTTTCTTTTTTTTTTAAATTTCAGAACCCAAGCAAACCTCACTTTAATCACTATATGTTTGAGGCAATATGTTTATCCATAAGAATAACTTGCAAGTCTAACCCTGCTGCTGTTGTAAATTTTGAGGAGGCTTTGTTTCTGGTGTTTACTGAAATTTTACAAAATGATGTACAAGGTAAGTGAAGAAAGTTATTTTCTTTCTGGTTGATTAAAAATTATTCAAGTGATTATAAAATGCAATCTGCCTAAGAGATATGTGTCTTTTGTGTCAGAGCCATTAATTCTGAAGCTGAAAGCTCTGTTTTTACTTTATCAACAGAATTTATTCCGTATGTCTTTCAAGTGATGTCTTTGCTTCTGGAAACACACAAAAATGACATCCCGTCATCCTACATGGCCTTATTTCCTCATCTCCTTCAGCCAGTGCTTTGGGAAAGAACAGGAAATATTCCTGCTCTAGTGAGGCTTCTCCAGGCATTCTTAGAACGAGGTTCAAATACAATAGCAAGTGCTGCAGCTGACAAAATTGTGAGTCAGATTTATTTTGATATAACTAATTTTTAAGATAACTGGGAAACTAGAGATGGCAGATTCTTTTTAATTTTTTAAAAATTTCTTAAAATGAACGTACTCTAAGGGGAATTCATTAGTAGAAAATGTTAACATACATTTTGTTAGAACTAGGTATCCTTTAGTTATTTATCTCTTTGGTAGAAACTTAACATTGCGGGCTTATTATTTGGGATTTTTCCCCCCTCTATACTTCAACAGACAGACGGAGAAAATGCTATTTAGATAATTACAACATGCACTCTTTTCTAAAACAGATCACCTGTTTTACTTTTAGAAAAATTAATCCTTGCCTCTTTAACTAATTATTATTTAATCTAATTTGTTGTAGCCTGGGTTACTAGGTGTCTTCCAGAAGCTGATTGCATCCAAAGCCAACGACCACCAAGGTTTTTATCTTCTAAATAGTATAATAGAGCACATGCCCCCGTGAGTATGAATACAGCTTCATTGTACGTTTAATTGAGGATTCTGTTCAGGACTCAGAAAAATGCTGGATTTATTTTGTTGCTTTTTTCTTCAATTCTTTAGTGAGTCAGTTGACCAATACAGAAAGCAAATCTTCATTCTTCTATTCCAAAGACTTCAGAATTCCAAAACAACAAAGTTTATCAAGAGTAAGTAAAGTCATTTAAGTTTTCCTACAGAAATTTTTTAATCATTTATAAATTTTATGTATAAAATATTTTAAGACGGTTCTATTCTCTAAACGAAATCATTTTCAATATACTATGCTCCAAAGGTTAGTTTCTAAGTTTAAATATCAAAATATTTTTAATAGAAAAATCATAAAGAAATATAAATCAGAGAGAGACCATATGTAAACCTTTTGTCCCTGGTGGCTCAGATAGTAAAGAATCCACCTGCAAATGCAGGAGGTGTGGGTTCGATGCCTTGATCAGGAAGATCCCCTGAAAAAGGAAATGGCAACCCACAGCAGTATTCTTGCCTGGGAAATCCATGGACAGAGGAGCCTGGTGGGCTACAGTCCATGGGGTCGCACAGAGTCAGACATGACTGAGCAAGTAATGCTAAGTTGTATTAAAAGGCCAGTATTGGGGAGGGGGGGGAAAGGCCAGTATTGATGCCAAACTATTTGTCAGACTTTGACTAAATTGCTTATTCAATGCAGTCCTCTATATTGATACTCTGCATCTCCTTTCGACAGGTTTCTTAGTCTTTATTAATTTGTACTGTATAAAATACGGGGCGCTGGCACTGCAGGAAATATTCGATGGTATACAACCAAAGTAAGTCTGCTTTTATTATTTATCATCCTGTTTTTAAAAACAAAACATCTGACCTCTCAGTCTCTGTTTTATAGATGACTGTATAGTTCTTGATGCAGTGATAGTCTCTTTGTGGTTTCCAAAATATTCTTGGGTGGGGGGCGGTGGTTGGGCTGTAAAGAAGAAAATACCTGCAAACATTTTTCTAATTCCTAAAGGTCCCTGCCCCTACCCGCTGTACTCTTTACAGCCAGGGCTCTGTGTTGTGTTAGATGTCTGACGTGTCTCCAGGAGCCTCCCTCTGTTAAGGCCAACAGTGGTTTTTCAAGTGAGAATAGTTTGGATCAGTGAAATTTTGCTCTTGACTTAGTGTATATGCATTAAGAATACAGTTAAGCAGCATTACCCATTTACTAGGGAAGGAAGGCAGTAAAGTAATGATAGAGAATAACTTCTTGGAGAAAAACTTTATAGATATCTGTAGTAAATCAAAAATAATTCCTGATTCAAATGTGAAAAATGAATTAACCTGAGAAGTACCAGAAAATGTTTTCTAGCTATAGGAAGTCATGAAGAAAGGAGCAGTTTGACTCAGTGCTCATGGCGCCTAAATTAGCATGGTCTTTCCACAGAGCAAAAAATACGCACTTGTCCAGAGATCAGAATGTCCACGTGCCTTGTTATTTACCATTTCCACTTCAAAGAATTTAATAAGATAAATTCTTAATAACAGGAGTATATATATAAACTTAAGAATTTATACCATGTAGAATTATGGAAACCTTTAATTCCAGGATGTTTGCAACAGTATTGATTAGCCAAATCATTTTTTTAAAAGACAGCCTTTAACATTCACATACTGAGAGTTATGTAAGCATAGAAAGTTGGAAAGTTTATAATCCAAAAATGTTAAAACTGGTCATTGCTGGATGGTGAGGTGATAGTGATTCTTTTTTCTTCTTGCTTATCTGTGCTCTGATTGTTAGTTTTTTAAAGATTTCTTGAGTAATTAAAAAAAAACATGCAAGACCAAAAAATGGCTCTAAAGAATTTCCTTGAGCATGGCTTAAGGTGGAGTATTCACAAAAGATGGTGACAGTTGGTCAGAGTGGCGGTTTGATTTTTTAGGTCTCTTTCTGTTGACCAAAATTAGCAGCCTTTTTTGGTATTTTATTATATTCCTAAGGAGTCACTGAGTGTAAATAATTTAGACTACTGTAATTAAATATTGAGTGAATTTATTTTGATTTAATTAACAGAATGTTTGGAATGGTTTTGGAAAAAATCATTATTCCTGAAATTCAGAAAGTATCTGGAAATGTAGAGAAAAAGATTTGTGCTGTTGGGATAACCAAATTACTAACAGAATGTCCCCCAATGATGGACACAGAGTACACCAAACTGTGGTAAGTACTCCATTCTGGAGTTTGGGGAAATTAGTTTCCTTCCCCTGTGATGGCAAAATTAACCAAGCTTATTCTCTTGGGGGCCAAGAGAATGGGTTTTGACCTTAGCCTCCTCTGTAGCTACCATCAAATCCAAGACATGACTTGTGGATTCTTCGGGGCCTAGAAAGATTTTGTTTCCTGATTATTTTTATTTCTTTTGGCCATGCTTAGCAGCGTGTAAGATCCTAGTTCCAACCAGTGATCAAAATTGTGCCCCCTGCAGTGGAAGCGCACAGTTTTAACCACTGGACCACCAGGGAAGTTTGTGGGGGAATTCATGGACCCCTTAGAGAGACTGCTGAGAGTGCCTGGTCTACACAGTCACTCCATTAAACTGGCCTAAGTCTTTAGAAGGAGACACTGAGTAGGCAGAAGATCCTATGTGTGTGCTTGATGTTGGCCTCCATGACGACCTAGCTTTCTTGACCTCTTGCTTCTCCCTTACGGTTTCAGTCATGATCTGACAACTGGAAGCTTATTTCTTCTAACTTAAAACCATTGAATCTCAATTTGACTTCACACACATGGCCTCCTAAGTAGCCTGGGTCACACAGCCAGCACAGAGTTCTGGGCAAAGGACATCAGCATGCTGTGGCCCAAAGAATTGAAGAATGCTTTCCAGTTAGACAAAATCACTGGTGTCCATCTTAATCTCAAGGATCCCTTCCTCCTCCTGAGACCATGCGTCTATAGTTTTGTGTCTCTGAAGACATTGCTCCTTTATTAATAGTTTAAATCTTCTAAGAGCTTACTTAAATCTTGTCATTTTCCAATCCAGGACTCCTTTATTACAGTCTCTGATTGGCCTATTCGAGTTACCCGAGGATGATACCATTCCTGACGAAGAACATTTTATTGATATAGAAGATACCCCAGGATACCAGACTGCCTTCTCACAGTTGGCATTTGCTGGGAAAAAGGAGCACGACCCTGTTGGTCAGATGGTGAACAACCCCAAAATCCACCTGGCTCAGTCACTGCACAAGCTGTCCACTGCCTGTCCAGGAAGGGTACGTGTCTCTGTTACCTCGGAGAACTCTAGTCTTCTCTGAATCACTCTGATTGGTTCCCAGGCCCCCATGGGACGGCGCTGAGGGTAGCTGCTCTGGTGCCTGTCTTCCTTGCTCAGCACAGTCACCCTCAGGCAGTTGCATTCAAGGTCTCTTTAAGTGATAAGACTCTTTTTTTCCTTTATGATGATGTTCAAGTAACTTTAGGAGTAAAGACAAAATGGAGGATAAAACCCTTGACTAGAAATGTATTTATTTCCCAGAATGAAATAACCCTGCCATTTTTAAAATGGAGGTATTAATGTTTTTAAGTGCAAAATATTCAGAAATAACGAACCATAGAGTAAATCTAATAATAATGGCTTTATATTGCATTAGCCAGAAACAGTCTTAGAAATTTTGTCAGAAAATCTATATTTTTGATTGTTTTATTATGGAAAATTTAGAACATAACTTAGAAACTGTAATAAATACTTATATTTATTACAGACCTTTACTAAGTAATTGGAGAGCAAGCCTTAGGCATCATGTATTCACCATGAGTACTTCATTAGGTTTCGGTAACCAACGGGACATGATTTAAGCAACCATAACACCACTACCACACTGAACAATAGAACAGTAATTCCTGTGGGCCCACGTTTTAGACCTGTCATCTGTTTCCCATCTGTAGGTCCCCTCAATGGTGAGCACCAGCCTCAATGCAGAAGCGCTCCAGTATCTCCAGGGGTACCTTCAGGCGGCTAGTGTGACGCTGCTTTGAACTGCCTTTTTTGAATTGTCTTAGTCCAGAATGGTTTCTGAGGACATCATGTAGACATCTGAGCACAGCTGCATTAAAACAAAAGGTGTTCGTTTTGAACTTGTCTATTAAATGTTGTTTTAAGCTGAACCTTGAGCAGATTAGTTTGTGTGATCATAAATATAAGTGAGTGACTTTTTCAGTTTGCAGCTACAAAGACAAGTATTACTACTAGCTTAGTGTATGACATTGATTGGAGCATTTGCACTGTTTTGGCAATTCTAAAGTTTTGACGGACACTGACTGTGGAGACATTTTTTCTGTTACCAAGTCCTTTTGTTTCGAGGCTGCTGCCGTTCATGTTTGTCCTGTCCTTTGTGGTTTTGTCCGTTTCCTTAAGCTTTTACTGGAAATGTGAATAAGCAAAGAAATCACTTGTGTAACTTGCCAAGAAATGCACATTTCATAGTTTTAAATCTGTAATGAGCAATAAAAAAGAAAAAGCCCTAAAATATGTATCTAAGAACATCTTAAGGACAGGTTTTTGGTGCTGCTATTTTTATAATGAAGAATTTAAGTTTTTCCTCTCCTGGACTCCATAAAATCCTAATTTCTAAACAATTCCAATTCAGATTACCTAGTCTTTTTTTAAGAAGGGAAAGGGAACCATCACTGCAGGTTTGCGGCTTGTGTGTTAGAACTTTCAGTTAGCCCAGGTCCTGGGTGGCACCGTGAACTGTGGGAAATGGTTTCCTCTGAATTGGGAAGAAATGCTTGGCCTGGCTTCACAAGGCTGGTGGGACTGCTTTAGCTGGTGCAGGCGTTTGCCCGTTACAGTGTCTTCTCTGCAGATCACAGGCTCCTTGGAACTTTTTGAACCATGGCATCCATCTTGGCAAAGGCTGCCAGCCCGGCTCCTCCTTGGCAGAGTCCAGGGTTCCGTGGCCTCTGTCTTTAGAGGATAAAGAATCAGACTATCGACGTGGGGAGGTGCAGTTTTTACAGAGGATGTGGGGATTGTCTGTTTAGTGCAGTGAGACCGAAATCTGATTCTGTACAGATATGTCTGTACAGATTATGTGGTGTTTTTTTTCCCACCTGACTTGAATGCTTTATTTTCTTCATGTTGGTTTTGTTGTGTTGCTTGAGAGATTTCCAGTTTACTCTAGTGTACTCATACCTACCAACCTAATAATTATTTTTGATTTGAATAGTAATGGAAGCATTAAATCATATTTACTATGTGGCTTAAGTCGTCACTGGCAGATGAATATTGAGATAGCACTGAGATGTTTTTGAACTATGAACATGATCTGATACGGGTGAAACGTCTGGAATGGCAAACAGTTGGTGCTGCTTTGGCACTCGGCGGAGCTCTGGTCCTGAGCTTGCTAAAGCTGCTGGGTAACAGCTGAGGGGGGCAGGCAGGCCACTGTTCTGGAGGACCCTGGGCTTAGCATCCTCATCAGTCTTCTGAGTTCGAGTTCTGAATTTTTTCCTTTTTCGGTTAAAACGAATGAGAAACCATTTCACTTTGTAACTGCACCTCTTAAAATAGTTTCTGAACAGGAAGGCTGGTTACTTGCATTATTTTACTCTAGCATAATTCATGAATATTTTGTTAAATTTTGTTTTAATGTTTAAAATTGAGATTTCCTACTGCATCCAAGACAGTTTTTGTATCTATCTTATAAAGAGTTTAAAGATGGGAGGCTGGAGTTGCTATGGTGTGTTTTCAAGACTTCTCAGTGACTGTTCCTCGGTGGGGCCAGCTCTCTGTGTGTATGACGAGCTGGGTTCATACTTTGGGATCAGGCCAACCTGGGTTTAAATCACATGTCTGCCACTGAGGCCTTGACCTCCATGGTTCTATTTCCTCTTCTGAAAAAGGAGAATACCACTACTTACCGTCAGGATGGTTTTAACAAAACACTGAAGTACTTAGGAGAACCTCTGGAGGACAAATCAGTACAAAGCTGTTGGTTGAGTTGTTTAGGCCGGGGTGTGGACATGCCTGGGAGGCAGTGTTTGCCTGCACAGCAGCCCCGTAGACGGGAAGACGGGGCTTCCTGGCCCAGGCAAGGCCCTCTCTCAGGACGGTTCTAGACACGGCGGCCATTGTCACTGCAGAGTCCTTCGTTAGAGTCTCCTGTGGACCCATTGAGTCTCCCTGCTGTCTGACTGTATCTTTCTCTTTTATAAATGTTTTCCTTGTAGCAAATACAGGAAAATATTTTAACAATTAAAAATCATTCATATTCCTAACTTCAAGCATTTTTATTCTCTTTCTAAGCAAAGTTTAGATCATTCTGCAAATAAAATTTTATATGCTTTTTAGAAAAACCTTTTACCATTTAAAACATGTACTTGGCAAATAAAATTTTCAGTGGTTGTAGTTTTATCATTTGGATATATCAGTCCCAAATTATACAATCATTGTTAGGTGTGTAGAGTTTTTATTTTATAAATCTTGAAGTAGACAACCTTTTAGGTCAATCTTCATCTCTTTTTTTCCTGAAGGTGGAATTATTGGGCCAGTTATCCTGTGGGAAAGGTGGTGCCAATTTCTGTCACACGTCCCTACCTGCACTGGGCATTACTTCATTATTTGTGGGGCACAACAAATCTGGCATTCAGTCAGAATATTAGCTGCATGTGGTAAAAGTCTAATAAATAGGGCGTCTAGCTCAGCTGGTAAAGAATCTGCCTGCAGTGTGGGTTGGGAAGATCCGCTGGAGGGCATGGCAGCCCACCCCAGGATTCTTGCCTGGAGAATCCCATGGACAGAGGAGCCTAGCGGGCTACAGTCCGGGGTCGCAAAGAGTCGGACACAACTGAGCGACTACGATGTAGCTGAGCGGTGCGTTTCTGCCCTCCCAGAGGCAACACCTTTCAACTCACACTGCCTGTAATTCTTAAATCTTTACAGTTTAATTATCAACCATAAGGCCTCATCCTTCCCTGCTGTGACAGATAAGAACTTAGCTCACACCACTACTTCCAGCCTACACTTTGTAGTTCTCCTCTCTCTCTAGTAGTCCTAACCCTCGTCCCCATCAGCTGTGGCCTTCATCTCTGTACTGTCCTCTGGATTGATGTCTCCCTACCCTCCACCTCTGACTTCGTTTTCACACCGTTAACAGCAGCTCGCATTTCATCCTGTGCAGTAGCCCTTTTCTGTGCTTCGTCTTTAGGGCTCTTTTAAAAGGTAAAAATGGATAATCAGTAAGTGAACTATTATAATGGTATAAATAGTGTTCAGAACTGGACTTGGCAGTGTGTAGAGATTGTTTTTTCCTCCCAAGGTCCAGTGTTTGTTTTCCCTCAAAAGAGGCCATTCTTAGAGTCAAGGTCAAATGGATTATTTTTCCTTCATATTCCATGAGTTGCTCAGAGCAAGCCATGCCCCATTTTATCTTGTGATATACTTGGATCCTGATGGGTTTTTATTAGCCTTCTTCATTCTGAGGGTTACATGGAATCCTTTCCACTCTTCTCTGAGATGTTCTTTATACAACTCACTGGCTCTTGCGGGAGTTCCAGTTGTGCCTCCTTCATCCAGTGTCTTCATGGAAACTTGAGAAGCAGGTGTGAGGCTTTGGTCTGAGAGGCCACACAGCTGGCTGGCACTGGGACTGAAACCCGTGGCTTCACGGAAGTTAGAAACAAGGCTTCCCAGGCGGTGCTGGTGGTAAAGAACTCACATGCCAATGCAGGAGACACAGGTGACGCATGATCCCTGGGTTGGGAAGACACCCTGGAAGGGACGTGGCAACCCACTCCTTGCCTGGAGAATCCCATGGACAGAGGAGCCTGGCGGGTTACATCCATGGGTCACAGAGTAACACAACTAAAGCATTGTAGCACACGTGCAATCTGTTAATACAGGTGTGACTGCGAGGTAAACACCGGGAATGTTGTTGGCGGTCTCTCCCCTCTGTTGGGTTGTGATCTTTCACTCCATTTCAGAAAACCTGAGTGTTGGCTCTGTAACCCAACTCATTATGCTCCCTGCTCCTTGGTTGAGAAACATGACCTACATGTGCAACAAGGCAAGATACAGCTTTGGGTCCACCCTGGCATATTCTTGGTAGGAGTATTGAAATCCAGTGAAAAGAATGTACAAGGCAGTTTCCTGTGGATCTTATGAGCTAAGAATGCGATAACAGACGAACACGCTGCCCCTGGGCAGGCAGCCGCCCTCATCCACCCACCCTTCTCTGGGGTTGCTGTGTGACAGCAGGCTTTTTTAAAAGTTAGAGAAGTCCACTTTCTCCCTCAAAGTGGATGATGTGAGAGCAAAACGTGGCAACATGGAAGGAAGAGCAGAGCAGCCACTGTAGACAGGGAGAAGCTGCTCAGACCTGACGTGAAAGGGAGGAGGACTGGAGAGGTAGGGAGCGAAAGGAGGGGTTTACCTTGTGTTGGGAAGAGGGTCCGGCTCCTTGCAAGCAGTTGAGTTAACCTTTCAGAGTCTAGAGAGGGAAATGCTCCAGGAAGCTGGGTTTCTCAGGAGATGTCCCCTAAGGAGACAGATCCTAAAGGGTCTCCAGGTGGGTCCGCAGAGCAGCGGGGAGGAATCTTGCTCCCACCAGGTCCCGCCAATCAAGAAAGCAGAGCGGGGTGTCCTCGGAAGGCCGACAGTCCCACTGAGCCATGGCTGAGCTGAGGCCACCCCCACTGTTCTGACTGCAGGTCTCAGGCTGGAAGAAGTCCCTGCAGAGAAACCTTCCCAACAAGAGCCGGGGGTGAGGGCTGGGGATGACAAACGAAAGAAGCCAACTGCAGCAGGCTGAACATTCCAAACCCCTGTCCTAACAGGCAGCTGAGAACACTGCCTCCAGTCGCTGGGACAGTGGCCTGCGGAGCCCCCAACAGTGAGGCCAAAGTCATCTTTCCTATTTAGTCAAAGGTACCACATCTTGCCATAATTTGCAGAATTTGGGGGTGCCATCCAAAGAATCATCCATCATTTAGAGTTGTGTTTTGTATCAGAATAAAAATCACTAGCAATGTCGTGGTCTTGCTGCACAGGACACTAGTTCTAGAAGTACATGTATAATACCTGGGACCTTATTAGAAACGTGTTCTCGAACCCAGACCTACTGAGACAGAACCTCTGAGAATGGCACCCAGCAGCCTCAACACAGTCTTCCTGGGGAGTGGATGCTCGTGCTCAAGCAGCTGAACAAGGATTGGATGAAGTAAAAGTGAATTGGAAAGACAAGTGGGCATGGCAAAAGCTGTGAACACGGTCAGTCTCAACGTTGTATGGGCTCAAAAGGGAGAAGGGATCGTACTTCAAAGATACGGAATGAACGGCTTCAGTTTTGCATAAAGGGTGGCAGACATCACAGCTGTGGGCCGACAGAGCCGCAGGCCTCAGGACCTCTTCAGAAGTCATCCATTCTCTCCCACCGAGCTGAAACGGACAGGAACTCTTGCTTTCGTGGCCCTGTTTCTTGGGAGAGTCTCAGGAGTAAACGAGGGTCTGCGTCCCTGAGAGGAGAGCCCTGAGCACGGGACAGGAGGACAGAATGAGGGCGTGCCTCAGCCCCCGAGAGGGGGGACTATGAAATGGCATCCGCCTGGGCTGCAGAACAGTGGAAGGTGCTGACTAAGCAGTACCGGCCCTGCACACTGCGGAGCTGCTTCTGGACCAGCGTCCACCCGTTAAAACATCTGGGCCCTTCACCAGGTGATCTAGTTACAGGCGCTCTTCACAGCACAGAAGATATGGCCACACACAACCACCATCTACCGGGCTGTCCCGCCTCCGGGGCCTCGGGAAAACGCTGCCTGGCTGCGGGGAGCGATGACAAACCACTGCAGAGAGAACCAGGCCGGGTCTGGGCCCACTCTGGCATTGGGGGTCTCGGACACGCTTACCTGGCTGCCCACACAGTCTAGGCTTAACCCCCCCTTAGCCACCCACTGTTCCGGAAGTCACGGTCCCTGGGCTGTGGGAGGTCTGAGTGTTCCCAGGTTTCTTAGCTGGATTCAGCCTGGTTTACACTATTCTTAACCGTGAACCCAAGGAGCCGGTCGACAAAATTATTACAATCCAGAGAAGCGTTTTCAGGTACGCATTCTGAATCCACCCAGTGAGCATATGCTTGGCATACAGGACAGACAGGCAGACGTACCTGGACCGGGGGACACGCACAGAAAAACGAAGGCCCAGGGGAATCTTAGGTCATTTCCCGCATAAGACTTTGGCAGCTGGAGCCAATACACAGTTGAAAAATTAGCCAAGGGACTTAACTGGCAGTCCAGTGGTTAAGACTCCAACTTGCCGTGTAGGGGACACAGGTTCGATCCCTGATTGGGGAACTAAGCCCACAACTGAGCTCGCACCAGAGAGTCCAAACGCCACAGTGAAAGATCCTGCACGACCCAACGCAGCCAAATAAAAACACAGCAGGGAAGGCTGAAGAATGCCGAGGTGCCGGAGGCATCAGCAGGCGTGTGTACATAGACAGATACAGATGCTCTTCCCTAACAGCCCACTAGCAACAAGCTCCACGCGCCCCTCGCTGGCAGCTCCGCCCCCAGCACCATACTTCATACCCTCACATCTTCCCTTACTTCTTCAGTTACTGCTCAACAGGACCACACGTTCATTAGTAGCTGTTTATTGATCAATGGTTTGATATAAAGTTATTTCAGATCTTCAGAATTTTGCCCAAATGGAATCACAAGCATTACAAAGTTTTTCTCTTAAAAATAAAAAAGGGGTCAGGGGCAGGTTGGGAAGGACCAACCTAGCAGTAGTGGCATTTGAGAATAAATTAACAAAAAAAAAAATTTAGTATTACCATTTATTGGTGACAAACACTAAGTTTTACTTACATTCCATGGGGAGAAAAAATTCCAGCATAAACAACGAATCCAAGCAGTACTTAACTCGCAAGGCTACCGTGCTTGTCATCTGGGCTGTTATGCGGGACCTCGCCGCACACATCTCTGTGCACAGCAACACGACTTCAGAAGCAACAGTTAGAGAGATAAACATGGGCTATTCTTTCCAGCCCTCATGGAGATGTAATCAACAGTATAAAGCACTCAGGGAAGATCAATCTGCAGTTGTATATGTGCTACATGGAGACCGTATCCTGTAGTGTAGTGAGAGCGGGGTGTCCTCAAGAGTTGTATTATATACACACAATTTGTTTACTAATCTTTAAAACAAAGATCAAAGTTCATTTAAATCCTGCTGCATTAACAAAAAAATAAAATAGAAAAGGAACCAAATGATCGGTTAAAGTTTAAAATTCCTAAGTTGTCCAATTTATACCACTGTGGGAGACTTCATCAAGGTTTCATCAAGGCCAGGACTGTTTCAGCTAAACCAGAGGGCACACAATTTGCATCACTGAAATGGTCCTGGGTTAAGTCCAATGAAATAAAAGTGTATAACCACACACACACGGATATGATCTTTGCCGGTTAGATTACTGATAAAGTCCGTCTCAGACAAGTTTCTAAACTGTGCTATGTAACTAGATACAACTGAGAAACTCTCGAATGAAAATTTATATAGTGTCATTTCAATCAAAAGAAAATAATGAAACTATAAGAATACATATCTCTCCTGGAAGAGAGCAGTGGCGACAGTGTGGGTACCGCGGGAGGCGTGGGCCAGAGCGTGCCGAGGTCAGCTGTGGCCCAGCAGGAAGCACATGTGATTTTCTCTGGGGCTTTCAGCCCTCTCTCCAGCGCGGGTGTCCAGGGTTTGTCCCAAAGTGTTCCGAGTGAGCCAGTCTGAGAAGGGGCGGTGCTTTCTGTTTCTTCTTTCGCACAGCAAGGAAAAAAAAAAAAAAACAACACCCAAAACAAACAAACAAAAAAACCCCACCAAAACCAACACTAGGCTGCCTGGGGCACAGGCCTGCGGTTTCCCAAGGGAGCCAGGGGCGGCTGCAGACCGCCCGGCCCCCCGCCGGCCCACAGCCACGGGCCCCCATCCACGCCGCTGCCTCCTCCGGCCCCGCCGTCTTCACCACTGCCATCTCCAGGCCTTTACCCATCGTGTCTCTCGGCCCACTGGAGGTATCAGAAATTCCAAATGTTCAAAGCAGTTTCAGCATTTTCAGTATACATGTTGGGATTTTTCGATGATTCATGGCCAGATAAAGTTCAGCACCTCCCACACCTTTAAGGAAGAAAAACATGAAAATGATCTAAGTTTTAAAATTTAAGAGAATTAAGCCCTGTTAAAAATGGAACGAGCAGACATCAAGAAGCCTGCTATTCAGGCCCCAGTTTATGATAGCTGATGCACACTGGGGGCTGGAGGGTGCTTCCCTGCTAGCTCAGCTGGTAAAGAATCTGCCTGCAGTGCCAGAGACCTGGGTTCAATTCCTGTGTCAGGAAGATCCGCTGGAGAAGGCATAGGCTACCCACTCCAGTGTTCCTGGGCTTTCCTTGTGGCTCAGCTGGTAAAGAATCTGCCTGCAATGCAGGAGACCC
>NW_011494610.1:2996888-3003172 GCF_000754665.1 Bison bison bison
CAGGTTTGATCCCTGGGTTGGGAAGATTCCCTGGAGAAGCTATAGGCTACCCACTCCAGTGTTCTGACCTGGAGAAGTCCATGGACGGAGGAGCCTGGTGGGCTATGTAATCCATGGGGTCACCGAGAATCGGATATGACTGAGCACCTAACACATACAATCAAGAGACAACAGCAAAGAAGAGAATGGGTAGATAGTATGTTATCTCCAGGGGGGAAAGGAAGAAAATAAGGAAAGAAATGTATTTGCATTAAAAACAAAACATAGGAAAGGTGCACAAGGAACTGGCACAGACGGGCCCTGGCGGGGGCCCTGGCAAGCAGAGCGCGCGGGCCGCGTGAGGGCGGGGCTCGCCGCCTTGTACATGGTTGTGACTCGCGCCCTGTAACTGTGCTACCTAGTCACACATTTCTTTTCTTTAAAGGTGGCACCTCTGCCCGAAACCTGGAAACTTTCAGGGGAAAGGGACAGAAAGTGGCTAAATCAGCAAGTGTTTCCCAGGAAGTTGAGCAGACAATTTGAATTTAATGCAAGTGAGGAAGAGAAATGCCTTTCCATGTAAATCAGCTCACTCACACAGACATTGGTCCATTTCCTGTTCTTGGCATCTCTGTATTCTGTTGGTCCAACTCAGACAGCAACTTTAAAATGTTCAGTGCAGCCTGGTGAGAATGAAAAGTCAAAGTCAAACCGTGGCCACCGCTCAGGACTCTAGTACACGACATTGCACAGCAACCCGAGGCTTCTCCTGCCCAAGAAAATACACGGGCCACTGAATAACCCTCTCACGCGTGCATCTTTAATTAAAAATATAAATGTACAAAGTTATCCAGGGTTACCTCACTGAATCATACCCTCTGTTAATTTTATTATGTATCACATTACAGTATTTTCATTCTGTGGTCACCAGACTACAAATTTTATATCCCCACTTTAATGTAAAACCTCTGTTTCTGTGTTAGCATTAGAATACATCCCCTCAGTGACATATCATGAATGCATTATATTCCATTAGATGAATATACCATAGTTTATGTCTATTAATTTAATCAGTTCCTTTTCTTGGTTTTAATATTTCTTAACAGTAACAATTTCATCTGAACAGAACATTAAAATGAGAGTCTAAGCTGCTAGAACTTGGGGCTGCAATTCCTTGTTCTGGTCAGAGGTGAAATGAATTCAGTATCTGGAGCCTTTCAAGATTCGGGTCCCCCTCAGGTCAGCAAGGAAAGGCAGGAAAGGGTTGGCCAAAGCCCCTGAGTTCTGACAAACAGAATGAGACATCGTGCCAGTAATCTAGGAGCAGTTTTCAGAAATATGACATCCACAGAACAGCCAACTGTGCCCACAGTCCGCGGACAACCCTCTCCCTGTCTCTGAGGCCAGCAGCAAGCTGGGGCCGGGCCCCGCGTGGGGGACGCACCATGTCGTGGCAGGACTCCACGTCCTTCCCGATACCGTGGCTGATCAGGGGCGGCTGAGAGGAGCAGTTGATAAGAGATACAAATTCGTTCTTGTTGTTTTTGGGGAAGTCTTTGTATTCAACCTACAAGGGAAAAGAGAGCTGAGGTGAGGGACTGGGAGAGGCGGCGAGGTCGAGGGGGCGCAGGGCTGTGGCTCTGGGTCTGCGTCCCTGTCTCAGCCCAGCGTGTCTACACCAGCTCCTGCTCTGCAGGCACGAAAGGCCATCCGTGGGGCCTGCTGTGAAGGGGCAGGCATGATACCAGAGCCTCAGCTTCCAGAACCTCCGAAGAATCTAGACATCTACTCAAAAACCCTGGTCTGGAAGACCCGTGTCCCTTCCTAGCCCTGGAAAGGGCCAGCACAACACATCTGTTCTCACTAAAGTCTAAATTTGTAACGACCACTGGATTAGAGGCTTCATTATTATGGTTGCCCTGGAATTTTAAAATTCACCAAAGATTGAGGATATTCTTACTGTCCAGGGTTCTAACATTTCCCATGCCTCCTCCGTTCCTCAGAATCACCCTTCACCAGGCATCCCCCAACCATCCACCTAGACCAAGAGCTTGCTTTAAAAAACAAGGTACTTGATTCTCAGAGAAACCAGAGAGGACCACAGAGGTACAGACCGCACAGCTCGGGCTGAACGGTTACCTGGAATCCCTGGACTGTGCACAGATAGTCCAGCTGCTCAGAGGGTCTCGTCAGAGGTCCGTGGGGTGCGTGGCCTGAAGAGATGTTACTCTTTAAAATGGTCTCGGCTGTAGGCGAGGTGCCCCCATACAACAATTCTCGGGCTATCATGGCAGTTACCGTGGCCTTGGCAGGATTCAGAGCTACCCTGGCGAAATCTTTGGTGTGATGTCCTTGACTGACTCCTACTGCCTGGGCAACCTCGGGCACCATGGGAAGGATTCCAGCAGGCAGCTGCTGATGACTAAGATAAGGCATCCTAAACTCATCTTCTTTATTGCCTGCAGAGGGACAAGGACAGATCAACTGCCTGGAAAAATGTTACATAGCCCCACCCTGGCCCGCCCTCAGCACAGCACAGGGACAAGGCGGAGCCCAACACCAACCTCTACCTCGCTCACCAGGTACCTGCTACCACCGGGAACCACGCAAAGGCCAGAAGCACAATCAGATCAGGACAGTGTTAACATCACACTTACTAGTCCCATTTTCATCCCCAGAGCCAGGTTCAAAAAAGGTTACTTTTCTTCCATCCCCTGGTTTCTTTATAGGTGTCTTAAAAAAAAAAAAAAGGCCATGAGCATCAATGAAACCGTTCAAAAATTAGTTCCTGCTGTCCAAAACTACACAAACTCCAACCAACAACTCTTGGTTTATTAACTTTTAAATAAGAGGGCACAGGCAGGAAGGCCTGTGCAACTTGCCCCCCAGCAGAGCCCATCTCCTCCCCAGGCACACATGCAGCCACGTCAGCCTGTCCGTGAACAGCATCTAACAGAGGGGCCTCTGCTCTGTGCTCAAGAGAGGAGAGGGGAACGTTTAACGGGAAAGAGCCAGAAGATAGGAGACTGATAGAGCTGACCAAGAAAGAAACTTTTAGGTTGATGCTAAACAATTAAATAAAGACTATTTCCTGAAGCAAATGTCCAACTAAAGGATAAGGTGACAAATCAAAGGTAACAAATAGAGGGGAGAATATTACACAATAAAAATTATGCCAAACACAGCAGTCTCCTTTCTGGGAAGACAAAGGTGCCTGTGATGCCCTGCAAGATTTTGGAATGAAAGCCCCCAAAGCCAAGTCCAGGATCTCTACAGATTCTCTGGTGAGTGCTTGGGATCCCCGTTATTAACTATGTGGCCACAGCTGATGCCATCCATCTGTCTCTGCTGACAGCACTGGCTGACAGAACTCAATCAGTCCTGGTATTTTCAAGTTTATCCCAAAAGGACCATCCAGTGTCTGGAAACAAGGTCAGCCACAGCTTTCGTTGCGGGTCCTGCTTACCAACCTCGGCAGAAGTGCAATTTTCAACATGGGATCATTTCTATCTAATGTTCAATTCATAATGAAAAAGAAACCGCAGACTATGATCTGGTCCTGGATCTAACATCACGCTATCCCCATGTCCCAGGAAAACTACAGCCTGCTCTACAACAAAAGCCTAAGGCTGATGAGTCCTTTATGGAGGCCTCATTCTAGGAGCACAAATGATAGAATCATACACTGGTTTGGAGCAAGCTGCCCTCCAGCAAAGCATCCCACAGCACAAAGACACTGGCGCAGTAACGACCTAACCCAGCGCCATGCCTGGAGCCGTGGACACGCACCTCCCCTCCCGGGCACCCTGCAGAGGTGCAACGGCCAAGACCCTGCTCAGCACGGCGGCTCTGCAGCCAGAGGAGGCGGCCGTGCCCTAAAGCTCTGCCCTGGAGGAGCCAGAGGCCCCGCAGATGAGCTGAGCAGGTCATCCTGCAGTTAGAAGGACACAGAGCCCGAGCACACCTTCTCCTCTGACTTGAGGGCAGGTTTGGAGGGCTGGGCCTGCGGGACTTTGAAACCGAGGATCTCCAGCATGTTCTCGGCCGCGTTGCGTTTGGCCACCTTCTTGTTGGTGCCTGAGCCTTCTGCCGTGTGGTTTCCCACCTTGACCTGCATACGGAAGGCAGGACTCAGATCAGTGCTCAAACCTTCAGAATAAAGACCCGCCAGGAACGGAAGAGAAGCCACAATGATCAGAACCCGGATGGCTTCACAGTGCTGCCCTGGAGCTGGTTTGTACCAGCCCGCAAGAGCGCATCATGAAACACTGAGGAATTGGTTGGAGGGCTGGTGGTTAAAGGTAGTTATTATTAAACTAACTGCCTCCCCTAACAGCGGCCGTTACGTTAAACACACCAGCACACCACAGCTCAGCATCCCCTTCCAAGCTGGTCTTGTTGCTGCTGTGTGTGAGTCACTCAGCCATGTCTGACTCTGTGACCCCACAGGCTGTAGCCTGCCAGGGGTCCTCTCCATGGGACTGTCTAGGTGAGACTAGTGGAGTGGGTTGCCATTTCCTTCTCCAGAGACTCTTCCCGACCCAGGGATTGAACCTGTGTCTCCTGCATTGGCAAGCGGGTTCTTTACCACCGGGCCACCTGGGAAGCGGGTCTTGACGACAGACCAAAACCAAAAGCCCTGTGTCACAAACGTTAAGGAAACCCTGGCCTGTGAGGAGAGCTATGAGGTTGAATCCCAACCTGGCATCCACCAGCCATCTGACTCTGGGCAAATTACTGAGCACACTGCAGTTGTCTCTTGTATGTGGAAGGATCATTCCTCTTCTTGCCCTGACAGTGGAGTGAGACACCAGGCTAACTGCTGGTGCTCTATGAGCTCTAAACTGCTGCACAGAGTTTCCTGTTTTTCTCCAGAAAACACTATGAAATTCCCATCACAAATTCAGCTGCCTGTACGAGTAACTGTTCCCTCTGCACAATCTGAAGTGTAACCCCAGTCCATGGATTCCAGATCCTACAGAAGGATCAGGAGGAGCGGGAATAGATCCTTTACACAGTTTATAAGACAATATAAACCTCTGAGGGGTAACAAAGAAGAAACAGGCGCCTTCCTGCTGACACAGCAGCACGTGTGCTGTGCAGCACGTGTTAAGGCATCAAGTTACGGCAAGCAGTGATCTTAGAAACACTGGGTGGCAGGGCGACGCACTGGGCCCGGCCTCCTGAGGGAGGGGCCCGGCCCTGGACCGCTTCCGGCCGAGACGGGAGGACACCCACAGCCCGGCTGGCCCACCTGCATGACAAACTCCCTGCGTCGTGGAAGGCCCCGCTCAGCGAGCAGCAGGTACTCCGGCTCCTTCTCCTTCTTCGCCTGCTGGATCTGGGCCAGTCTGCTGATCGGGTTCATCCCCTGGCCACACTCGGGGCCGCCCTGTAGCTGAGAAACAGTCCAGGTAGAAACCATGTGCTGAGTTAGTCACAGAGAAGACCCTGCCGATTCAGAGACCGGGACACGACAGCTGAACACCTCTATGTTGATCTAATGGCTGAGAATTAATCACATTAAAAAAAAATTTTTTTTTCATTGAAAGATGCCTCAATGATTTTGATTGCTCTGAGGTGATTTTAGGTCTTCTTAGCAAACCAATGTCACCATTCATCATGAGTAGGCAAGCATCGTTGTAATGTGTGCTTTTGAACAGTAAGCCAATGGATGATAATAAATGAAGAGGTAAAAAAACTTAACAAACACTCCCTAAAACTACCCCAAAGCCTACATTATAAGGATGGGTTTCCAGCTTTCTTAACAATGACTCAAACTCCAGAGATCATTTATATATATATAAAATATATATATATTCCTAACGTTCCTACGCAAAGAATGCTAAGTCGTGTGTGAGAAAAACTTGTATTCTGACACAACGTGAGACTGTACGGACAATGAGAGCAAAACGGACCCTGGCATTCCTAAACGCCCCACAGGGACCCTCCCTTCCCTGGGAGGCTGGGGGACAGTGCAATGCTTGAATGGCTCACGAGCATGACTCAAAAGCCTAGCAGAAGGTACTGTACTGTATGCGTCTGACTCCTGGCCGCCCCGGACACCCCTCTGCCCAGGAGTCTCCCGCTCACGCAGAACCGTGCAGCGGGCACGAGACAAGCAGCCGGGTTTCCTCTCCCCGCAGATGACCACAGCTGCTCGCGGGGTCCACACCCAGGGCCTCCGCCGAGCCTGGCACTGCGAGACCCGGGGCTCCTGGGAGCGGCCCCAGGCGGCCCCAGAAGGACTCGCGAGGCGGGCGTGTGCAGGCCAGTGCCCTGCCTCTCTCACCAGCCTTGCAAAC
>NW_011494610.1:3003272-3012875 GCF_000754665.1 Bison bison bison
GCCCTCCCTCCCTCACCCGCCTTGCAACCCCCCAGCTGTCTTCAGGCAATGGAAACGCCCTCTTCTTTCAGGCACGTTCTTACCCTGACTATGGATTTTGTTTTCTTTTTGATTCTAGGCTTCACCCGCTCCACTGTAGGCAGGGGTGGTAACTTCTTCAGCTCCTCGAGAACAGCTATAGCAGCATTTTTCTTTGAAATCTTCTTGCTCTTCCCTTCACCTTCCCCCACAAACTCCCCAACCGACACCCTGGTCACAAAGCTCTTCATGTGGGGTGGGCCGCTCTCCCGGGCAACCTGTGTTGGAGGGAAAGACTGAGTGAAAGCGTGACAGACACGCATTACCGGCTGCGAGGCACACTGCTCAGCGTGGCAGCCGGGAAAGGGCGCGTAAGGACAAGACTCACTAAATGAAGGCAGTGTCAACGTGGAGAATTCTGAATGCTTTTTTCCCCATTTCTTTTACCCCCCTACTTGTTAAAGTTCCCCTACTTTTACCCCCCTACATGTCAAAAGAGCCATGGAACAGGGCTCCATTTCCTACCTCCGCCACCCGGGATCACGGGCAGCCCTGAGCTTAGCGTGCTGCCCTGCAAATGGCAGCAAGGCAGCTAGCCCAGCAAAGCCCAGAAATAAACGCAGCACTAAGAGTTCAAGTTTAATGTTTGCGCTGAGCCACCAGCCAAGACCAAGCTTATTAAATACTGGCTGCTCTGAGCTATAAAAAGGAATGAGAAAATCTCCAAACACGTAAAGTGATTTCTAGCACTTGGTAAGTAAAGAAAGCAAACTGCAAAGAGTGTTTAAAAAAAAAAAGGTGCGGCGTATTAAATCTATATATACATACACACACATAAATAGACATACGTATGTGTTTATATGCTTCTTTTTTTGCAAAAGGAAACTCAGGAAGGATAAAGCACAAACCAATGGAATTAAACAGTTTCCTACAGTAGGTGGGGGGACGGACTGGGGTAGGCGAACAAGAGGACACTTTTGAGAATCTTTTTGTGTAGTTTTGACACTTTGGACCATTTACTGTTACACATATTAAAAATGTAAGTCAAGAGAAATGGGGGAAAATACTAAAATGGATTATGAACAGAAACCTAACTTTATATTAAAGTGATTACATAATCACACAGAAGGAAGATAAAAATCAAATCCAACCTACATTAGGAAAGATACCCTTGAAAAGAACAACTGAGTTATCAGACTTACAATGCCAAACGTCAAGACGTCCTGTAGTTACAGAATCTGTGACATCATGGTATTGTTTAGCGATAAACCAATAGATCAATAAACCAGAATGCAGAAAGAGACCTGCACATATACAGCCTCTTGATGTTCAGCAAACACAAACCAAAGCAAAAGCAAAGTCCTTCTCTTTTTTTAATGCCACTGGAGCAACTAGATAACCAAGATCTCAAATTCTACCCAAAACAAAAATTAAGCTAAAACAGACACAAATATGAAAGTTAAAACTATAAAATAGCTTTCAGAAGAAAACATAAGAGAAAACTTCATGACCATGAGGCTGGCAAAGAATTCTTGGACACAAACCATAAAGTAAAATTAGAATTCCTCAAAATTAAAATACTGCTCATCAAAAGATAATATTTAAAAAGTAAAAAAGGGGGAGTTTGGGGAAGAATGGATACATGCATATGTATGGCTGAGTCCCTTTGCTGTCTACCTGAAACAACCACAACATTGTTAACTGCCTACATACCCCAATACAAAATAAAAAGTTTAAAATCTGGGGGGGAAAAAAAAGAGGTAAAAAAGGGAACTCAGAGTATGGGAGAGAATATTTGCAATATATGTACCAAACAAAAGAATTATACCCAGAACACTGAAAGAAATCCTACAAGTCAATAATAAAAAGACAAATACTCAATTAAAAAAATACTTCAACAGGCACTCTTGGCAAGGACAGGGAGCCAGTGGTAGAAGTGTATCACTTTGGGAAATAGTTTGATAATTTTTACATGAACACCTGCCCTCTGACCTAGCAGCTCTGGCTGCACATGCACCCAGGACGACTCAGCAGCCTCATTCACAGCAGTTCCCAACGATCCAGTGTCCACCAACAGAGCAACGGACACGCTGCACTCCATTCGTACAGGGGAACAGCACTTGGCATCAAACTACTGAAACATGTGGATGGGACCTAACAGCAAACAATCCGTACTGTACACGAAGTCTAAGAACACAGAAAACACGGCTACAGAGACTGCAGAAAGCAGCTGTTTCTGGGTGGAATGGGGCACAGGGACTTACAGAGGTTATGATAAAGTTCCATATCTTGATCTGGGTAATGAACTTTTTTTTTTTTAACACACACTAAAATGTAGTAGGCTGTGCACTTAAGATACCTACATTCACTATATAATAGACTTTAGCATAGAGGAAGAATAGTCAAGTCACGAAAGCAATGCTCTGAAGACACGTTCAGTGTGCAGATAAAAAGCTCAGATAACTTGGACTTTACTTAGGACGCTTGCGGGTGAGGGTGTGGATAAATATATTGATGTTGTTGGGAGCCCGAGTCTCATGATGGGAAAAGATCCAAACGTGGAGGAATGAAACCGAGGAAGAGCCCTGTGATGATGGACTGAAAGCAGAGGGATGAACTTGTGGTTCTGTCAACAGCGTACCTATCTCCTAGTGCCATCTTCTGCTAACAGGGTCTGGAAGCAATGACTTGCAGCAGCAACAAGCTGACCTCCCCTCAGTCCAGCCCCTACGTGCCACTCTGTTAAAGGGAACCAGAGCTCCTTGGAAGAACAGTTGAGACCATTTGTATTCGAATCTCCATTTCTGCCAGGGCCAAAGTTAGAACAGGGAAAGTTCCAAGTAAGGCGAAAACACTGTTGTATCACAAAGGAATGAAGGTCTCTCAAAGTCGGAAAAGGGGAGTTGAGAGCCAGCACAAAGGGACACTAAGACCTCCAAATACAAAACACAAAAGAAAAAAAAAACCTTGCCTATTACCTCACGGTACACATAAAAATTATAACTCAAAATGAACCGTAAATCTAAACTTAAGAGACAAAACTTCTAGAAGAAAACAAAGGAGAAGGACCTTAGATTTGGCAAATTATCTCAGATGGATCACAACCACCATAAGCCATAAAAGAAAAATTTAGCAAACTAGACTGCTCCAAAATTAAATTATTTTTGCTTTTTGGGAAAATACTGTTTAAAAATGAAAAGACAAGCCACAGACTGGGAGAAAATACTTGGAAAATACCTATCTGAGAAAAGAACTGTATTCAGAATATATAAAGAACATATAAAATCCAATAATAAAAGATAACTCAAAACCCTGACAAAAGATAAGAACAGACACTTCTCCAAAGAAGATGTACAGATGGTAAACAGGCGTATGAAAAACATGCTCAATACTGCTAGTATGCAGGGAGATAAAAATTAAAACCGAAAGTTACGACTACACACCAACTAGAAACGGACCACACTGAGTGTGAGAGAGGGCACAGAACCACCAAAGCCCCCACACACGGACAGTGCTGTGCTTTCAAGTAGCTCGGTCGTGTCCGACTCTCTGCAACCCCATGGACTGTAGCCCACCAGGCTCCTCTGTCCACGGGGATTCTCCAGCCAAGAATATTGCAATGGGTTGCCATACCCTCCTCCAGAGACTCTTCCTGACCCAGGGATTGAACTCAGGTTTCCCACATTGCAGGTGGATTCTTTACCAGCTGAGCCACAAGGGAAGCCCAAGAATACTGGAGTGGGTAGCCTATCTCTTTTCCAACAGATCTTCCCAACCCAGGAATCGAACTGGGGTCTCCTCTGTTGCAGATGGATTCTTTACCAACTGAGCTGTCATGAAAGCCCATGTATACAAGTATCTTATTGCCCTTTATGTGGCTTCTTTAATGTAGTGCAGATTTTGAGTCCATATGTTGTATGAATCAGTAGCTCATCTTATTTCTGAGTAGTATTCTACTGTCTGGATTCACCACAACTTATTCACTCCACGTTCAAGGTCAGAAGGGGCGGCGGTGAGGAGATACCCCTCGTCCAAGATAAGGAGCAGTGGCTGCGCTTTGCTGGAGCAGCCGTGAAGAGATACCCCATGTCCAAGGTAGGAGAAACCCAAGTAAGACGGTAGGTGTTGCGAGAGGCATCAGAGGGCAGACACACTGAAACCATACTCACAGAAAACTAGTCAATCTAATCACACTAGGACCACAGCCTTGTCTAACTCAATGAAACTAAGCCATGCCCGTGGGGCCACCCAAGACAGGCGGGCCATGGTGGAGAGGTCTGACAGAATGTGGTCCTCTGGACAAGGGAATGGCAAACCACTTCAGTATTCTTGCCTTGAGAACCCCATGAATAGTATGAAAAGGCAAAATGATAGGATACTGAAAGAGGAACTCCCCAGGTCAATAAGTGCACAGTATGCTACTGGAGATCAGTGGAGAAATAACTCCAGAAAGAATGAAGGGATGGAGCCAAAGCAAAAACAATACTCAGCTGTGGATGTGACTGGTGATAGAAGCAAGGTCCGATGCTGTAAAGAGCAATACTGCATAGGAACCTGGAATGTCAGGTCCATGAATCAAGGCAAATTGGAAGTGGTCAAACAGGAGATGGCAAGAGTGAATGTCGACATTCTAGGAATCAGCGAACTGAAATGGACTGGAATGGGTGAATTTAACTCAGATGACCATTATATCTACTACTGCAGGCAGGAATCCCTCAGAAGAAATGGAGTGGCCATCATGGTCAACAAAAGAGTCCGAAATCCAGTACTTGGATGCAATCTCAAAAATGACGGAATGATCTCTGTTCGTGTCCAAGGCAAACCATTCAATATCACAGTAATCCGAGTCTGTGCCCCAACCAGTAACGCTGAAGAAGCTAAAGTTGAATGGTTCTATGAAGACCTACAAGACCTTTTAGAACTAACACCCAAAAAAGATGTCCTTTTCATTATGGGGGACTGGCATGCAAAAGTAGGAAGTCAAGAAACACCTAGAGTAACAGGCAAATTTGGCCTTGGAATACAGAATGAAGCAGGGCAAAGACTAATACAGTTTTGCCAAGAGAACGCACTGGTCATAGCAAACACCCTCTTCCAACAACACAAAAGAAGACTCTACACATGGACATCACCAGAAGGTCAACACCGAAATCAGACTGATTATATTCTTTGCAGCCAAAGATGGAGAAGCTCTATACAGTCAGCAAAAACAAGACGGGGAGCTGACTGTGGCTCAGATCATGAACTCCTTATTGCCAAATTCAGACTTAAATTGAAGAAAGTAGGGAAAACCACTAGACCATTCAGGTATGACCTAAATCAAATTCCTTATGATTATACAGTGGAAGTGACAAATAGATTTAAGGGACTAGATCTGATAGATAGAGTGCCTGGTGAACTATGGACAGAGGTTCGTAACATTGTACAGGAGACAGGGATCAAGACCATCCCCATGGAAAAGAAATGCAAAAAAGCAAAATGGCTGTCTGAGGAGGCCTTACAAATAGTTTTGAAAAGAAGAGAAGCCAAAAGCAAAGGAGAAAAGAAAAGATTTACCTTTTGAATGCAGAGTTCCAAAGAGTAGCAAGGAGAGATAAGAAAGCCTTCCTCAGCGATCAATGCAAAGATATAGAGAAAAACAACAGATGGGAGAGACTGGAGATCTCTTCAAGAAAATTAGAGATACCAAGAGAACATTTCATGCAAAGATGGGCTCGATAAAGGACAGAAATGGTATGGACCTAACAGAAGCAGAAGATATTAAGAAAAGGTGGCAAGAACATACAGAAGAACTATACAAAGAAGATCTTCACAACCAAGATAATCACGATGGTGTGATCACTGACCTAGAGCCAGCCATCCTGGAATGTGAAGTCAAGTGGGCCTTAGAAAGCATCACTACAAACAAAGCTAGTGGAGGTGATGGAATTCCAGCGGAGCTCTTTCAAATCTTGAAAGATGATGCTGTGAAAGTGCTGCACTCAATATGCCAGCAAATTTGGAAAACTCAGCAGTGGCCACAGGACTGGAAAAGGTCAGTGTTCATTCCAATCCCAAAGAAAGGCAATGCCAAAGAATGATCAAACTATCGCACAATTGAACTCATCTCTCACGCTAGTAAAGTGATGCTCAAAATTCTCCAAGCCAGGCTTCAGAAATACGTGAACCGTGAACTTCCAGATGTTCAAGCTGGTTTTAGAAAAGGCAGAGGAACCAGAGATCAAATTGCCAACATCTGCTGGATCATCGAAAAAGCAAGAGAGTTCCATAAAAACATCTATTTCTGCTTTATTGACTATGCCAAAGTCTTTGACTGTGCGGATCACAATAAACTGTGGAAAATTCTGAAAGAGATGGAAATACCTGACCATCTGACCTGCCTCTCGAAAAATCTGTAGGCAGGTCAGGAAGCAACAGTTAGAACTGGACATGGAACAACAGACTGATTCCAAATAGGAAAAGGAGTACACCAAGGCTGTATATAGTCACCCTGCTTATTTCACTTATATGCAGAGTACATCATGAGAAACGCCGGGTTGAAGAAACACAAGCTGGAATCAAGACTGCTGGGAGAAATATCAATAACCTCAGATATGCAAATGACACCACCCTTGTAACAGGAGAGTGAAAAAGTTGGCTTAAAGCTCAACATTCAGAAAACGAAGATCATGGCATCCAGTCCCATCACTTCATGGCAAATAGATGGGGAAACAGTAGAAACAGTGGCAGACTTTATTTTGGGGGGCTCCAAAATCACTGCAGATGGTGATTGCAGCCATGAAATTAAAAGACGCTTACTCCTTGGAAGGAAAGTTACGACCAACCTAGACAGCATATTAAAAAGCAGAGACGTTACTTTGCCAACAAAGGTCCATCTAGTCAAGGCTATGGTTCTGTGGTCATGTATGGATGTGAGAGTTGGACTGTGAAGAAGGCTGAGCGCTGAAGAATTGATGCTTTTGAACTATGGTGTTGAGAAGACTCTTGAGAGTCCCTTGGACTGCAAGGAGATCCAACCAGTCCATTCTAAAGGAGATCAGCCCTGGGACTGATCTAAAGCTGAAACTCCAGTACTTTGGCAACCTCATACGAAGAGCTGACTCATTGGAAAAGACTCTGATGCTGGGAGGGATTGGGGGCAGGAGGAGAAGGGGACGAAAGAGGATGAGATGGCTGGATGGCATCACTTACTCAATGGACATGAGTTTGAGTGAACTCTGGGAGTTGGTGATGGACAGGGAGGCCTGGCGTGCTGTGATTCATGGGGTCATAAAGAGTCGGACACAACTGAGCAACTGAACTGAACTGAATTCATCCATTTCTCTGCTGAAGAGCATCTTCATGGTTTTCAGTTGTTGGTGATTATGAGATGATACATGTACGTGATTGCTTTAATCATAATCACTAAAAACCATGAAACTGTTCTTCAGCTGGGAAATGGATGAGTAAGTTGTGGTGAATTCAGACAATGGAATACTACTCAGAAATAAGAAATAAACTACTGATACATACAATGCATGGACTCAAAGTCTACACTACATTAAAGAAGCTGCATAATAGGCAATAAGATACTCTTGCCAGGAGATCTGTAATCTTTCAGATTATAACTTTCTAAAGGGACAACACTGAACACACTGTACCTGGTGGACCATCTGTTACAACATGAGAGGCCTGAGGGCAGGAACAGAACAAGGGACGATGGCCTTTCTTATCATGATTTACAATATAATTACGGAAAAAGGTCATGTCTGGGTTGTGTTTTCTAAGACGGCTTTATATTTTTACGTGCTCTTTCCAGGCTTCTCAAAATGTTATTACCCATTCCTGTTAAATAAATAGACAAAGGGAAAGCCCCAAAAGACCAAAAAAAGGCAGTATATTCAATAACTCCATGTATGTAATATTTTGGAAACAAGCAAAAGGTATGGACAGACATCAGATCGATGCCTGCCCAAGGGTGAGGATGGAGGGAAAGGGACTGACCGCTAGGGGACTAGGGGAAACTTAACGGCGTGAAAGACGTTCTTTATCACAGTGGTGGCAGCAGTTACACAACTGCACTATCAAAACACATCAAATCAGACACATAAACAGGACCAATTTTACTTCATGTAAATTATACTCAAGAAGTCTGACCTCTCATCCCCTCACCCCCCAAAAATAACCTAATAGAGGCATGTCAAAGGATACTGGAGCTAGTCTGAAGGGCAATCTGAACATTAAAATGACAAGCGAGAATAATGGAGTAACATGTAGAATTAATCTATACTAATGTAAATTAACGCATTCCCTGGTGGCTCAGTCAGTAAAGAATGCACCTGCAGTGTGGGAGACTTGGCTTCGAGCCCTGGGTTGAGAAGATTCCCTGGAGGAAGGCATGGCAACCCACTCCAGTATTCTTGCCTGGAAAATCCCCATGGACAGAGGAGCCTGGGGGGCTGCAGTCCATGGGGCTGCAAAGAGGCAGACACAACTGAGCGACTACGCACATTAACAATATAAGGCAGGAGGAGATTTTCTTTGGACATGCAGAAGATGAACATTTGACATCCACCGCAGTGATACCTGGTGCTGGAAAGAATCATCAATGACTGCTAGAAACACTGAGGAACTCTGTAAGGACATACACAGCCTTCAAGCATCTTCCCACAGGCTGTGGGTTAACTACAAAGGGAAAGAAAGTCTCCTTGGAGGGGCGCACATCTGGTGCAGACAACGGAATTAGCGTCACTAACTCAGGTAAAACGACACCATGCAATGCTGAGAAGAACTGACGTCAGTTCTTCAGTGCTCCTGTTTTAAAAAAAAAAAAAGCATAAACTGAAACTAATCATGAGGCAAAAAATCCAACCAACCCAAATTTAGGGCCATTACATAAAACTGACTTTTAAAAATACCAATGTCATAAAAGACCAAAAAAAAGCCGAGTGACAAATTAAAGGAGACTAAAGAGATGCACCAGCTAAACACAATGTGTGATCCTATACCAGGCTCAAGACCAGGAAAATAAAGGAACACCATGGGGACGATGCCAGTACGTGAATCTGGGACGCACATTAGGAAACAGTACTACAGCAGTGTTACGCTTCCTGTGTGGACAATTAGATGATAGTTATTTAAGATCATGTCCTTGCTCTTAAGAAACACATACTGAAATATTTGGAGTCAAAGATCTGCTTCTTGCTCTCAAATGATTCAGCTAAATAAACCAGAAAAACATGTAGGTTTAGAGAACAGAAGAGCAAAGGTACTAAAACGTGGAGGCTGGTGACCCTGGTGAAGGCCACAGTCACAGTCCTAGCCTTACAACTTGCCACTGGCCTGAAAAACTGCAAAGTAAAAAGTGGAAAAGGCGATGAGGAAAAGCGTGTGAGCCCACATGTGCTGTGCTCCCGAGGGGAGAGCAGGAGCACCTCAGCTCAGGGAGCGGCCGGCTGCCCTATGAAGGAGGCTACGGAAAAGAGCCTCGCTCCATGGCGCCCGCAGGCTGACCTCGGCAAGCCGGCTGGCTGCCCCCCACCCCGACAGCCCACCTGCCGAGCGCTACCTCCCTAAGCAAGGTTCTCACGTCCTCAGACGAGACCC
>NW_011494610.1:3013078-3019629 GCF_000754665.1 Bison bison bison
CAGTGGGATCAAGTCACGACTGCCTCCCAGGGACTTGTCAATCAGCACAATACTTTTAACTACAACGACTTTATCAAAAAGCAAGCGGTCTCTACTTTTCTGAAAAATTATACGAATGGTTCTTGTTTTCTCCTATTGCTTCCAACATGACATATCTTGCTGTCGAAAAACGAAAAAACAAAAAAAACCTATTCTTTTCATTTACTTAGTAACTGTTCCCTGAGCATCCAATATCCAATATTTGCCAACTAATCTTCCAGGTGCCAGAGACAGAACTGTGGGGAAAAAATGCAAGCTCCTGCCCAACCTAATAATGGAAGCTAACATTTGACTTTTGATGAACATTTGCTCCGTGAGAGCTAATTAATAATAAAAGCACTCATACTAACAAACTCAATGCTACACGTACACACAAACTGTCATGTTTTAAAATAATTACCTTAAGAGACAGTCACCACCAGAGGGCATTCCCACAATTTCTTTTGTGACTACTTGACAATTCCCTGCTGTATGTTATTTATTCCTGAACAGCAAAGTCTGAAAGCCAAATCTAAAACCTAAACACAAGTAGAGGTGGGGCAGAGGCAATCTCATTCCCAAATTCCAAAGCAAAAACAGAAACTGGCAATCCCTTACTGAGGTCCAAGGAGCTCGGGGACCCTCAGGCAGAGCAGAGGTTAGTGTGAGCAGGCGAGACACATCACCAGGGTCTCGGGCCCTGGCCAGCAGTCATCTCTGTGACCTTTGTCTGACCTGAGAAGGCAGGCCTCTCCCACCCCACAGTCTTCGGATCCCTCCCTCCGGTCTTTAAACACCCACTCGTGTGCCACACTAATTCTTCAGCAGGGATTAGTGTGGGGAAAAGTGTTTCTTCCCTTTTCCACAACAGGTTCCCAGGGAGACCTTGTGGCTTCCTTGGGTGGAGCGCCCACCTGGTTCCCACCCAGCAACAGCCTTGTTATTCTGAATGTCCTGTCTCATTGCCTCCCTCCCAGAACAGAGAAAGGCTGGAAGGGATGCGGGGCCAGGGAGGAAGATGCCAGCCCCATCTGGCATGCTGTGCTCTGGAAGCGGGGAAAAGACACTGGTCCTGCCTGCTGCGACAGGGCAGGGTACTGCCGCAGGATGCAGGGTGGCCCTGTGACCCAAGGGCAGCTCCCCAGCCCCATCTGGGCCTCATGGCAGCAGGTGAGCACGGCCAGCTAGGTCAGAAATCATCTCTATTCGAATGAGAGAGTAAGGACTGAACTCAGGAGCCAGCTTAGGGTACTAGTACATAACAGGAGATATCCTATAAAAGTCATATAACTCAGACATGAAATCTGGGGATTACCTAAAACTACAGAGCTAAAGTATTTTACAGGATAATAAATTTCAGGTAGGCTTTTTAAAACAGAAAAAGGCCAAAAGAACTTATGAACCACTTAAAATTGTTTTAAGCAGATGTGCTGTGCTTAGTCGCTCAGTTGGGTCTGACTCTGTGACCCCATGGACTGGTAGACCACCAGGCTTCTCTGTCCATGGGATTTCCCAGGCAAGAATACTGGAGTGGGTTGCCATTTCCTTCTCCATTTAAGCAGATGTCCCACCTCAAATTTCATTTGTCTCAAGTAACTAGTATGTTGAGCTTAAAGCTCTTTGGAAAACTAGATATATACATACTTTATAATTTTGAAAAACCAAATAATTGATTAAAAAAACTATTAAAATACAACCCTGCATAGCCAAGCACAGAACTCAAATGAAAGAATTTACAAAGAATTTTCAAAACCTAGGGAAACCTAAAATAAAAAAAATTCCCCCAACCTGCCTAATCTATCTGGACTCACTGTGCCTTTGAAGGAAACATACACTAAATGATCTTATTTTCCATTTTGAACTGGTAATTGTTAATTACTGTTTTTAGACCACAAAGTCTCCAATAACAGACTGAGGTTACTAAATGGGCGAACTGGGAGGCACACACCACACAATGACAAAACCTAAGTTCTTTTAACAACTACTTGGACACTTGAGCAGAGTCTTGATATTGGGGGGTAGCATATGCTTCTGAGACTCTTATGAAGGCAATGGACCCTCCCTCCAGAAGAAAACGCATGGGAACATAAACACGATCCCCTTCAGACCATTTTAGGAGGTTCACAGACATACTGAGGCCACCTACGGACTGTCTGGAGATTCATGGCTGCCCTAGGACCAAATACTGCTTTGCTAAATATGAAGTCTGAATCTTAGATGTGAAGATTTGCATATATGTGATCATCATTCCAACGTTATTTAGGAAAAATACTATTCTGATGATGAACACTAGGAGTATAACAGATGCGTAAAATAAGCTTACCTCAAAATTCACAGGCAAGTTCCGTTTAAGTGCAATCTCAAACACTTGACTTATTTCAGATTTATTGAGATTTTCTTCTTCTGACTCTCTTCCATTTACCTAAAGGAAGAATAACCGGTTAGAGTTAACTCATGTTAAAAAGCTGTCAATATCCCAGCTGCAATGATAAACCTTAAAATTAAAAGCACTGAACCGAGGCTCTATGGACTGAGCACTAACCCCATGAACACAGCAGCACGTGGACTGTGCATCAGTGAAATTTAAAAGGTTTTAAAAAACGTCCTATCAAATTCTGGTCAGTTTACACCTCATAAATCCACCATAAGCAATCTACACATAGCAGGGCTCTACATATAATCAGCCTGACGGTGAGAGCCACGGCCACTCAGGAGCGGCGCTCCCGAAGCCCCCTGGATTTGTCCCCCCGCCCCCGAAGGACAGGCAAGCCACACTCTAGAAACAAGCAGTCAGTCTATGTGGGCCACAGCAAGGACAAATGGACGTCTCTCCACCTGGGTATGTGGGTTTCTGATTTGGACGAAAAGTCGCTGGAAACCACTTTAAAAAAAAAGCTGCAGTGCAACAGTTATAAAACCACTATGGGTCTCACACTTCACTGCTGCTGGTGAAAACGCAAGATGCAAACCAACAAAACTGCCTGCCGGCTTAGTTGCTTCAGTCGTGTCCAACTCTTTGTGACCCCATGGACTGCAGCCCCCCCAGGCCCCTCTGTCCACGGGGTGCTCCAGGCAAGAACACTGGAGTGGGCTGCCATGCCCTCCTCCAGGGATCTTCCCAACCCAGGGATCAAACACATGACTTTTATGTCTCCTGAACAGGTAGGCAGGTTCTTTACCACTAGCACCACTAGCCTTGAACAAAAGCTGCCTCCAGCTCTGTAACAAGGTCCATTTACAACCTGCAGGGGCTGGACTAAGAGGGGCAGAGATCTCTGTGCACGTGGCCCACAAGGATTCTACACTGTGCAGGGGCGGTAATATGAGAAACAAGATCAGCAGTGATCCTAAACAGGGCAATGCACCGTGCTTTTCTTATTCCTGGGGATTCTTTAATCAAAGAACTTGTAAAATCTTAGTTTCAAGATCAGGATTTCTCTGACAGGAACCTGTGGCTGAAATTACTGAACAGGCAATGTGTAGCCAAATCCAGGATTCGATCTGTTGTGTATTTCCTGAGGTAGAGTCTAACCCTAACCTAGGATCCATATTTCAAGCTACAAACAAAAGAAAGTTCTAAATTTAAAAAAAAATTAAGAATTAAGAATAGGATCCTATAAACACAAATTTAACCAGACAATGTAATTTCGTCTCTCCTTTCATGATAAAATTTTCTTTCCATCTGGTTTCATTTTACCCCTGCCTGGTGATATACTGTTTACATAGCAATTTCTGATGGTTTAATAAGCTGAACACATTTTTACACTTGTTGTTTAAATCCTAAAGAGAAAGAGGGCCTGCCGTTTTATGAGTGAATCTTTAAAGCCATAAATCTCCAAGCAAGGTATCTTAGAATTCTAGGTTTCCACAGAGGTTTGGTTTGAAATTTATTTTTTAAATAGGTTTAAACAAACCTATTAAAAAGCATTTTTAAAAGTAATCCTGTTCAACAAATAGTGCTGGGAAAATCAGATATCTACACACAGAAAAAATGAAGTTGGACTCTTACCTCATACCACATTCACAAATTAACTCAAAATGGATCAAAGACCTAAATGTAAGGGCAGAAAGTATAAAACTCTTAGAAGAAAACACAGGGGGAAAGCTTCATGACACTGGATTTTGCAATGATTTCTTGGATAGAACACCAAAAGCATACGTAAATTCTGACATCATCAAAATTTAAAACTTTAGTACAAAAAAACTACCCAAAAAACGCTGGTACATTAAAGGACACAAGAGAACAAAGACAACCCATAGAATGGAAGAAAATACTCACAAAGCACATATTTGATAAAGAATTAATGTCCAGAATACATAAAGAACTGTAACAACTCAACAACAAATAATGCAATTCAAAAATGGACAAAGGATTTGAACAGACATTTCTCCAAAGGAGACATGCAAATACACAACATCACTACTCAAAGATATCAGATCAGTCGCTCAGTCGTGTCCGACTCTTTGCGACCCCATGAATCGCAGCACGCCAGGCCTCCCTGTCCCTCACCAACTCCCGGAGTTCACTCAGACTCACGTCCATCGAGTCAGTGATGCCATCCAGCCATCTCATCCTCTTTCGTCCCCTTCTCCTCCTGCCCCCAATCCCTCCCAGCATCAGAGTCTTTTCCAATGAGTCAACTCTTCGCATGAGGTGGCCAAAGTATTGGAGCTTCAGCTTGAGCATCATTCCTTCCAAAGAAATCCCAGGGCTGATCTCCTTCAGAATGGACTGGTTGGATCTCCTTGCAGTCCAAGGGACTCTCAAGAGTCTTCTCCAACACCACAGTTCAAAACCATCAATTCTTCAGCGCTCAGCCTTCTTCACAGTCCAACTCTCACATCCATATATGACCACAGGAAAAATCACAGCCTTGACTAGACGCAACTTTGTTGGCAAAGTAATGTTTCTGCTTTTGAATATGCTATCTAGGTTGGTCATAACTTTCCTTCCAAGGAGCAAGCGTCTTTTAATTTCATGGCTGCAGTCACCATCTGTAGTGATTTTGGAGCCCAGAAAAATAAAGTCTGACACTGTTTCCACTGTTTCCCCATCTATTTGCCATGAAGTGGTGGGACCGGATGCCATGATCTTCATTTTCTGAATGTTGAGCTTTAAGCCAACTTTTTCACTCTCCTCTTTCACTTTCATCAAGAGGCTTTTTAGTTCCTCTTCACTTTCTGCCCTAAGGGTGGTGTCATCTGCATATCTAAGGTTACTGATATTTCTCCCAGCAATCTTGATTCCAGCTTGTGTTTCTTCCAGTCTAGCGTTTCTCATGATGTACTCTGTATATAAGTTAAATACACAGGGTGACAATATACAGCCTTGACGAACTCCTTTTCCTATTTGGAACCAGTCTGTTGTTCCATGTCCAGTTCTAACTGTTGCTTCCTGACCTGCATACAAATTTCTCGAGAGGCAGATCAGATGGTCTGGTATTCCCATCTCTTTCAGAATTTTCCACAGTTTATTGTGAGCCACACAGTCAAAGGCTTTGGCATAGTCAATAAAGCAGAAATAGATGTTTTTCTGGAACTTTCTTGCTTTTTCGATGATCCAGCGGATGTTGGCAATTTGATCTCTGGTTCCTCTGCCTTTTCTAAAACCAGCTTGAACATCTGGAAGTTCACGGTTCACATATTGCTGAAGCCTGGCTTGGAGAATTTTGAGCATTACTTTACTAGCGTGTGAGATGAGTGCAATTGTGCAGTAGTTTGATCATTCTTTGGCATTGCCTTTCTTTGGGATTGGAATGAACACTGACCTTCTCCAGTCCTGTGGCCACTGCTGAGTTTTCCAAATTTGCTGGCATATTGAGTGCAGCACTTTCACAGCATCATCTTTCAGGATTTGGAATAGCTCAACTGGAATTCCATCACCTCCACTAGCTTTGTTCATAGTGATGCTTTCTAAGGCCCACTTGACTTCACATTCCAGGATGTCTGGCTCTAGGTCAGTGATCACACCATCATGATTATCTGGGTCATGAGGATCTTTTTTATACAGTTCTTCTGTGTATTCTTGCCATCTCTTCTTAATATCATCTGCTTCTGTTAGGTCCACACCATTTCTGTCCTTTTCTTTGCATGAAACGTTCCTTTGGTATCTCTGATTTTCTTGAAGAGATCCCCAGTCTTTCCCATTCTGTTGTTTTCCTCTATTTCTTTGCATTGATCGCTGAAGAAGGCTTTCTTATCTCTTCTAGCTATTCTTTGGAACTCTGCATTCAGATGTTTAAATCTTTCCTTTTCTCCTTTACTTTTAGCCTCTCTTCTTTTCACAGCTATTTGTAAGGTCTCCCCAGACAGCCATTTTGCTTTTTTGCATTTCTTTTCTATGGGAATGGTCTTGATCCCTGTCTCCTATACAGTGTCACGAACCTCATTCCATAGTTCATCAAGCACTCTATCTATCAGATCTAGGCCCTTAAATCTATTTCTCACTTCCACTGTATAATCATAAGGGATTTGATTTAAGTCATACCTGAATGGTCTAGTGGTTTTCCCTACTTTCTTCAATTTAAGTCTGA
>NW_011494610.1:3020213-3056604 GCF_000754665.1 Bison bison bison
TCCAGTCCATTTCAGTTCGCTGATTCCTAGAATGTCGACATTCACTCTTGCCATCTCCTGTTTGACCACTTCCAATTTGCCTTGATTCATGGACCTGACATTCCAGGTTCCTATGCAATACTGCTCTTTACAGCATCGGACCTTGCTTCTATAACCAGTCACATCCACAGCTGAGTATTGTTTTTGCTTTGGCTCCATCCCTTCATTCTTTCTGGAGTTATTTCTCCACTGATCTCCAGTAGCATACTGTGCACTTATTGACCTGGGGAGTTCCTCTTTCAGTATCCTATCATTTTGCCTTTTCATACTATTCATGGGGTTCTCAAGGCAAGAATACTGAAGTGGTTTGCCATTCCCTTCTCCAGTGGACCACATTCTGTCAAATGTGGTCCACTGGAGAAGGGAATGGCAAAGAGAAACGCAAATCAAAACCACAGTGAGATAAACCTCACACCCATAAGGACAGCCACAGATAATGGTAGTGTTGTCAAGGTTGTGTAGAAATTGCAATCTTTCTGTTGAAAGAAACTGCACATTTCTGTTGAAAATGTAAGATGGTATGGCCTCTGTGGAGAACAGTATGGTGCGTTTCTGAAAAATTTAAACATAGAATTACAATATGATCCAGCAATTTCACTGCTAAACAGATACTCAAAAGAATTAAAAGCAGGCATTCAGATACTTGTACATCAATGTTCACAGCAGTATTATTCACAATAGCCAGAAGATGATAATCACACAAACATCCATCAACAGATGAATGGATGAAAAAAATGTACAGATACAACGGTCAGTCTTAAAAAGTAATGGGGTGCGGGGGGGAGACTGGAATTATAAAACAAGCTACAACACAGAGGAACCTTGAAAACATTATGATAAATGAAGTAAGTCAGACACAAAAGACAAATGTGCACTGACACAAGGTATCTCCAATAGTAAGCACAGAGACAGACGCAGGACAGAGGTTCACCACGGGCCTAGGACAGCGGGTGTCTGTCAGTCCTGCAGTTTGGGTGTGACGTGGAGAAAGGGTCTTGAAAATGGACAGTGGTGACGGAGGCACGCACCGAGAATGTATTTAAGGCCACTTTTTGTGCATAACCACGTCTGTTGATAGCTGTGTATTTGAAGAGTTCAGAGATTTTTACAATACATGAGCTATTCACACACTCTCATGATACATAACTGTCAATGAGAATGTTTTCCTCAGGTGCAACCAGAACCAAATCTGGAAACAAACCAGGTGCTGCTGACACAAGACTTGCACCCCAATTTTCCATTTTTTTTATTTGTTCATTATACCAGTTCAATTCCTTTTAATTTTTACTTCTAGTTATGACCTGTTTCAAACATACAGAAAAGTACAGATAATAATGTAACCCACAACTCTACTGGATATAACAAACGGCAACACTAAACACCACTGACATTATTTTTTTCCTTTGATAAGGAAAACAATTAAGTCCTTCTCACACTCCTTCCCACAGGAGAGTTAACCACTACTCTAAAATGGGACCTGATCTTTCCCAGCCATGTGGGTTTTTTGTTGTTGTTTTTTAATGGACAAAAACAATATATAGGGTAATTTGGTGTTGTGAAAATTCACATAAATCATTCTCACTGACTGCCTTTATAAATACTCTAAAATTCAAACTGACAAGTTCTACTAATGAACTTACTTTTGTACTCTGCATATTGAGGTTCCACCTAAATCCATCAGGAACTACCTAAGTCTACTACTGAATTCTAAACTCTCAGCCAGTGTTTCTCAAGCATAGCAGCATCAGGGTTACTTGGGAGCTGTACAAACACAGATGCCAGAGCCCCACTCCAGATACGTGAACTCAAATTTCTTCAGGTAGGGCCTGGATATCCATTTTATATATGGTTTCTTTTAAATCCCCTAGCGACCAGAGTTGAGATTCACAGCTCGAAGCTACTGCTTCAAACAGAACTGCAGACTGGACAAAGCAGCCAGTAAAATAAAAATGCAAAACAGAAAACAAAGATATGAGAGAGATTATATTGCTCTTTTACATAAATAATTTTAACATTATCTGGACTGGACAAAATGTTACAATGGGGGAAGCAGCAAATGACTCAAAAAAAAGAAAAAAAATCCACAAATACCATTCCCAGTGAGATGAAGAAACTGTAGCGGGCTCTCAGTCTTACCTTCAGGAAGTGGGAATTATTGTTAACATCAATCCCATAGTGCATGGTTCAGCAATAAAATCTAGGCAACATTAAGGAAAAAAAACAAAAACACTGAACCATGCTTAACCCTCAACTTGCCAGGGAAAAACAATCATGACCATTTACCATCTGGCTCCAATGGACCCTCTAGATTTTTCTATATTTAAAGTCATTTTACAAGTAACATACAGAATAAAAGGACAACAAAAAATCATTCCATTATAGATTTTCATAAAAAAAAAATAACAAACTTAACTTTTTATTCCAGGTTTGTGGTCAGGAATGAAGGCAAATATACCCAAAACAGGCAAAGACAATAAACACAGCTAACAGCTCTCCAGCTGCCACGCCTGAACCTCAGAGCACAGCCCACAGTAACGCCGCCAGACTGCAAGCCCACTCCCGTGGGTGCCAGCCTATCGTGATTCCAATTCTTCTTGTACTCGTATTGTCAAAACATATTACTTTTGAAAATGACTCATAACTGTTGAAGGGAGAACAGCCTTCTCCTTTGCTCCATAACTACAAAATGCTTTCATTTCCAGGTTTATAAACACCAAGAGAAGGATCAGCCTAATGATCTTTTTGTCATTATTGTATAATCAATTTCCTTCTAATACACACACCTCCTTCTGCATGATCCAGTTATTTTGTAGATATTAAGTGGCAAGAAAATTCTGGTGGCTAAGCATCATATGCAAGAAATCTGTCATACAAATATTTTTAGAAAGTCAAAACAGGATGGTTCAGTTCTTGGAAAATACTGCGTGGTAAAAGTCCTTCCTGTTGAATGAGTGACCAGGAGAGAATGCACATCTCTTTTTCATATACCACAGAAACACAGTCCCCTCGCAGACTCCTGAGTCTGGGCAAACTTATCTAAGGTATCATCTGAAGACCCCCAGTCCAAGTCACATCCACACTCAATCTCCCTGTCCCCCTGAGAGGCCAGAGTGCTGCTGTCTGTCTCTCTGCATTCATCTTCCAATTGGTCTAACAAGGAAAATGTCTTCCTCCATCAGTTTTCTTTTGTTTGCCAATAGGGATGGAAAAAAAAAAATTCTGAATTCTCACCTGGGTTCAACAAAAGCTAAAAGCAGAGTAAAAAGACAGGTGTCTCCAGTCTTCCTTTGTATCTTCTTGAAAGATAACATGATACATTAGGCAATGCAATAAGAGCATTAAAGATGATGCAACAGTGACAGTTATTTCACAACCATATCATCCATTGAGGGATTTCATCATTCTTCCACTTCCTTATTATTTTAGTCTTGTTTATTGCAGATTTGGGAATACATAATAGTGCTGAAATAGAATGTAGGATGACAAGCAGCAAAATGTTTCAAAACACAAGAAAATTAAGAGTCCATAATGTTAAGATTTATAAAAGGGTCCAAAGGACCCTCATGATTGTAAGACAAATTATCATTCTACTTTCAAAATTAAGTATATTTTTACCTTGTTCTTTTAAACCTCTAGAAAAAGAATAAGTCACGTAATATCAACTCTTACAGAACTAGAAAAAAGCTCAAAAATAAAAATTGGGTTCAATGGACCTTGAGTGTATAGTGAAATATAGATAGTATAATGAAAAGTAAGGTCTCCAATTTAGTTTATTCCTACTTAAACACATCCCTGGCTCAAGTGAAGATAAGAACTCAAGAACAGGAAGAGCTACATTTATGTATTTTTACAGAAGTAGTATTTAAAAACCAGGGCTTCCCTGGTAGCTCAGCTGGTAAAGAATCTGCCTGTAATGCAGGAGACCCCAGTTTGATTCCTGGGTCTGGAAGTTCCTCTGGAGAAGGGATAGGCTACCCACTCCAGTATTCTTGGGCTTCCCTGGTGGCTCAGACAGTAAAGAATCCTCCTGCAACACGGGAGACCTGGGTTGGGGAGATCCCCTGGAGGAGGGCATGGCCACCCATTCTAGTATTCTTGCCTGGAGAATTCCATGAACAGAGGAGCCTGGCGGGCGACAGTCCATGGGGTCGCAAAGAGTCAGACACAACTGAGTGACTAAGCACGGCACGGTATTTAAAAAAAGAAAACTTCAAACAGTACAATTTTAAGAAGTCTGTCTTCTAACACTACCACCAAGAGAAAACTAATTTTAAAGTTTGATATAACCTTCAAGATAGAAACTGCTGCTGCTGCTAAGTCGCTTCAGTCGTGTCCGACTCTGTGCGACCCCAGAGACGGCAGGCCACCAGGCTCCCCCATCCCTGGGATTCTCCAGGCAAGAACACTGGAGTGGGTTGCCATTTCCTTCTCCAGTGCATGAAAGTGAAAAGTGAAAGTGAAGTCGCTCAGTTGTCTCCGACTCCTAGCGACCCCGTGGACTGCAGCCTACCAGGCTCCTCCGTCCATGGGATTTTCCAGGCAAGAGTGCTGGAGTGGGGTGCCATTGCCTTCTCCAAAGACAGAAACTATGCACATCCAAATATACAGAGACACACACACACACAGCTGGCGCCTGCATTTACTTAACTCCAACAACAGCACTATACTTGCAGTAATAGCTCTGCATCATGGTTCCCCCGCCCATTCAATAGACTATACGCCTTCTTTTAGGTCTGCGTAAATAGATCTACCACACTCTGGTAGTCTTAGGATAAATGTATTCATTTATTATATTTAACCATTTCCCTAAGAATGGCTATATGAGGCTAGCTCCTGTTTTTCCCTATCACAGACACTGTCGCTATGACCATCTTACTCCTAACACCTCAACACTAAGTCATCTTTTATTAGTACAAGCCATAGAAGGGAAAAGAAAAGAAAGGAATAGAATAGATAGAACAGAAAAGAACCGCTTTCCCAACTCAGGACCTTTGCACAAGCTGCTCCCTCTGCTGGGAATGTACTTGTCCTGTTCTCTTATTCATCTTCACCCTGAGCTTAAATGGCTCGTCCCTCAGGGCGCCATCAGTACTCCAACCTGAACAGACACTCTATGCTCTCGTGATACGTGCTACCTTCATCCAAGCACTCGCTGCACTTTTCGGTGACACTCCATCCAACCAAGCTCCACACGGGGAGGGACACTGCAGGGCTGGCCAAGCTCAGGGCCTGTTGTCAAGGGGTCAGACTACACCTGTCTTACAGAGGGAAACTGCTGGCTTTATTGGCTATGCTCTAGAGAAGATGAACTGATCCACCACACAATCACAAGTGCTAAAATTATCAAGAACAATTATGTAAAGTTTAAAAATAAAATAAAATTTAAAAAAAATAAAAATAAAAAAATAAAATTATCAAGAACAAAACAGACTATTTACAATGAGAACTTCCAATGCAGCCAGGCTGTGGGCAGACAGGCTCCTCGGGCCCTGTTGGCAGAGGCCTAAACAGGTACCATCTTCCTGGTGGGGAACCTGGCCACATACATTACCAGGCAATTCCACTTTGAGGACTATGGCTCACAAAAATAACCACAGACATACACAAAGGTTTCATGACAACAATGTTCTTCACTACCTATTTTATAACAGGAAAAATTGCAAACAACCCAAAAATCAAGCCTCTTTTGTTGAAAAACTAAACTGGTATGCTCACAATGTGGAGCACTCTGCAGCCCTTGAAGATGGCTTAGAGGCATGCTGAATTTGAGTCCTCCATGGAATTTTAAGTAAATAGCATCAACACATCATAATAAGCACTTCAGTGGGAAAAAAAAAAAAGCGGTTATTATACAATATCATCCCATTTGTGTGAAATAGATAGGAGTGTGTGCTTACTTACATATGCCCTGATATACACAAAAATGTTTACAGTGACTACCTACAAGTGGGAAATTTATTTTTTCTTTTTTTGAAGTTAAAAATTGTTATAGTTTACAGGCATTCCTTGTTGAGAACAAAAAATTAAAGCTATCTTTTAAAACTGTCTTTCTTCCTTGCCCTGCTGCCCACTCTCCGGAGGGCCTGGTAGACCAGCGACAGCTCAGTCAGGTGGAAAGCCAAGCGTGTTTCACTTACAACTTCAAAGAAAATGTCATTTCTGAAGCACTGTTTGGGCCAGTCTTTGCACCATTTCTTAAGGGAACTGTCTCTACTTCAAATCACACAGAACTAGAAAACGGGCAAAGAGGAGGAAACAAGGGGACAAATGATGCCCATGACTCCCATCCAAGCTGCCTACAGAAGTCAGATGAGCCGAGGAAAGGGCGTCCGCTGCTCTAGCCTCTGCCCTCAGGCTTGAGGCAACCAACTGCTCCAGTGGGCGATGGGTCACTCTAAGGCTCTGACAGGCACTTTCCCTTTGCAGCAATACAGTGAGTTCAAACTTCCAAGCAGGATTCAAAGGCCGAAAACTGCCTAAGAACCACTGACAATATTTAGGACCTGTGATTCCCAAACCCTGACTGTTTCAGTTACTCTAAGAGCTTGTTAAAAAGGAAAAAATAAAATAAAAATTCAGACTTCCCTGGCAGTTCAGTGGTTAAGACTCTGTGCTCCCAATGCAGGTGGCATGGGTTCAATTCCTGGTTAGGGAACTAAGATCCCACATGCCACGTGGCATGGCCAGGAAAAAAAAGAAAAAAAAAGCCAGATTCATGGGTCTTAGCCTACTGCATTAGAATCTAGAATCGTGTGGGTTAGGCCAAGGAATTTCTTTTTTTTTTAATTCTCAAGTGATTCCGAAGCAGACGGCCCACATACCAGTGTTCAGTAATCGTTTAACAACTGCTGGCTAGAAGGAACCAAGAAATACCCACTCCATCTGATTCCAATTAGATTAGCACCAAAGTCAACTCAACAAATGCAATGCCTCCAAAAATGACTCAGATTTCACTACCTTCAGTACTTTAACAAATTTCACCACTAAGGGCCTCATCCTTTCACTTCAATAAACCTTCCTAAGTTATAGTCCATTCCTTTCTATTTGGTCCTCAGTGAACTCTGGAAATAGAACATCTCTGTGAAAATGCACCGAAACAAAAGGAAAATAAACCTTCCCATGCGGCTAGCCACGAAGCCACAGAGCACCGCCCTGAGCTGGGTCGCCCTAGGGGACAGCTGGACACAACAGACCTCTGCAAGCACCCCGCCAAGGGCCCCCCGACTTCATACCTATCATCACCCATTTGGCTCAACGTTCTGTGCAAGATCTTCTGGTTGTTTGAGAACTTGTTTCTCGAGCAAGAAAAGTCAAATGCTTCCAAGGGATGTGTTCAGGAGGCATTTCCCGCTGTGATAAACAGAACCATGAAATCACAACGTTTTCTACTCAGTGGGCTCTCCTGGACCTTTGGTGATCCAACTGCTTTATCAGAGCCAGCCACTAATGCTCTGGCCGCTCAATAGCATGGAGTCATTTTAGTGATGACTTAGTGATGTTCTAAGACCTATATTCCTATTTAGTCACAACATCCTATACCTATCATGATCATTTTAAAACACAGCCCCCAGGGGAGTCTCCTGGAGGTCCAGTGGACGGGGCTCCACAGTCTCACTGCCCAGGGCCTGGGCTGGATCCCTGGTTGGGGAACAGTTCCACAAGCTGCACGCTGTAACCAAAAATAAAAAAAATAAGTCCCCAATTCTTTGATACTCCTCTCATCCACAAGTGGGGTTCTGAACATTGTGAACGTACCAATGGTCACTGACCTGTATACTTACAACGGTTAAAACTATGAAATTACGTGAATTTTGTCTCAATACAAAAATAAACCAATAAATAAAAGTGAGCTCCTGTAGCCCCTTCTTGAGTCTGGGGTCCCTGACTGTTTGACCTACAAGATACGGCAGAAGTGGTGCTGGGCTGAATTCTAAGCCAGGGCCCTGAGACACTGGCAGCGGCTTCCACCTCCTGTCTTCCAGAACGCGCCCTCCTGGGACCAAGCCACCATACCGTGAGGGTGTATAGAGAGTCTCTGCTCAGGCCACAGAGGAGGGGAACTGAGGTCGCGGGACCGAGGCCCCCTCTTTGATCGCAGATGACAGCACAGCCAACTGGCTAGAGCGCTGCCTTGGAACAGACCCTCCAGCCCCGCAGCGCCACATCGGCGCGAGCTGCACAGCAGAAACGAGGTCTCCACGCCACTCTCTCCCTAGACCGCAGGCTTGTGAGCAGGATAAAGGCCTGGAGGTATCTAAGCCACGAAGTCTTGGGACAGTTCGTTAAGCACAAATGGTTAACAGGCATTTCAAGATAATAAAGAAAACATCTGGTCAAAATGGCTTCAGAAAATTCCCTAACCTGATACCATAAAACACAGATTCCGACAAGAATAATGTTCAACACGGAAGAGTTCATCGCATGCTCTTCACCACTCAAGTGAGGCACAATCTTTCTAACGCATTCAGAACTACGCCACTGAGTGCACAAGAAGGCACCTGACGTTCCTGCGAAAGTTCCTGAGGTGGGAGGAGGGCAAAAAGGCAAGGAACCTACAGGGCACAGAACTTGTACGTTATCTAACAACAAATATTAAGCACAGCTCTCAATGCATCCTCTTAGAAAAACCAACCTGAAGCGATGTCTTCCTACCACCCTCCCACTCCACCCCAAGCTCCAGGGGCCCCGGCTCGGCCTTCGCCTCACCTCCAGCCTCTCAGAGGGGGGCTCGCTCTGCAGGATCCTCAGGGCTTTCGCAGCAGCATCGTGTTTTGCAGCCTGTCTCGTCTTTCCTTTCCCATTAAATTGCTGTCCTCCCACAGAAAGTTCAACTTGATAAAGTAAAGGTGGGACTGGAAATGGGTAAAAGTACCTAAAAATAGAAGGGGATGAGGAAAATTAGTCTCAGATAAGTCACCATACCATCTCTGACAAATTCCAGGTATTTCCTTCATCACAGGTCCTAATTACAGCAGTGTTTGCTCGCCAATAATGAGTCCTCATCAGCACATCCAGAGATTTCATACGTTTATGCTAGATTAGAACTGCCACACAGTATGAGCAAATACTGTTTACATTTCACAAAATAAACTGCCTTACAAATTACATGAGTTCAATGTATAAAGCTAGCCCATACTTACAAAATCTAAACTGGATTAGACTTTGGTTAGCAAAGAAAACTTAACTTGCTCTACTTTCTCATACCTGAAATTCACACTTTCGTGTCTCCAGAAAAGAATGGGAAGTTTTTAACCAAAGTCTTTTAGTCTTTATTTTGTCTGACATAAATATAGCTATTTCTTCTTTCTTTCAGTTTCCATTTGTATGGAATATCTTTTTCTCTGCCTTCACTTTTGAGTTTGTGTGTTCCTGAAACTGCATAGTCTCTTATAGACTGCATATAGTTGGGTCTTTTGTTTCTTTGAATTCATTCATCCACTCTTGTGTCTTTCAATTAGACAAGTGGATCCATTTATATTTAAAGTAACTATTGATTAGACCCGCATTTCTAGAAATCCCAACAGCCTAGAGCCTGGCAGAGGCTGCTTTCTATTTTTAAAATGGCTTTGGCCTCCACCTCACTCCCACCCCAAAGTAGGGCAGGGAAATGAAGACCTCCAGTTTGATCATCAATCTCTCCACTAGTGTCTTAAGACCTCGAGCAGGTTTTAAATGCATGGCACTTTCAGATTTCAACTAATGTTGCACTGCACCTGTATACCAAGGCTATTTACAAAGCACATAAGTAAGTTCAAAAGTAAAAAAGTACCCAGTAAAAATAATCAAGAAATCGATGAGGGCTGAGAACTGTGGTGTCACAGGAATTATGTTCAAATATGACTCAGCTGCACAGAGCAGTTACACGCGGGTGACCTTTAACCAGACTGCTTGGGGCACGAGCCGCACTGCGTGTGAGGAATGTGCCCAAGACCTTTCCAATGACAGGAGTTCAAAGAGCATCAACATGCAGTTCCAGTGACAGCAGGACAATTCAGACTGACGGTAGCCTTTGGCAGGCAAAGAGGGCCAGACCATTATGCACGCTGCAATCTATACATCTCACCACTCTACATGAAAGAGCAAATATATTTTCACCCGGATTTAAAACAAAACAGACACGTACCTTGGGGGATAAGCACCTCCTCTCATGTTGTAGTTATAGGTGGACTGCATCCGAGAGTAAGGGTCGACAGGCTTATACATTGGTTTTTTCCCAAGTTTCATGCACAGTGCATTTAGCTCTACAGTAGGGGTTATGCTTTCTGCAACACAGAATCAAAACAAAGAACTTTTTTTCCGATATGAGAATGACACTGACTAAAATCAAAGAGAACAGGATGCTTTCTACTAATGGACTCATGATGCATTTCGTGAAAGGCTCTAAGTACTTCACTGCTAGGCATCAGGTCAGGAAATCCAAGAATCTGCTGTGATTTCTAGGTATTAATACAAAATCAACAGCACAAAATATACGGTAACAGCTATTGAGGAGCAGCAATGTAACACAAGATGTTAGCAGTGAGAATCAGTTGTCAGAAATAGGTTTCAATACACATCAAATTTCATGATTAAAAGATCCCACAGGACTGTCCAAATCATTTGTTTGGCAGTACTCAACCAATATAACTCTGGTTGTACTGACTGACTGCCTTACACTTAGAAGGACGTCCATACACATTATTTCATAGGACAATGAATTTATTCAGTACTAACTGGAGGCAAAGCACTGTGCTGAGCTTGAGAAACACAATTCTTGTCCCAGAGGAGTCCAGAGAACACAAGACACACTCAAGAACTCTGATACAACATTATGTGTGCTGTAAGGAAAGGTGCAGAATCGCCGAGGAGAAGACTGTGAATTCTGTCTGGAGAAGTCAGATGAGATCCACAAAATACTTAGATGTTTTCTTTCTTAATATTTATAATCGGATTTGATTTGTGGTAATACTTGTTAGAAAAATGAGTTCTGTTTCCATATACAACAGGAACAAGTATATCTTAGGTTATCTCAAAATTATCAATTTTAGAAAATACTCATCATTCTTCCTTCTCTTTTTTCCCCTCTAAGTTCATCCAATTCATAAACCTTTAAAAATCATTTTAAAGGAAAACCAACCTGGAAAGATTAGCATCAGTGCACAATCACATTTAAAATCAACAGCTTCATATCAAACACAGAACAACACTAGCAATGGCAAAGTTCAATTGAAATGCACACAAAAATCCACTTGAAAATGCATCTTTAGGATGTAGGTAGAGGAAAATAAAAATGACTTGATTCTGTACCGTAACTGGTTTCATTAATCTAGTGCATAAATCAAACTTATAAGAATATCTTTAAGTCTGCAAAGTCAGAGGGTCACATAAGTAATTAGGCTCTCTCTTTTTCTTTCTTAGCTAACATATGAACTATACTTTTTACACAATTCAAATAGTTGTGTTTTAAGTAAGAGCATCTCTGACCCATAAAATTTATCTGCAGCAGAGGATAAATGTCGGAGAAGGCAATGGCACCCCACTCCAGTACTTTTGCCTAGAAAATCTCATGGACGGAGGAGCCTGGTGGGCTGCAGTCCATGGGGTCGCTAGAGTTGGACACGACCGAGCAACTTCACTTTCACTTTCCACTTTCATGCACTGGAGAAGGAAATGGCAACCCACTCCAGTGTTCTTGCCTGGAGAATCCCAGGGACGGGGGAGCCTGGTGGGCTGCCATCTATGGGGTCGCACAGACTCGGACACGACTGAACTGACTTAGCAGCAGCAGCAGAGGATAAATGTGAAGCAAAGATCCCACAGAGAAAGCAAAAGGACAAGAAAGGCGTGGCCGAGGCCTTCCCGGATCATTCCTGCATGCGAAGGGCCTGGGTGACTTCACACACTTGAGGGTGACTCTCCTCAAACAGCCACTACTACCTACAGCTGCCAGGTCAGTGGTCCCCAAGCTTTCACAGGACACTCCTCTTTAACAGTATTCTCCCCAACTGGGACCCTTGCCTGAAGAGATATCTATTAATCTGAATTTAAGAAATAAATATCTATTTTCTCATTCTTGCTAATTATCAAGAGACATAAAACCGACAATTGGGGTTACGATCAACATGTTATAATCAATATTACCACACAAAGTTGAAGTGATTTTAGTTAAAACCCACATTCTCATAATCTATAGAACCCTTATCAAAAGAAAAAAAAAAATTCCTTTCATTAAGCTTTTCTGAAAGTCTCCGAAATCGTTTGGTGACATTCCCCACCTCCCGTGACCACCTCTCCAGATCATCAAGCATCAAGGGGCTGAAGACTGGGAACCACTGCTTTAGAGTAAGGTTAAGATTCCTAAAAGATAAGCATTTGCCACTGGTAGTGCAGACTCTGTGCTTTCAAAATCAACAAGTGAGTTAAGAAAGAATTCATATACATACTAAACGGATACCTCTAGACACACTTTTGAAAGGAACCTGTCTTGGCCCACGCATAATACCTGGATTTCTTCCTTCGCTACGAAAAGGGCGGACTATAGGTTTAGGAAATTTTGCTCCTTCCAAAGCTTTGGCAGCAGCTGTGTGTTGGGCCTTTTTAATACTAGTTCCTTCAGCTTCCCAGTGCTGATCTCCAAGTGTTAGCTGTACTGTAAACACCTACAAATGAAAATTGTGAGCTCTCAATTCAGGAAACCTGATATTGACTAAAATATGTCACTTGGACCTTGAACATAATTTACGGTCATGGTTTAAAAGGCCTGTCATCATCTTTGTAATTTATCCCTTCACCCCCTTTTCACTGTTTCTAGAAACATGAAAAGATACAAACATCATCAACTTGTACTGCACAGCACTCCATGAAAAAACATCTTTTGAAAGATGGGTATAAGCACAGAAATTAAAAACTGTTCTCTTATATATTAAAATATTAAATGCTAATTATCTGGAAGCCATCCAAATAAAAATTGTCTTCCCATTTCTTCTCATGGAAGAAGTTTAGCAAGCTTAATTTAGACACGTAATAGTACCTCATACAAATGAAGACAGCATTTGTTGTAATTTGTTCACTGATTCTTGTCTGAAAATACAATCTCATTAGGCCAAAACCTCAAATGAATTTGGGAATGTCATTCAGGTAGTGCAATGCTACCTTCTACTTTTCTAAGACTGTGCTATTCAGACACTGCCCCCTCTTTCAGAAGATGAGATTCACTGCAAGCAAAGATCTAACATTTCTGAACTCAATTCTAAGGAGGCATTCAAAAGAGCTAATTTTGCCCTTAACAACTGCGGACAATGACAAGCCTCTTTTTTCCTTTTTAAGTATAAAGGGAACTTGTGTGCACTCTCCATTCGTAAAGTTAGGTTATGTTAATCCCATCAGAATTGGACAAATAATTCATCCAAAAAACACTAGGACCCACCACAGCACAGTGATTCTTTAACACTTGTGTGCATCTGAAGAATAACCCAGGAAGCCTGGTAAAATACACGTGCCAGGAGTTTTGACTGAAAAGAACAGCATGAAGGGAGGCCTGAGCCTGCGTATTTTCAATAAGCTCCCAAAGTCATTCTGATGCACTTCAATGGTTGAGATTCACTGCTCTGGAGCTTTTATTCTTCTGATTTTCTTTATCACGGAATCTATCACTTTATTTAACTTACAAATAATTCACATGAGAAATGGTGATGTGAGTATGTCCAGGTCATTTAACGGAGAGGGCAATGGCACCCCATCCCAGTACTCCTGCCTGGAAAACCCCATGGACGGAGGAGCCTGGTGGGCTGCAGTCCATGGGGTCTCTGAGGGTCAGACACAACTGAGCACTTCACTTTCACTTTTCACTTTCATGCATCGGAGAAGGAAATGGCAACCCGCTCTTGCCTGGAGAATCCCAGGGACGGGGGAGCCTGGTGGGCTGCCGTCTATGGGGTCACACAGAGTCGGACACGACTGAAGTGACTTAGCAGTAGGTCATTTAAATTTGGTGCCTCTAGGGATGGGGGCAACTTGCCTTTACAGCTGATTTTTCTTGTAGGTCTTAACTTCAGGATTCCCTCAGTGCACAGTTTCCACTACAGGGCGAAAAATTAAAGAATCCTTCACCCTCCTTGAAATATTAGGGGTCTCCTGTATTTATGTTGCAGTTTATAAAGTTACTCATTAAAGCACCGTAGCATGAACTCAAAACCCTGGCTGGCACGAGAAGTCAAACAGCAGAAGCAGCCTGCAATGCTGTGCAACCCCTCAGTCATTTTCGTGATCCTTTCACAGAAACACATCGAAGGGGTAAAACGCTATAAGACAGAAAAGAGTTAATTTCACGGTCAGTCTTGCCTTTCTCCACGACTGTCCCGATGGTGCTGCTGCCATGCTGCTGCCTTCTGTGTGGAGGGGCAGTGGTGAGGTTAGATCTCAGTTCAGACAGAATTAAAAGTACACCAGACCTCTGACTTTTTAAATAGTCTAATAATCATCTAGGAGGGAATAAAATTTTCTCTTTGAACTTGTAGGCAAAAAAAAAAAAAAAAGCAGCTACAGACTGAACACACAGCCAAATTACCTAAAAGGTACCAAAGTTCAAGTGAGACAGTACATATTTCCAAAAATACCAAAAACAGTTAATAAAGGGAATCCCAAAGTTAAGATCTGCAAAAAAAATCCTGTAGAAGAAACAGAACAGTTACCAAAAAATTGGCTAATTGCCTTTTAAAAGTAAAGAAATATTTCAAATATAATTATGCTTTAGAATAATATTAAAACTACCTTCATGAGAGTGGGAAATTTCTGTTTTTCTTAAATGTATAATTGCTTAATTGTAATAGCTACCATTTCTCAAGCATTTACTATGTGCCAGACACTGCACTCCACACTTTGACATATATTCTCACAATAGACCTATCAGGTAGGTACTATTATCTCCATTTTACAGATGAGGAAACAGTTTCAAAAAAAGTAGTAACCTGCACAAGGTCACCCAGTTAGTAAGAAGCTAAGATTCAAACCCAAATCTGCCTGACTCCAAAGGCAACTAACCAAAATGTGCTGCCCTTTGGGGCCTGTTCATAATTGTGGTCAATGCTACTTTTAGTCCAAGAAAAAAGAGAAACTTGGTATCATTCAAGGCTTGAGGTTTGCATGTCAGGAAAACTGAGGCACAAAGAGACAAACAACTCATCCTTATAAAACTGTATTATCTTACTTCAAGGCTAGAATCAGAAATAGGCCTAATTCCTTCTCTCTCATACTGTAGTTGCAAAAGATAAAACCAGATACACAAACATTTAGGGTCCAAGCACATTAGCACAGATATCAAGCAAGCTTAAAAGTCTGAACTCCTGAATAACAAATAGTAAAAATTCAAATTGCAGTCAGTCTTTCATCCTTTAAGGTGACAGTGACAAGGGAACCTGAAATCAGAGATAATCCCATGTACTCACAAGGAGATTAATTTCCACCTCTCACATTCAAACCTTGTATCTGATTCTGAACAAGAAGCAACACTGATTTCCCATTCTCCTCCTCTCCCTGCCCGGACCTAAGGTACCTATGCATGTGCAAACGAACAGGAAAGGAGCCAGACGGAGGCTGCAGCCAGAAGGCCCAGAGCCCGGAAAACTCACAGGAAACCATTCACAGGTGCTTGGGACTTGTCTTGATTCAGAATCCTAAACAACCACATGCTAACTGAAGTTTTAAAAGCCAAATATCCCCCAGAGAAGCATCTCTTTTGTTTGACCCACTCTGCAAGGATGGAAAAAAGAAGTGACTCGCCCAAAATCTATACTTCTGCATCTCTTTAAAATCACCTCAGCAGTTTCAAATATGTGTTTTGAATCACTGCATCACTTGCAACTGTATGAAAAGAAAGAAAACATTCCTAGTGGGTTATAAATGCACAAGCAGTATGGACAATATTTACCTTACAGTGAGCTGGACCTTGCTCACGCAAAAGCTTATACTCAGGCTGAATCTTGTTGAAACGGGCTAACTCATTCACAAGACACATTGGGGTTTTCTCTTTAGGGTGTGCCATGTTAGAAGGAACTGAAAAATAATGTGAGAGCGTTGAGGTCAACTAGCAGTGTTAGAGACGGCGGCTCTCCAGGGCTATGAAGAGAGGGAAAACAAACGCAACGTCTAATGATTTAGAGCCAACAGCAATGCAAAACTGCAAACCACACTGAGGGCACGTATCTGAAGACACAGCTGGGATCTTTTCTGAACCAGTTGAAGTCAGGTAACCTAGGAGGGGGTGTGTCTTCAAAAGAGAGAGAACAGAAAACACAGGAATAACTAAACCATGGCAAGCACACAAGATTTGAAATCGGATGAGGGACTGCTATTATAACCAAGGGAATAACAATGAGGTCTTTTGAGCAGAGACACATACACACACTGGTTACTACAACAGTTGTCAGCTGTACCCTGTTCATTATTTCACAAAACGCAATATGCCAATACCATTTCTTAAACGACTGTCTTTTTCCAAATAGTTAACTTCTCCTTCCTGGGACATCTTCTCGTCTTATCTCCAGAGGCTGCCATCCTCAGACTTTACCTATCTTTAATAATTATGTAAGTAAAATAAAATGGTCTTGGAGGGCGGGAGTTTTATAAAGTCAACAAAATGTGGATATAAGAACACATTAGAAGAGATAGCAATTAAATCCCAGAGGACTGAACTAGTCCATGCCATTGCCTATTAAGATGGTTTTCAAATGGCAAACAGGGGGAACCCTGAGCCTCTAGGGGACTGTGACAAGTCAAGAACGCCATCTGGGGAGCTGGTCCAAGAAGTCCAGAGGCAGCAGCGTGACCGAGTCTGTGCAGCGGAGAGTGGGACGAGCTGAAACCCTAAGGAGAGAGGTACAAAGCAAGGAAGCGAGAGGATGGAGGAGGAAATGCAAGGGAGATGTCAGGCATCAAGGGCCGCGAAGAGCTTATTATAAGGCGACTCCAGTACAGAGACACCTGTGTGGACACCCCCGTTAACTAGCTTTGCAACTTGGGATGAGGAGAGGGGGAGATATGGGGAGCAGAATATTGTTTTTAAGGGTTATTTCCCCAGGGGTTCCAAGTCTTTTCCAATCCATGGATATTTTTATTTCATTTTTGTTTTCCTAATATTCAAATTTGAGGCCTTCCTTTTTAAACATCTCTGCTGCTTTGTTCAATTTCTCTTTGGCCCTCACTGTGATTTCTCAACCACCTCTGGATGGCAATTTAAACTTAGTCAAAATAAAAATTAGCAAATGCCAACACATTCTTCTGTATCCCAAAATCTGGCTGTCCCCTTGCTTGGGATAAATCTTACAGACCTCCAAAAAGGGTACTTACAGCTACAAATCAGTTCTGGGAAATCATTTTAACAGCAGAATTTTCCCATATAACAATGAATATCCCAAGTGGTATTTATTGCTCAATTTTTTTCTGCCAGCTACCAGTTTATAACAGAGTAGGCTTTACAGTTTGGTTTCCAATTTTCTCCTTACACTTTGAAATAGTCTGTAAAAGGCCTCTATTGAGCCAGTATATTATCAAGTGTGTTTTATATCTGATATAAAGAAGTGTGGGCAGTATACTTTCTCCTGCTTCTTGAAGGTAAATGTGCAAGAGCTCCCTGTATCTGCAATCTACTTATCAGGTCAGCAAACAGGCTAAGAAAACATTTGAAACAGAAGACACTTGGATCACACGCTTACCTGCAGCTGCACTGGTGGAGGTAAGAGATGCAGAGGGTAAAGCAGAGTTTTGAATAGGTCTACCTGCATTTTCAGAGGGCAGAGAGCTAGCAGTAGAAGGAATACTCATCAAAGGCTGTGAGAGAAGAGACTGGTTCTTGTTCAGTATTTGGCTCCCTGAGAGAGCAGCAGATGGGTTCTGAACTTGCACTTGAACTTGAGACATGGTCACTTTCAACAAAAGTGAACAACTGCAGGTAAACAGCTTTCAGTGCAGGTTAATTCAGTGCTATGAAGTCTAAAGTTCTACCTGAAAGTTGTAAGGGAAAGAAAATAAAAAGATAAATTATAGAAGAGATATGTAATTGCCAATATTCAGTCAAAAACTGGTGTCACCTACTCAAGTATGAAAACAGCCCGTTCAGTCTGTAACTGTGATGTACAGTAAGATTCACTAGCTTTGTGAATTTCTCATAGTGTTTTTTCCCCCAGAGTGTTTTAAAATGACTTACAACACCCACATACCCTGCACGCTCATTTTACAAAGACTATCGGCAGGGTACAATAATACTTATTGTTGAATACTAAGAATTATAAACTATAGCCTGCATTAAAAAATCAAATTAAAAACATGAAGAGCTTTCCACTGAATATGGGATATGGTAAAGGTTTCTGGGCTCAAAATGATAAGAAACTGAAAGTAAACTGGGTTTGTAACACAATTACTGGTGAACGTAAACACGGCTTCCATTTTTTGGCCATGTGCTCAGAATGGCACCTCTGGAGCTCTCCTTTAAGTTGACTGAAGAAAGAGAATTAATTCCTCCTTTTTGCCATTTCTTTTTCCTTATGATGATAAAAGACCTTTTTGTTCTCCTGTAAGGTTTGTTTGAGATAGTCTCATTTATTTACAGATTCCAAACAAGAATTGTTGCACCCACAACCATGCTCATGGATCCTCAGAATAGCAAAGAACATTCTACAGTATGTTTATTATTAAAAGCAAAAGTGGAGAAGATGCAGAAGAGAGGAACAGATCTCAGGCTGACAATTTTACTAGTGTGGCTTATGAAGGGAACAGAGAAGATTTTTATTGTATCTTGTAAGTTCCAAAGGTATTAATTCTAAATACATTTAAATTTCTGCACCAGTCAAAAATAAGGACAGTTCTGCTCATTTTCATGGCCATCGTTCAAAAAGCTGAAAATGTTTAAGCAAATCAAAAGTACTCAAAAATAACCATTAAGCAACAAAGAACAGAAAAAGCCAAGCAAGGCAGAAACCAGCAAACTAACAAATTAGAAGTTCTACTATAAAGTAATTTGTTACTTTCGTTTTTTGTTAAGTCTCAAAATGATTTTTAATTAAAGCCAAACCTCTACAAACAGATGAATGACCAAAGCACTTAAGTTACTTGAAGTCTTGGAACACCCTCCCTCGTGGAGAGCAAAGTGAAAAAGTGAAGTTGCTCAGTCGTGTCTCCATGGACTGTATGGACTGTGTGACCCCATGGACTGTAGCCTGCCAGGCTCCTGTGCATGGGATTTTCCAGGCAAGAATACTGAAGCAGGTTGCTCCTGCTCTTCTCCAGGAGATCTTCCTAACCCAGGGATCAAATCCTGGTCTCCCCACGCACTGCAGGCAGACTCTTTACCATCTAAGCCACCAGGGAAGCCCTTTGCAGAGAGCAAAAAGGACTACAAAACTCAAAACAAGGCAAAAATCAGAAACAAAAGCACCTTGGCTAAACTATGACTTTGGTTAGTAACAGGCATAAATACTACCTTACACGACACAATTCTCCAACATTACAGTTGTTTCCTGTCTACTTTTGAAATCAGAACAAAATAACAGAGGAGATGCACTGAAGATTTGGGTACTGGTCTTAGCAGACAAGTTGCCAGTGTCAAGCAACAAGTCCAAAACCTTTTAGAAGGCAGCTATGACCTCCTTTCATTGTTCAATCAGCTGCCAAAATATAAATATTTCTCTCTCAATCTTCCCCTCCTGCTCTTATTCATTCTCTCCCTCTCTCTCAACTCTGTCCTGACGGCATTTTTCTACCCTCCCGTGCAAAAAAAACAAAACCACTGAGAGTTGTACTCACAACTTCACAACACCAACCACAGATCACAGGTCCAAACATAAGCCAAAAGCACAATGTTTGCTCCAGAGTCTACCCGCATCCCAGAAAGTGAAAGTGAAGTCGCTCAGTCGTGTCTGACTCTTTGAGACCCCGTGGACTGTAGCCCACCAGGCTCCTCCGTCCATGGGATTCTCCAGCCAAGAGTATTGGAGTGGGTTGCCATTTCCTTCTCCAGGGAATCTTCCCGACCCAGGGAAGCAACCCAACTCTGCCCTGGGTGGCTCTTGAGAGTCTGAGACTGAATGAACTAAATTTAGAAAGGGTGGGGCCCAAAGGGATCTTTGTTGGCTAGCTTCTTTACAGCAGGCCCACTGCCAGCATTTCCAATGACAGGCATAAATTCATAGGTTTGCTAGAAGTTGAGAAATGAAACAAACAGGATATTAATTAAGACTGCCCCAAAAATGCTAACCTCATGTACACCTGGAGGAGTTTTATCTTTCAAACAACTGGTTGAAATAAATAGTTCAAAACTGCAGACAGAAAATATTTTAAACCCTAATAAGGCTCTATATTTTATAATTTTTTAGTTTGCAATATGGCCAATAAAAATTCAGCACAGTACTCCTTTTAAGTCATTTACTAATTTAACTTTCCTATGTGTTTTTAAGCCTGAAAATAGAATCTAAAGAAATAGTTTTAAAGAGGCAATTTTGCTCCCCAAGGACACCTGACAGTACCTGGAGACATCATTTGGCCGTCACATCCGGGAAATGGGAGAACCTACTGGTGACCAGCGGGGAGAGGAGCAGGGGTGCCATTTCTAGCACATACATGTGCGTTCACAGAGCAGAACCCTGCTCATGTATGAGGCGCTCATATTCTCAGAGAGGAAAGAAAACCCCTTTTCATCTCAAAAGGCCCTGAAATACTGATGCTAATATTTTACCCAAACAGATGCTCTTCCCCTAAGAGAAGTCAGGCAGCTACAAATAAAGCTTTTCACTACTGCCATCTATATAGTTCATGGAAGCATTCAGGGGAATCACAGAATTTCAGAGATATTATTTCCGCATAAATTAAGAACCTTTTGCTCAACCATACTGAGATTAAATCCTTAAATGAAAACTTACACTTTCCTTTACACTTGTCTTTAAGCATTGTTTTCCATCAGATAAATTAGGGACTTAAAAGAGATGTAAATGCTTTATTAGAGTCTTCTTACAGAAGAAGAGTATTTCACACACAGGAAAATTAGGTTGAAAAGTTTAAAACACAAAGACTCCAGTTTTCCCTGAGGCTGGAAACCCTTTTGACTGTGAAGCCTGTGTTGTGCTGTTTCCCTGCCTCCTGCCTCCAGCACAGATGAGAACCGTTCATCTACTGATTTTTTCCTCTAATTGGGGAGCTTGAGATACCAACTCAAGAAACCATTTTCATCCTGTTCTCAAATCCTAAATTTACGGAATGCAAATAAAGGACTACAACATTGTGAGTGGTGAGATGACAAGAATTATGGGTACCTCTTTTTAAAAGATTCCTAATTCCAAGTCCCCCCAGATCCTAACTTGGGCCTGGCGACATAAAAATCTCATAAAAAACAGTCTCACCTGGCAATTTCCACTTTACAAGTGTCAAGTACTTTTTAATGGGTTGCAGTAAGGGGAATATGGGCACATTATAAAAGCATTTTGAAAAATTGTACATGATGTGCTAAAAAGTGATCAGGCACAAAATGCACATTCCTAACTCAGCCAATGAATCTACCAAAACTGGGCCATACTGAGTGCACAGCCTGAGTGACTTAATACACAAAAAGGCAGATCCTTCTAGAAACAGTTTACAGAACCACCTACAGTACTGCTTAGTACCAATCCCTTTCAACTAACAGACTGCTAAACTGCGCAGTATGAAACATCTACTTCAGCAATTATGGGAAAACATCATTTCTATTACTAATACCCATTTTTTAACAGCGTTAACACATAAGTGTCCATACTTTTGTGCAATCTACACATCATTCCCTTTTGTAATAAGTGATGTTTCCAAACAAGATGTATTTTTTAAAAAAAGGAAGGAAGGAAAGAAAAAGAAAAGAAAAAAGTCATCCCAATTCTGGACAAGCTTTTAAAAGCCAAAACACCGCACTAAGTATTTCCCCTTCTTGCCTTTATTATTAGGTTAGTGCAAAAGTAATTGCAATTTTGCCCTGTTAAACCCTGCCATTTGATACTGGAAATGCATCCTTAAATGTGGTTATGTTGTATTAATATATCATTTTAATGCACATTTCTCACTTTTTTTTTGCGAACGACATTATTTGCTATTTATTTTATATTTAGACTATGGAAATGATGTTAGACAAACAGCAAATTCGAGCAAGTTTTAATTCAAGTTCAAAGTGAGTTGTAAAGCAGTGGAGACAACTCACAACATCAACAACACATTTGGCCCAGGAATTGCTAATGAACATACAGTGCAGTGATGGTTCAAGAAGTTTTGCAAAGGAGATGAGAGCTTTGAAGATGAGTGTAGTGGACGGCCATCAGAAGCTGACGATGACCAACTGAGAGCAATCATCAGAGCTGATACTCTTACAACTACACAAGAGGCTGCAAAGAACTCAACGTCTACCATCTACAGCCGTTCAGCATTTGAAGCAAATTGGAAGGGTGAAAAAACTCAGTAAGTGGGTGCCTTGTGGGCTGACCAGAAAAAAAAAAAAAATCGTTCGGAAGTGTCATCTTCTCTTGCTCTACGCCAACGACAAACCATTTCTCGATCAGATTGTAACATGCGACGAAAAGTGTCATTAAAAAAAGTTGTCATTTTATATGACAACTGGCGACGACCAGCTCAGTGGCTGGACTGAGAAGCAGCTCCAAATCACTTCCTAAAGCCAAAGCTGCACCAGAGAAAGGTCATGGTCACTGTTTGGTGGTCTGCTGCCTGTCTGATCCACTACAGCTTTCTGTCTGTTCAGCAAATTGATGAGATGCACCAAAAACTACAATGCCTGCAGCTGGTATTGGTCAACAGAAGGGCCCAATTCTTTTCCACAACATCCAATCGCACGTCGCACAACGCTTCAAAAGTTGAATGAATTGGGCTACAAAGTTTTGCCTCCTCCATCATATTCACCTGACCTCTCACCAAACGACTACCGCTTCTTCAAGCATCTCGAGAACTTTTTGCAGGAAAAACGCTTCCACAACCAGCAGGAGGCAGAAGATGCTTTCCATGAGTTCGTTGAATCCTGAAGCACAGATTTTTATGCTACAGGAATAAACTAACTTATTTCTCATTGACAAAAATATGTTGATTGTAATGATCCCTACTTTAAGTAACAAAGATGTGTTTGAGCCTAGTTATAGTGATTTAAAATTCACGATCCGAAAAAACCACAATTACTTCTGTGCCAACTTAATAAATCTTACATAGTATGGGTACACAGATATGAAGGATCTGTGCTTCACCATAACACAGCTTTAGCAGTACCAACGGCAATTTTAGGATACATTTATTCACTATTCAACAAAATCTATTAAGCCTCTACTACATGTGAACTCTTCTATGGCAGACTGTACATTCTCAAGTGCTAGAACTACTTGTTAAACTTTTCCTCAAAGACACAAGAAGAGCTCTTTAAGCAACCAACTGTACATCTATTAATCTGTTCTCTACAGCTTCTGAGAGGCTTTACTTAGAGCAACTTCGTCAACAACAACAAAAAGTTAAGGAACAAACCACTTTTCCTATAAAAGTCTTGAAATATACCTAAAATACCCACATCATTCCCTTACATCCAACAGGTTACTTCCAAGATCCTTCTCCCAGACATCTTTCTAGCTGCAATGAGGTTATACAGTTTTCTGCAAGTGAACTCACTCCCCCAACCACCACTTCACCCTACCTTCACCTCCCCTCCAGCAGCATCCTCCACCCCCTACCCCCACAAAGACAGCACTTCACTGACTCCAAAGGTTATCCAAACACCCGTAGGCAGAGCACCAGAAGCACAGAAACACGGCAGTCATTATCATCCTACATAATCATTTCCAAAAAGACAATGTCAATGTCGAGCAAATAATGTTCAACAACAGGCCCATATACCAAATCACACAATAATAAAAGGTTCTTCAAAAGAAATATGACTGAACTACTTAAGAGGAAAAAGAAAGAGAGACAGCAATGTACTTGGTGCCCAGGAGAAAGACACAGGACAAACAGCCATGCTGAGGCACAATCACTTGCAAGGCAATAAAGTGAGCCAAAAATAACACCTGGAAACCCAGACTCGTCAAGACCTTTGCACCCAATACAAGAGCCTGACTGCAGCCCTCACACAGTTGGCCCAATGCCATGTGGGCAGTGGGCAACTCTCTTTCCACACAAATGTAACCACTGGGTAGTCCATTTAAAGAAATACTTCCTAAAAGAGAATTCATTATTAATTGTTTATCACAGAAAAGCTATCACACCATACCATAGGCTAAAGTGAAAAAAAAAAAAAAAGATTTCGTTCTGCAGCCTAGCAAGTTGCAAATCTTTCTTTTCTAGGCTTGAAACCTTATCAAGAGCTCCCCGCCCCGCCAATCTCCCTTCTTCTAGAAGAAACTCTTAAAAATAACACAAATACATTATTTTTGTAAATACGGAAGTGGGTTTGAGAGGTTGGTATGTTTTTTTGGCTACGCAGCACAACTTGTGGGATCTTCTATAATTCACTGACCAGCAACTGAACCGGACCCTCGGTAGTGAAAGCAAGGAGTTCTAACCACTGGACCACCAAGGCATTCCCAAAATGGAAATGTTTTTAAATCAAAATATCCATCTGTGATTCGCTGGAGATTTTTAAGAGTAGTACTGTGTACCATATCTTGAATAAGAAGGGGCTTGGTTCAACTCCGTTAACTGGCTTTTCCTTTCAGAGAAGAGAAATTGTAGACTGTAGCCCTGTGCCATCTACCTAGAAACACAACAGCATTTACCACCATCTTCAGGCAAAACGGACCAGTGCCAAGACTTACGTTTCTAAGAAACCGGCCTTGCTGTTAAGGCTGTGTGCTCAGTTGTGTCCAACTCCTTGTAACTTTATAGACTGCAGCCCACCAGACTTCTCTGACCATGTAATTTTCCAGGCAAGAATACTGAAGTGGGTTGCCATTTCCTTCTCCAGGGGGCCTTCCCGACCCAGGGATTGAACCCGCGTCTCCTGCATTGGTAGGTGGATTCTTTACCACTGAGCCACCTGGGAAGCCCTTTGTTGCTAAGTAGCAACCAACAATGTTAAATCAGATCAAACTTTTGAGTTGTAGCTTTCAGTTCTACTCCCACCTCAGACCGCAATTCTATGTCCAGCTCCTGGCAATCCACTGCTTGCTTGCCTCAGTTTGCCCAAAGCGCCACATAAAGGCTCTCTGACAAAGCCTCAGCTGTAGTGATCTGAAAGCTACAACCCTGACGGAATCCTGAGGCACTGTAACAGTTACTCAGTTCTTTGAAAAGAAAAGTATTTTACAAATTCAGTGTGTTGAGTGCATACATATCCATTTCCCTGGGCTTTGTATAACAGTTTCTTTTGCATCAATTTCCTCATTCCCAAGGAAAGCAAGGGCTCACTTGTCTCCTAATCGCCACCTCAGAGAGAGGGTGTTGATGATGGGCTTCCAGCTCTTAGAGGGAGACTGCTACAGAGCACAGAGCAGGGCCAGTGCTTGCAGTGTGTTTTGCAGTCTCCTCATCAAGGACTGTAAAATCCTGAACACGCTTACTGTAAACCTTTTTTGGTTGAGACAATCAAAAGCAGCCAGTGGGAAATGGAATTTGTTTTCATTCACAATAGAAAATGCTGAATTATTCCCACCAGCTTAAAAACCAAGTTTAGCAAAAATCAAAGGCAAATCTCTAAATAAATCTCTAAATCAAAGGCAAACTAAATAAAGTTTCTATAACCAAGATGCTATGTTTAATGTCACTTCAGTGGTCAATTTTCATGTCTCTACATTTAAAGTACATGGTAGGGCTGGCTAGAAGGTTTTAGCAAAAATCAAAGGCAAATCTCTAAATAAATCTCTAAATCAAAGGCAAACTAAATAAAGTTTCTATAACCAAGATGCTATGTTTAATGCCGCTTCAGTGGTCAATTTTCATGTCTCTACATTTAAAGTACATGGTAGGGCTGGCTAGAAGGTTTTACATTATTTCAACAATTTCCCCTGTATTTACTTTCGAATTAAATCCTAAAAGTAAAAAGAAATCAAACTACATAAAAGTTTCTTCTGTTTCTCTAATATTATAGCCAGAAGTAAAAGCCATTTTCCATATAAATCACTGAAGAATTCAAAAACATTATAGATTATGAACAAGCCTGAAATTATAGAGCCAAACTATGCATACCTTAAAAACAAGTGCTTCAGCAACAATGTCGTTTTGGTTCAGTTCTGAGAGGTTAGTTACGTGGTTAGGAAACTCCTGGAAAATAAGAAAGCATGGTACTTTACTAGAGTCAATCTTTTTCTGAAAACAAAGATATATATTGCTGAATTTACCAGGAAGCTTCTGAAAGCGTGAAGTCAAGGCTTGCAGCAGCACACTGTAGCGTCTACTAGAAGACACACCTGCCTGGGAGCCGACTGGGTGCAAAGCGCGTCGCAGACACAGACATAAGGGACAACAGAAATGTCCTTCTTAAGCCTTAATTACTTCCTGCTAAGCGAACTATGAATACCTCGGAAATTAATTTTTTAAAAGGAACTCAAGGGAACTCCCTGGTGGTCCAGCAGTTGGGGCTCCACTGTTTCAGCGCCTAGGGCACGGGCTCAATCGATTGCTCACTGGGGATGTAAGATCCTTCAAGCTACATGGTGTGGCCGAAAAGGAAAAAAAGGATCCAGACATAAAATATTTTCCAACCACACAAGTCTGATTTTTAAATTTGCAGCCCCCCTCTTTTAACTACTGGTTAAATACTTTAGGGCATAAATGTCCTTACCATACGCTTGATGATGCAAATGCAATTACATGGGAAAATTTACAAAAAGGCACTCTGTACACAAGTATTCTTATATTAAACTGCAAAATATGAAAAAACACATTACCTCTAGTAAATCTAAAACCATAATCATTCTTTAGGACTGGATTTCAGGTAACATAAGAGTTTAACTCTCAAACTCCCAAGTCTCATTTACCTAGCGGCTCCTCCTCTTTAAATGGCCAATAGTCAGTAACAAACAGAATTCCTTACCTTGAGATGCTTTTTGCATTCTTACAACATAAAATAATTTTAATGTTGCTCATTTCAATTACACACTGCTACTGTGATTAATAAGCAATAAAAAGTAGCTTTGCTGTCCAACTAATTTCAGAAATAAAATTATGAGTTCTAATGTTCTACAGTATTTTAACAACCCAAGTTCTTCCTGTAAATAGTATACTACACTAACAATTTTCCAATCTAGAACCCTACTGTTCCACAATCTTGCCCATTCAAAGACTAGCATGAATGGAACTGAAAAGGCCTGTGCAGAGCCCAAACAGGTGTCTAAGGCCACCTAACAGAGCCTGTGCCTTTGATCAATGGGGCTTTCCTCAATCCAAGCCCATCTAAATCTATGCTGAATGCTTTTGGTAGGTTTGGTTTTCCAGCCCAAACCTGAAGTTAAAAAACTAAAATGGGGGATTTCCCTGGTGGTCCAGTGGCTGGGACTCCGTGCTCCCGATGCAAGAGCCCTGGGTTTGATCCCGGGTTGGAGAACTAGATCCCACATGCCTCCACTAAGAATTCACACATTTCAACGAAAGGTCCCGCATGCTGCAACTAACACTTAGCACAGCCAAATAAATTAATTAATTTAAAAAAAATTCAAATGGAATAAAGCAGCTGCTATTAATAGATTCAGAAAACAGTGAGAAACAACTGCCAGCAACTTAACAGCAAGGAAAATAGGGGTGGGGGGAGGGCAGTCTACAACCACCTGGATTTCAAACGTCTCAACACATGTAAGTGATAGCTGAGATTCACATAGACGTTCACATTTCCATGAGCAAACTTATTCTTTAAATCCCCAACCATTTCCAAAGCCAACATGGTTATTATCCGTGTATGTTTATAGCATTCACGCCAAGAAGCAGCAGAGAAGACTATAGGTTAAGCCCAACTCCCTTTCTTTCCCACTCAAGAAACACACTAGAATGCAAGAGAGTGAATTAAACTCACTGTTGTGTTCAACTCAACAAGTACTTCCTGAACACCCACTACATTGTAGGCACTATTCTGGGCACTAGGGAGAGAGGAGTACACAAGTTCTTGTCCTCACGGACTCCACATTTGTATAGGAACAACCTTGAACCCACACAAATTTAAATAAATAATTTACTGCTGCTAAGTCGCTTCAGTCGTGTCTGACTCTGTGCAACCCCATAGACGGCAGCCCACCAGGCTCCGCTGTCCCTGGGATTCTCCAGGCAAGAACACCGGAGTGGGTTGCCGTTTCCTTCCCCAATGCATGAAAGGGAAAAGTAAAAGTGAAGTCGCTCAGTCGTGTCCGACTCTTAGCGACCCCATGGACTGCAGCCTAACAGGCTCCTCCGTCCATGGGATTTGCCAGGCAAGAGTACTGGAGTGGGCTGCCATTGCCTTCTCCAAATAATTTACAGTAGCATTTTAATTAGTAGTAACATCATTTGTAATACACATTACCTCATCACTAAAGAAGACACAACAAAACATAAAAGGCACTTTGGCTGCAAGACACTGATGTAGGATAAGGCAGACTAGCTATTACAGGGCTGTTTGGGTGAGGTACAGAAACCTGTTTTTTTTTAACAGCTTGATTACACCTCAGAATTTTATTTGGTAAACAAAGGATAGTGCACCCTCAAAGCGTTGAGGGCAGGACAACCCAGAAGGAGTGGCCGAGAAAGCTCTCGACTGGGGATCTGAGGCTGGGTCCCAATTTTGGTGCTCAGCTGAATCATCCTGAGCAACTTACTCTGTAGGCTCAACCTTTTAATATGTTAAATAGAGTTACTGCCACCAATTTCACATGATTAATAAACCATAATCATATTATTCCTGGGTGGATTAACTGGTAATGTAGGTGAAATGCTTGTAAATGATGACATGTCACACCAAAGTCAGCTGTTAAACATCACTTTCTTAGGGTACACAGTAACCAACATTATAATACTAATAAATTATGCTTAAGATACATTATTTGAGAAAGAAAAAAATATATAAGACTTTCCTGGGGGTCCAGGGGTTAAGAGTCCACACTTCCACTGCAGGGGGCGTGGATTTGATCCCTGGTTGGGGAACTAAGCTCTCACATGCCTTGTAAACGGGCAAAAAAAGACTGTAACAAACTTAAAAACAACCTCATCCCCTCCAAAAAAATTTTTTACTTTATTCTTTTTTGTTTGGTGTTTAATAAATTCTGAGTTAACAGGGAAAAATAGTTCCCTGAGGCAGTCATCCTCTAACTGTTCAGACTCTAAAGGTTCATTCTACGACAAACCAAAAGGAAACTTATTTACCTAACCATATTTGACTGTCATCTAGGTAAAGTGTCATGGAGCTTCAAGGAGCAGGTTAAACTGTGCAACAAAGAACATGAGCATCCAAGAATAATCAGACTTATTATTACATATAAATTCTCTGCTAACAGAGGAAAGGACCACCTAGCATTTTATACCAAATCACAATGGCAACGGCAGACAGTGGCCCTATCTGTATCAGGATGGAATCTGCAAGGGTAGAAAATTCATGCCTCAGTTAATTTTAATCTATAGAAAGCATGGACTTCAAAAAAGAAAAAAATGTGCGAGAATTAGACAAGATCTAATGGCACCCCACTCCAGTACTCCTGCCTGGAAAATCCCATGGACGGAGGAGCCTGGAAGGCTGGAGTCCATGGGGTCACTGAGGGTCGGACACGACTGAGCGACTTCACTTTCACTTTTCACTTTCAAGCATTGGAGAAGGAAATGGCAACCCACCCCAGTGTTCTTGCCTGGAGAATCCCAGGGACGGGGGAGCCTGGTGGGCTGCCGTCTATGGGGTTGCACAGAGTCGGACATGACTGACGTGACTTAGCAGCAGGTAGATCCCAAAGCTCCTGCCTGAGAGGAGCTAATACAGTAGCCACTTAAGAAGCATTATCTGCTCACTCCCTTCCCAGAAAAGACCTATTTCCAACACCTTTTCCTGATTAATGAGACACACTTACAACACCTTGGTTGAGATTAAACACAGAATGGAAACTCAAATACCATCTCACTAAAACGCCAAAACCAAAGGCACACTTAGTTTCACTGATCTAGCCTTTTAAGATTAGCCATAAGAGATGACGACTGCAGAGTTGGAGAACCAAAGAGGCTTCTCATTCAGGGGATCATCGATTCAAAGAAAGTAAAAAAAAAAAAACTGTTTAAGAGGCAGTCCAATACCAAATAGAAAGTTACATTAAATATTCTGAGTACCGTCAGCCAGGAAATGAATGTTCGAAATGGCTGGGAACCAAAGAGGGCAACAGCTCTATAAAGTTAGAGGCTTAGTTAACTCATTTCCAATAAAGCAGAATAACGCGACTCTAAAGAAACCAGTTTTCTTAGCAACAATCTTGTCTATAGTTAATCAATCATTTATAATAAACTTCATGAAGGGAGATTATAGCAATAATTTAGGGAAAGGCTAAGGAAACCTCCTCCTCCCCATTTACTTCTAAGCCCTACCCTCAACCTTTGAATCAGCCTAACAGTTGATAAGTTGACTGGAGCAATCTATCACAACAAATAAAAGGAAACTGTAAATCCAAGCTACTTCAAGGAAATGACACAGCATTCATTTAAAAGACTGAGTATTACTGAGCCAAACTTTTTCCCGGATTGGTCTAAAGCCTTAGTGAACAAAATTCATCCTAACTGCCCTGGGTGGGAAAACTGGGAAGAAAGCACTGTTGACCGGCAGAATCAATCATCCTAAACAAAAAGCACCTGAGAATAATTAGAGACGGCGTGCTCAGTAGGAGGAGCTCAGGACCCGCTCCAGTACCAGGCCTCCTGGATGGATCTCAGCTATTACAACCCTTCACTGCAAAGGCAGCTCAGGAGGATCAGAAATACAACATAAAGTGTCCACTTCAACCTCTAGCACAAAGGAAGAGCTCAATCAACAGCAGCTTTTATATTATTAAATAAATTCAATCTGACCTTTCAGATTCCTTTGCTGCATCAAGTAACTCTCACCCTGTAATCCTAACCTGGCACATGGTAAGAGCTCAATAAATAGTAGCAAAAATTGTCCAGCAAATTCACTGATCCTGTCCTCAGTCATAAAACATCTATAAATATAAACTTACAGTTACACACCACTTGTAAAAAAAAATTTTTTTTAATGGAAGTAGAGAACATGCTGATTAAAATCAACCCACACTCACTGGGTAACCAACTGTACCGATACCTCAGGTAGACACACAATCTGATGAGCAACCATTTCATTTTGGGAAAAGACCCCAGGGCATTTAAATAGGTTTTCTTAGACTTTGTAGTTCAGCAGACATTTCAAAAGGCCTCTAGGATAATTATGACCTCTATTATATGATAAAACAATTTTCTGTTTTGCTTTCATTACTGTTAAAAACTCAAAAAGTCATCACACTTTTCCAAATTAGATTCCAGTTTAAACAGAAGCAGATGGGCTACAGATTTAATATTTAGAAGACCAATTTTTATTTGAAAGCAAATACATTCTTGGATAGATTTTCCTACTTTTGTTTTCAGTAAATATACTTTGAGGGAGTCCCCTGAATATACTCCTTTAACAATTGAACATATGTTATTTCAGAAAATATAATTAAGTCTGAAGAGAGTTTGCTTCTACCTCCATTTATCTGGTGACACAAATCACTTTACATCAGCCTTATTCACTTCTATGGAAATGTACATATTTAAAATAAGCTATTGGCAGTAATTTCCTCATTCTACCATTTTATTAAAATAAATAATTATCCTTGATAGTTCAGAGAATTTTTTAGTTCAGAGCATGAAGCTGTCAGCAAAATATATCCAAGCCATCCATCTGGCAGCATTTGTTAAGATCAACATAGCTGCATATTTATAATCTTACTATCTCCTTATGTGAGAAGAAAGGATCTGATCAACATTACTCAAACTTTATAATACTTGATACATGGATAAGCACATCTTCATGCAAAAAGTTCTTAAAACAATTCCCTTTAGAAAGCAAAGTTCTGGGACTTCCCTGGTGGTCCAGAGGTTAAGATTCTGGTTTTCTTCTTCAGAGGGCACGGGTTCAATCCCTGGTCAGGGAAGTTCTACATGCTGCACAGTGCAGCCAAAAAAATAAAGCAAAGAGTTCTGTAACTAAAATAAAATTTGGAAACAAAAGTCAACAAAGCTCTTGGCTTTCAGGATCAAGGAATACCTTGTAGAATTGTCTCAATTAAGATTAACTCTGGTAGATAATCATGCTGTGTGCTGATATTATAATTTACTTGGAAATGTACTGAAAATAAAGCAGATTAATGAATTAAAAGAGATGGACAGACAGAAATGGCACATGATAAAGCAAATATAGTAAAATAATGGCAGAAAGTAGGTGGTAAATACAGAGGTGTACACTGAAATTCTTGAAACTGTTATATGTGTGAAAAATTTCATAACAAAATGTTAGGGAAAAATAACCATAGCAACTAAAATGTCTTCTTATGGTTAAATGTATAAATTATATTTCTTGGATAAAACCTGGTCAAAACCAAGCATTTAAGGAAAAGCCCATGCAGAAAATTCACCAGAAGCATTTTAACTACAAAGGTCTCTGTCACAAGAAGTTAATCTGAAACAATCTGTTACAGATCTAATGTGAAACAAAAATATGCTATAAAATTCTCTAAACTTTTTTTTTAGGTGAATCTGCACCAATATATGGAGAAGGAATTGGCAACCCACTCCAGTCTTCCTGCCTGGAGAATCCCAGGGACGGGGAAGCCTGGTGGGCTGCTGTCTCTGGGGTCGCACAGAGCTGGACACGACTGAAGTGACTTAGCAGCAGCAACAGCAGCAGCAGCACCAATATAACTTAACAATAGTAGCTTGTGAACTTTACTGATTGAAAAAATAATTTTACACAACAACTCAATGAACACACATATATAATACGTACACATACATAAGGGAAACAAAAGTTCTCTAAATAATTTTGAAAGCGCCAAATCCTATTCTGAGAGAAATAAAGCAACTCCAAAAGCTCTCATTTGAGGGAGAGAAATTAATATTTCCCCAAACTGAGCAATTCTTTGTTACTAAGTAGGACATCAAATATGATCCAGTTTGGAAACTCATAAACTAGGCTTCTAGTATTGATATACGACATCCTACAGAAAGATACCTTTTTCATGAAAGTTTCATCTTTCTGCTGGTGAATTTCACTCTTTCTCACTCCATCCAGTCAAAGCACATCAGAGAAAACTGCCCCATAAGCTGAGACCCACTCTATGCCTCCGCCCACGGTCAAGTCTTATTGGAGAGAAACTCTGGATAAAGCAGCACGCTATAGCCCATGTTTAATAATTATATCCAGAATGTTAATGGCTTAGACTTCAGAATCGAAGAGGGGGAAGTTCCATGAGTCATGCTCATCTCTAAACTTAAGATAATCTGTATATAAATAGGCTTTCTGGCCGAATCTTAAAAGTGAGCACTTTAGTCTGAACTAACAGTAACAATTCCAAATATTTAAAAGTTTTACTTAACGCCTACTGGGAAACACTGTGCATTTTTTAAAAATAAACTATGTTTTGTGTCCTTTCTTAGATATCAAAATGGTTGGGTTTCCCCCCTCCCTAATTTTAAGAGGCAGGCATATTCCTGCTCATCTTCCAGGTTGTAGTAACTAACAAGTAAATTAACTGATTAAGCTCAAAAGTAAATCTGAACAATTGAAATAATGATATGACAGGTCTACAAGTTGAAAACTGTTCATAACCAGAAATTTCAAAAGTAACAGTAACAAACACAATATTCCTGTCAACCTCCATTCTAAGAGAGATCTCTTTTTAGATGAGAAGGAAAAACATGAATATTCATGCTGTGAATTCATTCTTATTTACAAAATTGGTTTATAAATACAGCAGATTGTGGGGAGTGGCCATCTTTAAAATAAATCTTTGAAATAAAATATCCTTTGCTTAATTCTTACCCTAAGGTGATAGTGTATTTACACAACTACTGTAAAGAAACTTTGGAGGTTTCATAATGAATTATTAACTGTACTTTAACTTTGACACAAAGCTTTTCTCCATTAAAAGTGGTTTAACAGGTAGGCCTCCACCAAAACAAGATTAGGGATATATGTATTTATGATTGCTTTTCAATTACAGTGAATAGCTGTTGATATTGTACACAAAGAAGCAGGGCAGCATTTTGGATAGGTCTTTGAGGGTGGTTAAGTTCCGCCCCCCCCTGCCCCGATATACAGTAATCATGTATAAACAGAGATAAGAAGCCCAACAAACAAAATAAGAACTATGATTCCACTAAAAGTAAACCTTGTGACAGATTAAGAGTCTGGGGCAATCTGGTAAAATTGTATGATATTCAGGATTTATTTCAAAATAACCTAGTTTGGGGGAGGGGGCACTACATGAAACAAGACTGACCTTGGCTATGAGTTAATAATTATCAAATGTGAATAATCAATTCAGGGGGTTCTCTGTACTATTCGACTTTTGTATGTTTTCCATAATAAAATGTTTTTTTTAAAATTAGATTATCAACTGCAGAGTTAAAGTCATTTCCCTAATACTACAATTTTGAATATGGCAGAAGACATGCTTTGTATTGCCTGTATAGCTGTTTTTAGAGAGTCATCCAAAGACTTTAAACTATTTCTTGGATGTAAGACTGTGTCAAAAAATTCTAGGAAAACGTCAAAATCCAGGAGGCCACTTTGCATCCAGTGTGTTACTGAGAGATGGGTGTAAATCAAAGTTTAAGTTCAGAAGGAAATGTACTACCTAAAACAACCCTATGAAATAGGAGGGTCAGTCAGCAGAGCGAACACACCTTCCTCACTCTTCCATAAGTTAGAACCCCCATAAACTGAGTTTCCTTAATGAAGGGGACAACTGGACAACTGAAAACAGAATTAAAAGAAACTCAGTATCTTCAAATCAAGCTGCTGTGTAAAAATCCCACTTGTTGGAAGGGAGGCTAAGAAGGGAAGGGATATAGACACACATACAGCGGATTCACAAGGTTGTACGGCAGAAACTAACACAACCGCTGGAAAGCAATTATGCTCCAACTAAATAATCACCACCAACAAAAGAAATAAAAATTAAAAACTAAAAATCCCACCCGTGACCAGGATGACTGAAGCTCCCTCCACCACCCCACTGTATTTTTAGTTTTGACTTCAACAAGCTGCAGTGCAATCTACCTTTGGTAAGCACACTGATTCCTGAAAAGTCCAAAATCAACCAAAAATCTGGTCTCTTTTTCCACCACCCTCTAAACGATGAAAGCGACAAGCAAAAGGGCAAGAGTGACCTTAAAAACGTCCCCACAGCCAGAGAACAGAGGCAGAACAGACGGAAGCACACATCTTCGCCGAACAGAAGGAAACGTCCACATAAGCAACACTGCAACACGGAGGTGGGGCAAGGGCTTAAAAGCAAGGCCGGCCCGCGGGGACAGAGGGGACTTAAAAGCAAAGCTGCGGTGAGGGGAAAAAAAAGTCAGAAGTTAGAGATGCAGCGGCAAGAAAAGACAAGACATTTTTCCAGCTCCGGACACGGACACCCTCCCTCCAGAGCCTGACAAACACAGCAAGTGCTCCAGAATGGTTTGCTAAACTCAAGGAAACTTTCCCAGAAATGGAATGACAACAAGAAGCCGGATGATGGGCAGGGGGAAAGAAAAAAAAAGAACAGGTTGCTCATAGACTTGAGGGAACTGGTGAAAATCCTGCAGTTGACTCAGCGGAGGAGATGGAAATAACAACACTTATCTTTCACAGACTGCCGGCTCAGGGTGTCCCCATGAAACAGACGCCCCTTTCAGATGCTGACCACCCCAAAACAATGCCCCGGCGCTGGCGGTGGGCACGAAGCTGAAACGTTTCCGCCTCTAAGGAAACCCAAAACGGGTAGGTAGGTCAACTCTGGTCCAATCTCTCTACCCATTAAGTTTGACCCTAACATCACGCTAATAAACTATGCAGGCGGTGTATTGGGACACGCTGTGGGTCTGGCACCCTGATAAGCGCTTCCCACGCCCCGTTTCACTGAACCCTACCAGCCTTCGGAGGCAGGGACGGCATTCGCCCCCTTTTTTTTTAGTAACCAAAACACAAAAGACTTCCAGCGACTTGCCGAAGGGGGGGGACAGTGCTGGGATCTGCCCCCCAACCCCCGCGTCGGACACCTGGGCCAGGCTCGTATCACGCTCCATACCCGGCTGAGGTGATCTGGGTGTCCCGGACCCCCAGGGACTGGAAGCGGGGGGACCCCCCCGCACCCCTCCCGCCCCGGCCCCGAGAATAACTTCGGCAACGCCGCGCGAGGAAAAGGAATGAAGC
>NW_011494610.1:3057344-3064104 GCF_000754665.1 Bison bison bison
GGGCTGGCTGGAGCCGGGCCGGCCCCGCCTGTGCTTCCTCGGCCAGCCCTAGGCGCCCGGGGCCTGCTGGGAGTTGTAGTCCTCTGGGGGTCGGGGGGGCAGGTGTGGGTTGCCCGCTGGAGAGGAACGGAGGCTGGGCCTTCCTTCTTTCCTCCTTCCGCTTGGTTCTTCCCTTTTCCCCTTTCCGTCATCGTCTCTTCCGACCTGCGTTACTCCTTTCTCGCCTCTCAATTCCTCATTTCGTAAATGTTTATGAAATGCCGGCTACGTGCAGAACACTGCTCCGAGGGCTGAGAATATAGTGGTGATCAGACAAAACCCCTCCCCTCATGGAACTTACGTTCTAAGGAGAGTAAAACACAATAAAAGCCCCAACTTTTATAATGAGTTAAAAGGCAAGAAGGGCCGGGTTTTTAGTTCTTTCGCCGAGTTTTAGATGAACTAAGTAGTGTTTTGCAGCCCTCATATAAGAGATTGAGGTTTGCGCATGGGGAACGTTGAATCAGCCACAGTTAAGAACCGCACACGTTGTTGGAGGTTGAGGGAACAGTAAACGAAGGGGCTGCTGATGTCCAGGCACGTTCTCTCTTGCTTATTCTAGGACTGCATCCTTACTCTTTAAAAATAGTTTCTCTATCTCTTTCTCAGGATCTCTCAATCTAACTATTGCTCAATCTCTCTTGCCAGGGCAATATAGTTTAATTTGCATGAGTTCATGATATCAAGTGGCTGATGGGGCTGCTCCAAACAGTGCTTTGGGACCTTGCCCCAGGCATAGAGGACTCCCTTTTCCGGATCGGGCAAGCCTCCTGACTTTGCTCCTTATGAAATACAAGGAAGGACCTACGTATGGAATTCCATGTATAGCACATGGAATTCTACTCAATGTTATTTGCCAGCCTGGATGAGAACAGGGTTTGGAGGAGAATGGATACATGTATATATGGCTGAGTCCCTTCACTGTTGGCCTGAAACTACCACAAAATTGTTAAATCCGCTATGTCCCAATACAAAATAAAAAGTTTAAAGTTAGGGGAAAAAAAGAAAATAATTAAAAAACAATTGAAATAACAGCTTGTTGATGAGAAAGTAATATTGAGTTAAAGATTTTATTATTTTCCCCCATTGATCTAAAAAAGATTTTTTATTTTCCTTACTTATAATCTGTATATAAAATAATAAATTAGCTAAATTAAAAGGCACTTTTATGTAGTCTTAAAAAAAAAATACAAGAAACCTGAATTTTAGGACACCAAAAACAGTCAAAGGAACCTCACTGTCCATTTAGTACCCATGTAAGACAGTACTACGGAGAAGGCAATGGCACCCCACTCCAGTACTCCTGCCTGAAAAATCCCATGGACGGAGGAGCCTGGTAGGCTGCAGTCCATGGGGTCGGGAAAAATAGGACATGACTGAGCAACTTCACTTTCACTTTTCACTTTCATGCATTGGAGAAGGAAATGGCAACCCACTCCAGTGCTCTTGCCTGGAGAATCCCAGGGACCCGGGAGCCTGGTGGGCTGCTGTCCATGGGGTCACACAGAGTCGGACATAACTGAAGTGACTTAGCAGCAGCAGTAGCAAGACAGTACTAAGCAACATTCTGCCCAGCCCTCTGCTAAAGGTTAATTTTATTTTTCTTTCTAACTTTCAAGCAATCTAGATCCTATAGTTCACTTGGGTAAAGGAGCACAGAAAGGTTTCCCTAAACCCAGTGCTGAGGTCTCTGCACAATCAGACAATCTCTTCAAAGGTTTAAAAGTAGAAGGTAGCGTTTTGACCCATTTCACTGTCACCCCTGGTGACCCAGCTGATGGGCCTGTGACTTCCAGTCTCAGCTTTCTTCCCTCCTTCTATATATTGAGGGGGTATTTCTCTTCCCCATCCAGCAGCCCCAACACAATCCTTGGAGGTTATCTTATGCCTTGGGCATCAATACAGCTGGGCCTCAGTTTTCCTCTTAGTTAAATAGGAACAAGTTCCCATTTGACCTAGGGGTCATGAGAATTAGTAGTTTGAAGACACCCTTTCTCAGCTTCCCCATCTAAAGACTCGTAGGACTCGCCTTAGTGTTGTAAAGAATTAAGTATGCTGCTCTGATCAGCGAAGGTGACCAACTGCTCTTTGTTTCTTTTTGGCTATGCTGTGTAACTTCGAGATCTTAGTTCCCTAGCCAGGGATTGAACCCGGGGCACTGCAGTGAAAGCACAGAGTTCTAACCACTGGACGGCCAGGAAGTCCATCCTCCTTGATTCCTTGAAAAGATATCAAGCCATATCTTTTCATGGCTTGATAGCTCATTTCTCTATTTTCTAACCGATATGTGAAATCATAGGTATGATCTTTAGATAAATATCAACCTCTCACAGGACCTTCATGAGCTCTGTGAGTTCCCATTCCTTATTATAAATACATATAATGTAAATTCTGGGAAGGAATGCACAGGATTTAGTGTAACTTAATGGTCACAATTCCTCATTTCCACCTTCTTCCTAAGGAAAAATAAGTAATTCCTAAAAACAATTTTTTTTTTAATAATTAGGCAAGAGTCAAGTCTTCTGGCCCTTGGAAGAGAATTTGACTGACAGTCTCTAGGTATAAATAGAGAAAAACAAATCCAAGTGACCTACTCCTGAACCTCAGCCAGCCCACGGCTAACCTGTGCCTCAGTTAAATACAGTTCCTTGGTTATACAAAGTGAGAGTTCAAAGTTGTTCTAAAAAAATAAGGAGTATTAAATCTTCAGGTGATTGTTGTTTTTCTTTTCTCTCCTTTTCTTTCTTCTAGGTTTTTAGTTTTAATTTGTTGCTGTCATTGCGAAGTCGATCAGTCCTGTCTGACTCTTTGCAACCCCACGGACTGTAGCCTACCAGACTCCTCCATCCGTGCAATATTCCAGGGAAGAGTACTGGAGTGGGTGGCCATTTCCTTCTCCTGGGGATCTTCCCGACCCAGGGATCGAACCTGGGTCTCCCGTATTGCAGGCAGACTCTTTACCATCTGAGCTACCAGGGAAGCTGTCACTGTAACATTCACATAATAATCTGGGTTTGTATCATTTCCTTAAAGAGGCAGATTTGGGACTTCCCTAGTGATCCAGTAGGCTAAGATTCCACACACTCTATACAGGGGCCTGAGTTCCATCCCTGGTGGAGGAACTAGATCCTACATGTGGCAACTAAAGATTCCAAGTGTCTCAACTAAGACCCGGTGCAGCCAAATAATGATAAATTTTTAAAAAGGAGGCAGTTTTGGCTGCACAGAGCCTGCTGAGTGGCAACTGTGTCCTAGAGATGAGTACTTGTATTTCACCACAACCCCTGCCTTCCCCGCATCTCTTATTTATGTTACTCTCCTGTTCCTGTTGATGTTTGAGTTTACAGTGCCTGGCCTACATAACTGCATGGACTGAATGCTGGTCTATGGAGCTGAAGACTTGTGAAAAAGACAAGCGAAAGTATCTCTAAGTACAGCTGTGACAAGTACCAGAGATGCCTGGTGTTATGAGGGCATTATGAAATCCCAGTTTCAAGGTTTGGAGAGTGAAGCCTCCAGAAGCTTTGTAGCTTTACCAAGATCCAAGGAGACACGTAGGCGGTAACCAGGCAAAAGCAGTGCAAGTGTTTCAAGTAGGAGGGAAAGCATGTGCAAAGCCCTGTGTTGGGACACGTGACCCAGGTCTCGTTACTACACTGCCAGACGAACTGATCCCAAATTTAGTAGCTTGAAAGAACAGCAATCATTTTATTATCTCTAGTAGATCTGTGGGTCTGGAATTTGGAAGGAGCTTGACAAGGATCTTCTAATTTGGGATCTCTAGTGTGGAATGGAGGAGAAGGCAATGGCACCCCACTCTAGTACTCTTGCCTGGACAATCCCAGGGACGGAGGAGCCTGGTGGGCTGCAGTCCATGGGGTCACGAAGAGTCGGACACGACTGAGTGACTTCACTTTCACTTTTCACTTTCATGCATTTGAGAAGGAAATGGCAACCCACTCCAGTGTTCTTGCCTGGAGAATCCCAGAGACAGGGGAGCCTGGTGGGCTGCCGTCTATGGGGTCACACAGAGTCGGACACGACTGAAGTGACTTAGCATAGCATAGCATAGTGTGGAATGGACCACTGGGGGATAGAGTACCTGGGTGCCGGCTGGGCCTCTGGAAAGCCTATCCGTGTGATCTCTCAATGGGCTACTTTGAGCTTCCTCACAGCATGGCAGCCTCAGGGTGATCAAACTGTTTACTTGGCAGCTGAAGGCTTAAAGAGAGAATCCCACAGAGCAAGGCAGGGCTCTGAACAACAACAGCAAGGCAGACATACACTCTTCATCTGACTGAGCCTTGGACGGCACACAGAGCCACATCTGCTGTCGTTCACTTGTTGTTGTTCAGTCGCTCAGTCCTGTCCGACTCTCTACAACCCCCATGGAATGCAGCAAGCCAGGCTTCCCTGTCTTTCACCATCTCCCAGAGCTGGTTCAGACTCATGGCCACTGAGTCAGTGATGCCGTCCAACCATCTCGTCTTCTGTCGTTGCCTTCTCCTCCTGCCTTCAATCTTTTCCAGCATCAGGCTCTTTTCCAATGCGTCGGCTCTTCACATCAGGTGGCCAAAGTACAGGAGCTTCAGCTTCAGCATCAGTCTTTCCAATGAATATTCAGGGTTGGTTTTCTTTAGGATTGACTGGTTTGATCTCCTTGCTGTCCAAGGAACTCTCAAGAGTTCTCCAGCACCATAGTTCAAAAGCATCAATTCCTCGGCACTCATTCAGTTCAGTTCAGTCACTCAGTCATGTCCGACTCTTTGCGACCCTGTGAACTGCAGCACACCAGGCCTCCCTGTCCATCACCAACTCCCAGAGTTTACCCAAACTCATGTCCATTGAGTAAGTGATGCCATCCAACCATCTCATCCTCCATCGTCCCCTTCTCCTCCTGCCCTCAATCTTTCCCAGCATCAGGGTCTTTTCATATGAGTCAGCTCTTAACATCAGGTGGCCAAAGTATTGGAGTTTCAGCTTCAACATCAGTCCTTCCAATGAACACCCAGGACTGATCTCCTTTAGGATGGACTGGTTGTATCTCCTTGCAGTCCAAGGGACTCTCAAGAGTCTTCTCCAACATCACAGTTCAAAAGCATCAATTCTTCGGTGCTCAGCTTTCTTTATAGTCCAACTCTCACATCCATACATGACTATTGGAAAAACCATAGCCTTGACTAGATGAATCTTTGCTGACAAAGTAATGTCTCTGTTTTTTAATATGCTATCTAGGTTGGTCATAACTTTCCTTCCAAGGAGTAAGCGGCTTTTAATTTTATGGCTGCAATCACCATCTGCAGTGATTTGGAGCCCCCAAAAATAGAGTCAGCCACTGTCTCCACTGTTTCCCCATCTATTTGCCATGAAATGATGGGACTGGATGCCATGATCTTAGTTTTCTGAATGTTGAGCTTTAAGCCACTCATTGGCCCACTCACTAGGCACTCACTGGCTACAAGCAAAACACAAGCCAGTCCAGACTGGGTTAGGGCGATTACACTCTACCTCATGAGGGAGAAGTGGAAATGGAGTTTAAAGGAAAGTCAGGACTGGAGACACGGCAGGTGAGTGAGCAGCATTTGCGAGGTAATTGAAGCTTTCAGTGTGGGTGTTAATTGATGTTAACACCTGACAATTATCACTGCTCCAATCTCATAGCCCCTTGGCAGAACTTTGCATCTTTATAATTACTCAATTATTTGCTGAGTTTGTTCTGTTTGGCTAGGACTATGTGATCAGCTTTCATGAGGGCGGGGACTCAGGTCACCGTGGTATCCCTAACTGTCAACACAATAGCTGATACATATAAATTTCCATCAACTGCTAAAGAACCAGAGCCTTTCTTTCTCTGCCGGAGTCTCTAAAAAACAAGGAACACCTGTAGGATTGAATGGCGTATGTCAAGGTCACCTATACTACACGTTGCAAGGGGAAAGTGCTTGAGAACTACTTGCCAGTCAGAGTGATTATTAATGGTAGACCGATTTCCTAGGGCTATTTCAGACATCTTAGGGATGCAACAAAAGATATAATGAAAGACCCCATTTCCAAAGCAAGAATTATTTAATTCCTAGGAATAAACATTACAACAAAAATTCACAACCTATGTGAAGAAAAAATTTAATAGATTGACACAGGAAAAACTTCAACAAATAGAAATATAAGCTATGTTCATGGCCAGCAAGACTCTACATTATTAAGATACCAGATAGTTCAGTTCAGTTCAGTCGCTCAGTCGTGTCTGACTCTTTGCGACCCCGTGAATCACAGCTCTCCAGGCCTCCCTGTCCATCACCAACTCCCGAAGTTTACTCAAACTCATGTCCATCGAGTCGGTGATACCATCCAGCCATCTCATCCTCTGTCGTCCCCTTCTCCTCCTGCCCCCAATCCCTCCCAGCATCAGGGTCTTTTCCAATGAGTCAACTCTTCGCATGAGGTGGCCAAAGTATTGGAGTTTCAGCTTCAGCATCAGTCCTTCCAATGAACACCCAGTACTGATCTCCTTTAGAATGGACTGGTTGGATCTCCTTGCAGTCCAAGGGACTCTCAAGAGTTTTCTCCAACACCATAGTTCAAAAGCATCAATTCTTCACTGCTCAGCTTTCTTCACAGTCCAACTCTCACATCCATACATGACTACTGGAAAAACCATAGCCTTGACTAGACGAACCTTTGTTGGCAAAGTAATGTCCCTGCTTTTGAATATGCTATCTAG
>NW_011494610.1:3064204-3069397 GCF_000754665.1 Bison bison bison
ATCCATACATGACTACTGGAAAAACCATAGCCTTGACTAGACGAACCTTTGTTGGCAAAGTAATGTCCCTGCTTTTGAATATGCTATCTAGGTTGGTCATAACTTTCCTTCCAAGGAGTAAGCGTCTTTTAATTTCATGGCTGCACTCACCATCTGCAGTGATTTTGGAGCCCCTAAAAATAAAGTCTGCCACTGTTTCCACTGTTTCCCCATCTATTTCCCATGAAGTGATGGGACCAGATGCCATGATCTTAGTTTTCTGAATGTTGAGCTTTAGGCCAACTTTTTCACTCTCCTCTTTCACTTACATCAAAAGGCTCTTTAGTTCCTCTTCACTTTCTGCCATAAGGGTGGTTAATGAGATATAAAATAGACATTTAATGAGAGCCCAAGAACAACACAAACAGGGTTTTGTTTTAGAACTAGATGAACCATGTCTAAAATTCCTATGGAAAAATCAACAAGAAAACATTTCTGAAAATGCCTGACCACGTAGTGAATGTATCATAAAGCCTTTACTATTATAATTAAGACTATTAGGTACTAGTACCTAATAAGTTCCATGAATCAGTGGAGGAGAAAGGAAATTCCCAGATAGACCCAAACTCATGTAGGCATTTAATATTCAATAAAGGTGGTTATTTCAAACTGGTTAAGATGGATTTCATTCAATAAGTGGTTTGAGAAAACTGCTATGTAGCGTCTTCAAGAAAAAAATAGAGTTAAATCCATACTTCAGGGACTTCCCTGGTGATCAGGTGGCTAAGGCCAGGTCACATTGTGAGGAGACAGAACCCAGACCCCTACTTGGGGAACCTGACGTGTGTTGTCTGAGGAGTCTTTACAAATAGCTGAGAAAAAAAAGAGAAACAAAAGGCAAAGGAGAAAGGGAAAGGTATGCCCAACTGCAAGGAGAGAAAAGAAAGCCTTCTTATGTGACCAATGCAAAGAAATAGAGGAAAACAATAGAATGTGAAAGAGCAGCAATCTCTTCAAGAAAACTGGAGATATAAAGGGAACATCTCATGCAAGGATGGGCAGGGTAAAGGACAGGAACGATAAAGACCTAACAGAAGCAGAAGCGATTAAAAAGAGGTGGCAAAAATACACAGAACTATACAAAAAAGGTCTTAATGACCCAGATAACCTCAGTGGTGTGGTCATTCACCTAGAACCAGACATCCTGGATTGTGAAGTCAAGTAGGCCTTAGGAAGCATTAGTATGAACAAAGTTAGTGGAGGTGATGGAATTCCAGCTGAGCTATTTCAAATCCTAAAAGATGATGTTGTTAAAGTGCTGCAGTCAATATGTCAGCAACTTTGGAAAACTCGGCAGTGGCCACAGGACTGGAAAAGGTCAGTTTTCATTCCAATCCCAAAGATGGGTAATGCCAAAGAATGTTCAAATTCCCATACAATTGTGCTTATTTCACATGCTCGTAAGGTTATGCTCAAAATCCTTCAAGTTAGGCTTAAGCAGCACGTGAACTGAGAACTTTCAGATGTACAAGCTGGGTTTAGAAAGGCAGAGGAACCAGAGATAAAATGGCCAACATTCACTGGATCATGCAGAAAGCAAGGGAATTCCAGAAAAAGCATCTACTTCTGCTTCATTAACTACCCTAAGCCTTTGACTGTGAGGATCACAACAAACTTTGGAAAATTCTTAAAGAGACGGGAATACCAGACCACCTTACCTGTCTCCTATAAGCAGGTCAAGAAGCAACCATTTGAACCAGACATAGAACAAGGGACTGGTTCAAAATTGGAAAAGGAGTATGTCGAGGCTGTATATTATCACCCTTCTTATTTAATTTATATGCAGAGTACATCATGTGAAATGCCAGGCTGGATGAATCACAAGCTGGAATCAAGATTTCCAGGAGAAATATCAACAACCTCAGATATGCAGATGATACAACCTAATGGTAGAAAGAGAAGAGGAACTAAAGAACCTCTTGATGAGGGTGAAAGAGGAGCGTGAAAAAGCTGGCTTGAAATTCAACATTAAAAAATGAAGACCATGGCATCTGGTCCCATCACTTCATGGCAAATAGAAGGGGAAAAGTGGAAGCAGTGACAGATTTTATTTTCTTCAAAATCACTGCAGATGGTGACTGCAAACATTAAATTAGAAGATACCTGTTCCTTAGAAGGAAAGTTATGACAGAACTAGATAGCATACTAAAAAGCAGAGACACCACTTTGCCAACCAAGGTCCATATAGTCAAAGCTACGGTTTTTCCAGTAGTCATGTATGAATGTGACAGTTGAACCACAAAGAAGGCTGATGGGAGGGAGGTTCAAGAGGGAGGGGATGTATGTATACTACGGCTGATTCATGTTGATGTATGGCAGAAACAAACCAAGTATTGTAAAGTAATTATCTTCCAATTTAAAATTGAAAAAAATGTTTTTAAAGAGGGCTGAATGCTAAAGAATTGATTCTTTCAAATTATAGCACTGGAGAAGACTCTCTTGAGAGTCCCTTGGACTGCACGGAGATCAAACTAGTCAATCCTAAAAGAAATCAACCCTGAATTGGGAGGACAAATCTTGAAGCTGAAGCTCCAATACTTTGGCCACTTGATGCGATGAGCCGACTCATTGGAAAAGATTCTGATGCTGGGAAAGATTGAAGGCAGGAGGAAGAGGAGGCGGCAGAGGATGAGATGGTTAGATAGCAATACTGACTCAACGGACGTGAATTTGAGCAAACTCCTGGAGATGGTGGAAGATAGGGAAGCCTGGCACACTGCAGTCTAAGGGGTCACAAAGAGACAGGACTTAGTGACTGAACAACAACAGGGAACTGGATCCCACATGCCACAACTGAAGATCTTGAGTGCTACAACTGAGACACAGTGCAGCTGAATAAATAAACAAATGTATTAATAAGTCCGTACTTCACATCTATACCTGGAAAAGCACTGAAAGGATAAAAGTGTATTTTTGTTTTCTTTTTGCCCATGTGTGATCTTAGTTCCCAGCCCAGGGATGGAACCCATACCCCCTACAGTGGAAGGATTAATTCTTAACCATTGGACCACCAGGGAAATCCCCAGGATCAAAGATTTAAATGGAAAGAACGAAGCCATGTGCGTACCAGCAGAATCCTTGGGATAATTCTTTTATAACCTTGAAGTGGAGAAGACCTTTTTAAGTATAACACAAAATTCAGAAGCCTGAGGGGGAGAGATCAATGTATTTGACTTCAAGAAGATACAAAACGTAATCATGTGAGGTAAAAGGCAAATGACAAACTGGAGGAAGACTTGCATCTCAATTACAAAAAAGGCGAATTTCAGGAATTCCCCGGTGGGCCAGTGGTTAGGACTGCATTCTCAATGCCAATGGCTTGGATTCCATCCCTGTTTGGGGAACTGAAATCACATAAGCTGCAGCATAGTGTGGCAAATTTTATTTATAACATGTAAAGAGGACCTAAGACGTAGGGGGAGGGGAATTAGGTCAAGGTCATCAATAGGTACAAACTTTTGGTTAATTATAAGGTAAATAAGTACTGTTGCTTCTGCTGCTAAGTCGCTTCAGTCATGTCCGACTCTGTGCGACCCCATAGACGGCAGCCCACCAGGCTCCCATCCCTGGGATTCTCCAGGCAAGAACACTGGAGTGGGTTGCCATTTCCTTCTCCAATGCATGAAAGTGAAAAGTGAAAGTGAAGTCGCTCAGTCATGTCCGATTTTTCCCGACCCCATGGACTGCAGCCTACCAGGCTCCTCTGTCCATGGGATTTTCCAGGCAAGAGTACTGGAGTGGGGTGCCATTGCCTTCTCCAAAATAAGTACTAGAGATGTAATATACAACATGATAAAGATGATCAACACTGTTGCCTGTTACAAATAAAAGTTGTTAAAAGACTACATCCTAAGGATTCTTATCACATGAAAAAAAATTTTTTCCTATTTCTTAAATGTATCAATATGAAATGACGGATGCTCATTCACCTCTTGTGGTCATCAGTGCACGACATGTATGTGAGGCACATCATTATGTTGTATACCCTAAACTCACACAGCGCTGTAGGTCAGCTACATCTGAATAAAACTGGGGAAAGAAGAGTTTCTGTGAATAACAAAATGATTACTAACCCAAAATAAGAATGGATAGGAGAATTCCCTGGCAGTCAGTGGTTAAAACTCTGAGGTTCACTGCAGAGGGCCTGGGTTCAATCCCTGATGGGGGAACTAAGATCCCATAAGCTACATGGTGCAGCTAAAAAATTAAAAAAAAAAAAAATGAATTAAAGGATAGCATCAAACAGTTCATGGGAAATGAAAAACAAATTGTTCTTAGAAATAACAACATGAGTCCAAGAAAATACAGATTTTAATAGCAAGAGTTTGGAAATAATATCAATGTCAATCAACCAAAGACCGGTTAAATGAATTATGACAAATTTATACAATGGAATAATAATCAGGGATTTCTTTTTTTAAAAAGGAATGATGAAAAACACCATAAAGAAAATGAAAACATAAGACAGACATGGAGAAAGTATTTGCAAGTCACAATGATAAAGGATTTGTATCAGAATACATAAGAACTCTTAAAACTCAATGATAAGAAAATAAACCTGAGCGAAAAAAATGGTCAAAAGAACTGAGACACATGAACACATATAAACACATGAAAATATGTCACTAGGGAAATGCTAATAGAACACACGCACACACACACACAATGAGATACTATTACACACACAACACCACCAAATAGAAGAATGCGGAGCAACAGCAACGCTTATTCATTGCTGACCGGAATGTAAAACAGTATAGCCACCGGGAAGACAGTTTGCAGTTTCTTACAAAGTTAAACATACTTATCCTGCAACCCAGCAGTCCTAGTTCTAGGTATTTATACAAGTGAATTAAAAAGACATTAAAACCTTACACTAATGTTTACTGTAACTTTATTCGTAACAGTCAATCCTGGGTAAAGCCAGAATGTCCTTCAAAAGGTGAATGGACAAACAGCAGTCCCTCCATGCACAGCAATAACAAGGAACAGGAGCCAAGTGTGTGAAATAACACGATGAAACTAGATTGTATCTCTTTAGATGAGAAAAACAAAACCCAAGAGCCTACAGATGTTTGCTTCTGTCATATGACATTCTGAGAATGGCAACATTATAGGGACAGAAAACAGATCAATGGTTTCCGGGGTTGGGGG
>NW_011494610.1:3069497-3077097 GCF_000754665.1 Bison bison bison
GGGGGAAGGGGACATAGTTGACCAAAAGGCTACAGAGAACATCTAGGTGTTTCAGTGATTGAACTGGTCTGCAGGCTACTGAAGTGGTGGATCCATGACTCTGCATTTTCCAAAACCATTACAGAATGACCTTTATCATATGGAAATGTTTAAAAATCAACAAAGATTCCAAGATGGAATGAAGACTATAACAAATGGATCTCACTGATGGCGTGAGATTAAAAAAGCAGCTGACCTAAATAACATTGGAAAATGGTGTTTGGACTGGTAACTGTAAAGTTAAATGCAAAAACAACTGCATAAAAACACTCGCTTTAAAGTAAAATTGAAAAAATAAAAAACACTCATTCTAGTTGGTAAATCTGTTTCTCATAGGAATGAGAAATCTAAAAGTATTTTGAACTGAATGAAAATGCAATTATAACACATCAAAAAATTTGGAAATGCAATTAAAGCAATACTTAGAGGAAAATTCTTCAGGTACTCTGTCTATCTGACTGTGTGGATCACAACAAAATAGGAAAAATTCTTAAACAGATGGGAACACCAGACCACCTGACCTGCCTCCTGAGAAATCTGTATGCAGGTCAAGAAGCAAGTTAGAACTGGACGTGGAACAACAGACTGGTTCCAAATCAGGAAAGGAGTACGTCAAGGCTGTATATTGTCACCCTGCTTATTTAACTTATATGCAGGGTACATCATGAGAAATGCCAGGCTGGATGAAGCACAAGCTGGAATTAAGATTGCTGGGAGAAATACCAATAACTTCAGATATGCAGATGATACCACGCTTATGGCAGAAAGCGAAGAACTAAAGAGCCTCTTGATGAAAGTGAAAGAGGAGAGTGAAAAAGTTGACTTAAAACTCAGCATTCAGAAAACTAAGATCATGGCATCTGGTCCATCACTTCATGGCAAAGAGGTGGGAAAACAGTGGAAACGGTGACAGACTTTATTTTTTTGAGCTCCAAAATCACTGCAGATGGTGAGTGCAGCCCTGAAATTAAAAGACGCTTGCTCCTTGGAAGAAAAGCTATGACCAACCTAGGCAGCGTATTAAGAAACAGACATTACTTTGCTGACAAAGGTCTGTCTAGTCAAAACTATGGTTTTTCCAGTGGTCATGTATGGATGTGAGAGTTGGACTATAAAGAAAGCTGAGCACCAAGAAATTGATGCTTTTGAACTGTGGTGTTGGAGAAGACTCTTGAGATTCTCTTGGATTCCAAGGAGATCAAACCAGTCCATCCTAAAGGAAATCAGTCCCGAATATTCATTGGAAGGACCGATGCTGAAGCTGAAACTCCAATACTTTGGCCACCTGATGTGAAGAACTGACTCATTGGAAAAGACCCTGATTCTGGGAAATATTGATGGCAGGAGAAGGGGACGGCAGAGGATGAGATGATTGGATGGCATCATTGACTCGATGGACATGAGTTTGAGTAGGCTCTGGGAGTTGCTGATGGACAGGGAAGCCTGGCGTGCTGCAGGCCATGGGGTCGCAAAGAGTGGCACACAACTGAGCGACTGAATTGAACTAAGAGGAAAATTTGTAGTGTTGAATGCTTATCTCAGCACAGCATAAAAGTCTCAATCCTAGTCTCTTAAGATACTTTCTTAAGTCTCTACTTAAGATAGAAAAAGATCAAATTAAATCCAAAGCAGGCAGAAGGAAAGAAATAACAAAGATAAGAGCAGATAGCAATAAAATTGAAAGCAGGGGGCACAGGTTCATTCATTCAACATTTAGTATTTCTTATATCCATGCATTTTTGGGGCTTCTGTGGTGGCTCAGCAGTAATGAATCTTCCAGCCAATGCAGGAGAGGGGGGTTTGATCCCTGGGTCAGGAAGATCCTCTGGAGAAGGAAATTGCAATCTCTAGTATTCTTGCCTGGGAAATCCCATGGGCAGAGGAGCCTGGCAGGTGATAGTCCATGGGGTCACAAAGGAGTTGGCCATGACTTACCAACTAAACACCAACAGCTGCATTTTTATACTTACACTGCAAATGAAGGCTTGGGAAACAATATTCTTTGGTATATTTAAAAATCTTACATAAATGGCATCATACTATTTGAATTCTTCTATGAGTTGCTTTTGTTCCCTTCAACGTTACATTTTTCGGTGGTTCATCTATACCTGTATGCATAGCTTTAGTCTGTTCATTGTCACTGCTATAGAGTAAGGCGTCAAATGAGGATACCATCTTGTATTTACCCAGGCTTCTCTCGATGGACTTTTAGGTTAGTGCCATTTCCTGCTATTGTAACCAATACTAGCGTCAACATCCTCACGTATCTCCTCACGCACTTGGTAGATTTTACGTTTCCAATATTTGTAATGGGCTGTTTCACAAAACATCCAGTGAGATACCCTTATCTAAGGCCTCTTGCCTGTTGACTTTTCTAGATTTATGGTAGATATAACTTTCTCCCAATGCACCTAGACCTTGGGAAAATTGGGGAAGTAGGGTCACTCGTTGATTTGTTCATTCAATAAATAAATAAACAAAATTAGATATTTACTGAGCAATAACTATGGGCCAGACACTGAGAATACTGAAATGAACAAGACAGACCCCTGTTCTCATGGAGGTTACATGAAGAACGTCCCTCTCTTTTTCATTTTTTGGTCATTTTCTCTTCCCATTTGTCCGAAAAAATCTTTTTTAAAAAATTTATTTATTTGACTGTGCTGCATGCAGGGTCTTTAGTTGCACCGTGTGGGATCTAATTCTCTGACCAGGGACTGAACTCTGCATTGGGAGCATGGAGTCTTAGTATTGGACTTCCCCTGTCCTAAAAAATCTTGCTTGAGTTTCATTATAGGGATACGTTATAGGCTCCAGGATAAGTGAGGTGAGAAGTAGTGATCATGAGTTACTTCTAGGGCAATGAGGTGGCCCTTGTTGGCTTAGCCAACCTGTTTATCTCTCAAATTTATTACTAAGTAATCCAGTAGGGAAAACAGATCCTTCACGATATAAGTTTAAGTTGATCCTGTAGGAGAATCCACTGCTTATCTCAAAGTTATTTGGAAATAAGATGATGTATTTTTACATTATCCTACAAGCAGAAAGCTACAGGGAGCAATTTTCTCTGTAACACTAGAAAGCTTTCTGGCCGTGCAAAATAACTTTTGGCTTCGTGCAAATAATTTCTCATTAAGGGCACTTTTCTTTTTGGCTGCAATGCTCAACTTCTGGGATCTTATTTCTCTGACCAGGGATTGAACTCCGGGCCCACGGCAGTGAACGCTCCGAATCTTAACCACTGGACCACCAGGGGATTCCCACAAGTGCTCTTGTTATACTCAAATATTACGTAGTCTCTGGAGAGCTTTTGTATTTTATTACCGTTTTTAAAATTAAATCGCTTGAAAGGAAAGCAAAAGTGAAAGCGAAAGTCGCTCTGTTGCGTCCGACTCTTTGCGACCCATGGACTGCACAGTCCATGGAATTCTCCAGGCCAAAATACTGGAGTGGGTAGCCTTTCCTTTCTCCAGGGGATCTTCTCAACCCAGGGATCGAACCCAGGTCTTCCGCATTGTGGGCGGATTCTTTACCAGCTGAGCCACAAGGGAAGCCCTATATTTTATTACAGTTTTTAAAATTAAATTGCTTACTCAATGTAATATGTTCATTGTTTTGAGAGTCAAATAGTTTTAAGAAGCTTATCATGAAACAACACCCCAACCCACTCACTGTGAACTCTTTCAGCTCTTCTGGTATCTTCTTTTGTCTGTCTGTCTTTCTTTCATTTCGCTGGGCCGGATCTTAGTTGTGGCACTTGGGATCTTTCATTGCTGTGGTCAGGACTTTTAGCTGAGGCAAGTAGGATTTGGTTTCCTGACCAGGGATTGAATCTCAGTCCTCTGCATTAGGAGCATGGAGTCAGTCACTGGACCACCAGGGAAGTCTCTTCCTGTGTATTTCTAAATGACATGCCTGTACAGATAGTTCTTGATTCTTCCATTTAGACGTCTACTGTTGCTCGCTTATTATGGTATAGAGAATTTTGTTCTCTTAGTCCTATTCCAACCCACTCCACAACACAGATTTCTCCTTTTCTCATCCTTCCAATATGTTTCTATCACAATTCTTGACTCAATATTTATATTGACTGTATAAGTAATGGTATTCACCACTGATTATATAGAGTATTATGGTTCAATTGCATTTCTTACATACATTTCCTTCCCTGAAGTTATTATTTGCCTTGATTTTTCATTTCCTCATGTAACAGGATGTAATAGAGAACTATTTCAGTCTCAGTTTCAACAGATGCTTCCCCATTCCAAAGTTAAATCCACCCAGGCGGGACTTGTAAAAGAGGTGATTAAAAACTGGTTACAGCAGCTTTATCCGTGATTGCCAAAATGTGGAAGCATGTCCTCCAGTAAGTGAAGAGATAAACTGTGGTACATTCAAACAATGGACTGTTATTCTACACTAACAAGAAATGAGGCATCAATCCATGAAAAGACATGACGAAAACTTAAATGCAAATTACTGAGAAAAAGCCTATCTGGAAAGATTACATACCATGTGATTTCAACTGTATGACATTCTGGAAAACGCAAAACTATGGAGACTGTTAGAAGAAGATTAATGGTTGCCCAGGGCTTGGAGGGAAGGAGGATGAATAAAAAGAGCACAGAGGATTTTTCAGGCAGTGAAACTATTCTGCACGACACTATAATGGTGGATGCGTGCGTGCTCAGTTGCTTCAGCCATGTCTGACTCTTTGTGACCCCATGGACTGTAGCCTGCCAGGCTCCTCCGTCCATGGGATTTTCCAAGCAAGAACACTGGAGTGGATTGCCATGCCTCCTCCAGGGGATCCTCCCAGGGATTGAATTCACATCTCCTGTAGCTCCTGTATTGCAGGCAGATTCTTTACAGCTGAGCCACTAGGGAAGCCCCATAATGGTGGCTACATGCCATTATATATCTTTTCAAATAGATACCATGTGATACCATGTGGTATTATATAGAATATATAACACCAAGAGTGAATCCTAATGTAAATTATGGACTTTGATAATAATGGCTGTGTAGGTTTTTGTTGTTGTTTTGGTCACTACAAGTGGCGTGAGGGATCTTAGTTCCCCAACTAGGATTGAACCCATGCCTCCTACATTGGAAGCGTAGAGTCCTAACCACTGGACTGCCTGGGAAATCCCCGAGTAGGTTCATGATTGTAACACATGTACCAGTCTGGTACAGGAGGTTGACAGTGGAGGAAGCTATGGATCTGTTCAGTCAGAGCATACACAGAACATTTCTCTACCTTTTGATCAATGTTACTGTGAACCTAAAACTGCTCTAAAAAAATAATAAATTAAACCTACTAAATTAAAAAAAAAACAAACTGATTTTTATCTTTGGTCCCTTACCCATTCAAGAGCATGAAAGGGCTGAGGTTGAAATTTCCAGAGATTATTAAAAAAAAAAGTTTGGAGAGAATGAGATGTGATAATACACCTGCTCGTTTGTGGGGAGGGGAGGAGAAAGGTGTTTTTTCTTTGCGCCTAAAGAAAGGCACTTCCGTAAGACCTCTTGAAGAGCTTGCTGAGTCTCAGGAAGCCCAGGTGACACAGTGAGTGCTCTCTGACTCATGCCGAGAGGCGTAGACAAAAGGCACCGAGGCTGGCTAATTGCTTTGACGGAGGCAGAGGGCACGGGGAGGTGGCGTTCAAGGGTGCAGGACAGTGTCCCGAGGACCAGATTGGGCTGTGCTGGGCAAACACCAGCTTGTATCTTTCCTGAGAGGTTTGCCCTGTGGTGTGAGGTGACCCCATCAAAAGAGGTTGGATGGCTGGGGGCTAAAGGCAGAATTGTAAGCAGTCATCAACTCGAGGGGTCTTCAGGTTGACCAAGGCCCCACCCATGGAGTAGAGTGCAGGCTGGTAGGTGGGGTGGGGTGGGGTGGAGGAGTGTCTCTGGAGCCTCACAGATTGAAGAGGTAGAGTTCTTTGTGAACGCCTGCCAAGGTCACAGAGCACCCACATCGCCTCTTCTCTTTTGCCTCCACAGCCCTCTTCATTCCTGGAGGCACCACAGGCTGACTCCTGAGTGGAGGAGGGTGGTGGAAGGCCTGGGTGGGGAAACAGAGAAGCCCACCAGGCTAACCCTTCTCACCTCAGGTGACCAGTCCAAAGAGACAGAAGGGAAGATGATTTTATTTTAAATAAATTGGAAAGTTTTGACTCATTAGAGCGAATCAAGTGAAACTGCCAGTATTCAACCACCTATGTTCACAAGAATGACAAGTTCATGTGATTCAGCAGAATGCATAAGAGGGGACATTATAATTACTGAACTGAGACTGTCTGGGGGTTTTAAGTGATGAGAGTTTTATTACCTCAGAGTGAAGTTTGCCCTAGACTTTATCAAATGGGTATGAGGGAAGAACTGTCTTCCCAGAGACAATCTGAAGATGCGAAGAATAAACTTTGCATCCAAGAATAAACTTCTTTTTTGCCTACACCTCATAGGTCCCATCTGTTCAACAAATTGGCTACACTTCGTTTTCTGTGTGCTTATCACCAGTCAACCCACAGAGTTGCTGACAGGAATAGAAACCTCTCAATAGGTTCAAATACATAAGATAGCCTATTAGTATTTTTCTTTTTCTCTGTCTTGGAGACTTCCCCCGTGCTTCTCTGTTCTCTTGCTCTGATTGGGACTGATTCCTCTCTAGCCTGCTAGAAGTGGCAGCACTAACCCTTCCTTTTGCCTCTTTCCTGAGCTGGATCTCCTGTTTCCTGGATTCCCTAAGTTCCTTTTTTCATGGCTCTCTCCCTCATGCTCCATTCACTTTCTGAGAAAGAGAAGATTTTGCGAGATTACATATGTGGAAATGTCTTCATTCTATCCTCACAGTTCATGGATAATTTGGCTGGGTATAGAACTTTAGGTTAGAAAACACTGTCCCTTCAGAACACAGAATTTTTCTATCTTATTCTGGCAGAGGGGATGGGGGGAGTGGAAATCTGTTCCTTAGAACCTTACACTTAGATGGGGAACCAACTTTTCTCTTATTTCTTCCCTTTCTCTCTCTTTCTTTGCCTCCCCCTCCTCCTCTTTCTTCTTCTTGCTGTTGGTGGTGGGGGAAAATTCTATATTGTCAGGTTCTCAAACTCTAGAGCTATCAGAAAGCACACAACCGTTTTCCTATCATAAAATTGTATTTACAAAGCAGAGAATTTTGGTTCTTACGCCTTCTGTTGTGTTCGAACTACTGCTGTAGCAAGACCACAGGTATATCATGTAGATGAAATGCACTTTGGCTGACTAACTGCTTTTGTCAATTAAAAGACCTTGAAAAATTACTTCTCTATCATTCCTAATATTACACTTAGCCTTGGGATGATGTAGGGTAGGGGAAATGTTGGTTTGCTGAGTGTATTGACTTGATGAGTGAGTTAGATAAGGAGGTGATTAGAGTTACAGCCTAGAGATTCGTTGGCTTGTGTATGAAAGATGTGCTCTGAGCTGAGCCCTTTGCTATCTCTAAGGATTGAGCAGCCCTGGGAGGAGCAGTCTCTTCCCCATCAACAGGTTTTTTTTTTTGGGGGGGGGGGGGGTG
>NW_011494610.1:3077197-3077707 GCF_000754665.1 Bison bison bison
CCTGCCAATGCAGGAGACATAAGGGCTGTGGGTTCAGTCCCTGGATCAGGAAGATTCCCTGGAGGAGGAAATGGCAACCCACTCCAGTATTCTTGCTTGGAGAATCCCATGGACAGAGGAGACTGGTGGACTACAGTCCACAGGGTTGTGGAGAGTCAGACATGACTGGACCGACTTAGCACACACGCATGAGAAGGAAGAGTAATAGATAGACATTGCATGAAGCAAGTTTGTTACTCATAGCTGTACTGTTGCAGCCCTAGATCAAAGATCATGAACAGTATTACTTAGATTAAATGTCCTCCATACTTAAAAGAATAACATTACCCAAGGCAAACAAAGGCTTACCTGGTGGCTCAGAGGTTAAAGTGTCTGCCTGCAATGCGGGAGACCTGGGTTCGATCCCTGGGTCGGGAAGATCCCCTGGAGAAGGAAATGGCAACCCACTCCAGTATTCTTGCCTGGAGAATCCCATGGACGGAGGAACCTGGTGGGCTACAGTCCACAGGG
>NW_011494610.1:3077807-3080264 GCF_000754665.1 Bison bison bison
GAAAGATGTGCTCTGAGCTGAGCCCTTTGCTATCTCTAAGGATTGAGCAGCCCTGGGAGGAGCAGTCTCTTCCCCATCAACAGTTTTTTTTTTTGGGGGGGGGGTTGCTGCACTGGGTCTTGGTCACTGTGTGCAGGCTTTGTCTAGTTGTGGTGAGTTGGGGCTACTCTTTATTGCAGGGCGTGGGCTTCTCATTGCAGGGGCTTCTCTCATTGCAGAGCACAGGCTCTAGGCTCACAGGCTTCATTGGCTGCAGCACATGGACTCAGCTGTTGCGGTTTGCAGGCTCTAGAGTGCGGGCTCCGTAGCTGTGGCACATGGACTTGGTTGCTCTGTGCCATATGGGATCTTCCTGGATCAGGGATTGAACTCATGTCCCCACATCGGCAGGCAGATTCTTAACCCCTGGACCATGAGGCAGTTGTGTTTTTAAGATATCAAAACATCAGAAAAATACAGAAAATTTAAAACATGATTGATACTACACCTTCCAGGGAATTACATTACTCTTTCAGATGCTAACCTGATACTTCCCATCAAATCTGAGAAAGAAGGGGCTTCCCGGGTGGCACTAGTGGTAAAAAAAACCCACCTGCCAATGCAGGAGACATAAGGGCTGTGGGTTCAGTCCCTGGATCAGGAAGATTCCCTGGAGGAGGAAATGGCAACCCACTCCAGTATTCTTGCCTGGAGAATCCCATGGACGGAGGAACCTGGTGGGCTACAGTCCACAGGGTTGCAAAGAGTCGGACACGACTGAGTGACTTCACTTTCACTTTCAAGGCAAACAAAGTGTACCAGGGAAGCAAAAGTTTCTGGAGGGTGTGGACACAGACAGAGCTTCTGAAAGGGTGGAGCTGGCTTGACAAGTTTTTGTTTATCAGTGCTTAGGAGAATGCAAAAGGAAGTAACTGCTTCTGGGGCGGAAGAAGGAACATCCTTCAGTTTGCATCAAGGTTTAGGAGAAGAGAGGGGGAACCATGGCTCGGTTGATGTTGGGACAAAGTGTCTCTGGTAAGTTCAGGTTTTGGTTTCCAATGGACTTCAGTTCAAGTCCTGCACTGGCCACTCACTGGTTTCTTTGGACAAGTCAGGTAACGATAATAAATACTATTTATGGAGGAACACTATGTGTCAGGTACTCTTTTAAGTGCTTTACGTGTCCTAATTAACTCCCGACAACAATCTTACGAGGTAGGTACTATAATTTCTTCCATTTTATGGATGCAGAAACTGAGGCAGAGTAGTTAAGTCACTTGCCCAAGATCAACAAACTTTTATTAAGTGGAGGAGCTATTTCCAACAGAGCCTGCCATATATCTCACATCCTTCCAGTCAATTCCTTTTCTTACTTAAGTTAGAGCAGGTTTCTGAACTCTATGTGATATGATAAATTATAGGGTTTTCATGCGTATTGTCACACATGTATAAAGAATTTAATGCTATATAAATGGTATTTGTTATTAATATTCAATGAGATATGAGATTATAAAATGAAGATTAATGTTAAAATAATTCAGAAAGTATGAAACCACATTGGAAAATGGCGTACAAATTTTTTTTAACAGTATGGATGGATGATTTTCTTTCTTCTTTTTTAAAAATTTATTTATTTTTATCTTTTTTTATTTTTGACTGCGCTGGGTCTTTGTTGCTGCAGGGGCTTTTCTCTACTTGCAGCACATGGGCTCTGGGTGCCCGGGCTTCAGCAGTTGTGGCGTGTAGGGTCAGTGGAAACTGGTGTATGGATTTTTAAAAACAATATGATTTGCAGAGAAAAAGTTGCAAATATGGTTCAGATATTTTGTCCTGAACCATTTGAGGGTAAAGGATAACTTGATACCTCATCATCCCAAACACTTTAGTGCGTATTTCCTACAATAAGGACTTTCTGCTATGTGATACACACATCCAAATAAAATTAATATGATACAGAACTATAATCTAATCCTCAGACCCCCTTCAGATTTGCCAATATGCCAAATAATGTAACTTCCAGCTATAACATCTTTGCATTCGGATTGTTCTCTTTCTTTCCATGTGGAACAGTTCGTCAGTCTTTCCTCAACTTTCTTGTCCTTGACACGTTTGAAGATTGCAGGGCAACTGTTTTGTGACATGTTCCTCCATCTGGGTTTAATTGAGGTTTCCTCATGATTCTATTCAGGTTTTTGGCAGGAAAATGAAACACCAACAATGGAATGTTCTCACTGACATCTGGCCAGGTGACAAGGGACTGTGATTTGTCCCCTCGCAGTCCATTCTGAAGGAGATCAGCCCTGGGATTTCTTTGGAAGGAATGATGCTAAAGCTGAAACTCCAGTACTTTGGCCACCTCATGCGAAGAGTTGACTCATTGGAAAAGACTCTGATGCTGGGAGGGATTGGGGGCAGGAGGAAAAGGGGATGACAGAGGATGAGATGGCTGGATGGCATCACTGACTTGATGGACGTGAG
>NW_011494610.1:3080364-3081407 GCF_000754665.1 Bison bison bison
GGAGTTGGTGATGGACAGGGATGCCTGGCGTGCTGCGATTCATGGGGTCGCAAAGAGTCAGACACGACTGAGCGACTGAACTGAACTGAACTGATGGTGTTCACTCTGCACGCTTGATTCAGGTGGCATCTGCTGGGCTTCACATCTGTATAGTTACTCTTTTTTCCTTTTTATTATGTATTTTGTAGAGAGGCACTTTGAAGTTAGGTAAATATCAGATTCCTCATCGGACTTTTCTTTCTTTAAAAAATTTTTTTCATTGAGGTATAGTTAATGTACAATATTTCATGTTTCAGATGTAAAACACAGTGTTTCAGAATTTTTAAAGATTATACTCCATTTACAATTATTATAAAATATTGGCTACAGCCCTTGTGCTGTACAATATATCCTTGTACCTTATTTATTTTATGCACAGTAGTTTGTACAGATAAAGACTTTCAATTTATTTTTCTCTTGTATTGAACAGGTTATAATCTATTGCTTTATTTTCAACTGAGATGTAATTCACATACCATTAAAATCACCCTACAAAAACAGATAATAAATGAAACCTGGCATATCTATACAGTGGATTATTGAGCTGTGTATAAAAGAATGAAGTAATGATACATGCCTCAACATGGATGAACCTGGGGGAAAAAACTAATGAAAGAAGCCAGTCAAAATATCATACAATTACATGAATTTTCCAGAAGAGGCAAATCCATAGAGACAGAAAGTAGATTAGTAGGTGCCTAGGGCTGGGGTGGGTGGGAAGGATTTCCAAGAAAGCTTCATTTGGTGCCTTTCTTCACCTTCAGTTCTCTGCTTTGGAACAGTCCCCGTATCAACCTCCCTTGGTTTCTTCATCTTACTTATAACCTGTTTCTACTGGACTATAAAGAAAGCTGAGCACTGAAGAATTGATGCTTTTGAACTGTGGTGTTGGAGAAGACTCTTGAGAGTCTCTTGGACTGCAAGGAGATCCAACCAGTCCATCCAAAGGAAATCAGTCCTGAATGTTCATTGGAAGGACTGATGTTGAAGCTGAAACTCCAATA
>NW_011494610.1:3081507-3085407 GCF_000754665.1 Bison bison bison
GGATGCAAAGAGCTGACTCATTTGAAAAGACCCTGATGCTGGGAAAGATTGAAGGTGGGAGGAGAAGGGGACGGCAGAGGATGAGATGGTTGGATGGGATCACCGATTCAGTGGACATGAGTTTGAGTAAACTCTGGGATTTGGTGATGGACAGGAAGGCCTGGCGTGCTGCAGTCCATGGGGTTGCAAAGAGTCAGACAGGACCGAGTGACTAAACTGAACTGAACTGGTTCTACAACCTACCAAGGGTGTGACCTTGGGCAATTTCTTTCATCTCCCTGTGTCTCAGTTTCTTCACCTGTACAATGAGGATATGATAGCACCATTAGGAAGGCTACACTTCAACTTCATGAGAATGGCTGGTTCTGATGAGAGGGCAATACACCCAGTGTGTAGAAGGGAGGCTGGAGCAAAACAGGAGCTCAATAAATATTTGCGGAATTAATAAAAACATGACATTAACAAACCAATCTTGAGCTGGTACCATGGTTCAGAAGTAGAATGTTGAGAACATTCACAAATGTTGAGAACATTCACTTCAACTCTCTGAGAATAACATCGGTAGGAAACTCTCTGCTTTGAACTGGACAGCGAACACTTGGTTCTTCTAAATGCACCTAAAGATCTGGGACTGATGCTAGACCCTCAGGGAGAAAAATAAATCAATTTTTTTTCCTTTTTCCAGTCTGCTCTTCTTAGATTTTGGTTTGGAAAGCAGATAAGAAATTGAGTGTGGATGGTGACGGGGAGAGTTGGAGTGAGAGTCAAGATGGATTTTTACAGGCAAGTACAGCAAGCTGCCAATCTTTGACTTCCAAGGATTTCAGAGGACTTGCTCGTTCTTGGTCAAGGTTGTTAAGATTTCCACATCTACCCAGATCTTATCCATGGCAAATCACTTCAGGGAATTAAGATGTGAAGGCAGCCTGGGTTGGGCTAATACACATATAGGGAGACCTAAGCCCCTGGGGGCACCATACGCAGTGCAGGGAGACACACAGCGCTCCCAGAACACAGTCTGGCACACCAGGACTGAGGCAAGTAGACACACGTCAATGCAGATAGTATCTGTAGGTGCAGAGAACCAAACAGGGTTGCTAAAGGAAGCAGCATTTCCAGGGAAGTTTTACTGCCTTGGGAACACTGCTCAAGACCTTCTGAAAGCAGATGTGTTTCTTTAAGGATTGCCTTTGCTCTTGGTATCATTTATTTATTTGGCTGTGCTGGATCTTAGTTGCGGCATACAGGATCTAGCTCCCTGACCAGGGATGGAACCCAGGGCCCCCTATATTGGGAACATGGAGTCTAAGCCACTGAAGCACTAGGTAAGCCCCTCTTGGTATCATTTTACCATGTCTTTTATTCAAACTGTATTTCCCTCTCAAACTGAAAAGAGTGACAGTGCTTACCCCCCTCCTCTAATCATATGTTCAGGTATTTAAAAATCAAGTATTAAAAAAAAACTGTAAGGAACTAAAGCTCACCTGTCATTTTATCCTCCTTCCAGAGATAAAGTGGGGTGTATATACCTCTTGACTGTGACAGATTTCCTGTTGTCCCCAGTAGCTCTTGTCCACTTCTTCCACAGAATTTTAGTTGGGCATATGGTTGCTCAGGATAAAATCTGTATTTCTCAGCCTCTTTGCAGGTAGGTATGCCCACAGACTGAACTTTGGCCAATGGGAGGGAAGCAGCATTCCAGAAATGTGATGAAGGGTTAGGATATTTTCCTTTCCTTCCTTCCTTCCTATACATTTATCCATCCATCTATCTAGAGATATTTTATAGAGATATAGATAGAGAGACAGAGGAAGACTTGGAGAGAGATAGAGATTATCAGAAATTGGTTCATGTAATCATGTGTGGTAAGTCCAAAATCTATAGAGCCAATGTCCTAGTTGGAGTCTGAAGGCTGGAAGTTGTTTTGGAATCGGGAGGATTCCAGTTCCAGTTCAATAAATGCCCGAGGCAGGAAGAATTCTCTCTTACTAAGAATTCACCATACTAAGATATGGTATGGTGCTGAGTCATGTCTTTGCAGCCTCATGGACTGTAGCCCTCCTCTGTCCGTGGAATTTTCCAGGTAAGGATTCTGGAGTGGGGTTGCCATTTCCTACCCGAGAGGATCTTCCCAACCCAGGGATGGAACCCACGTCTCCAGTTCTTACCACTAACTAGCTCCACCTTAAACAGGGAAGGGTCAGATCAGATCAGATCAGATCAGTCGCTCAGTCATGCCAGACTCTTTTCGACCCCATGAATCGCAGCACGCCAGGCCTCCCTGTCCATCACCAACTCCTGGAGTTCACCCAGACTCACGTCCATCAAGTCAGTGATGCCATCCAGCCATCTCATCCTCTGTCATCCCCTTCTCCTCCTGCCCCCAATCCCTCCCAGCAAAGGAGTCTTTTCCAATGAGTCAACTCTTCGCATGAGGTGGCCTAAGTACTGGAGTTTCAGCTTTACAATCATTCCTTCCAAAGAAATCCCAGGGCTGATCTCCTTCAGGATGGACTGGTTGGATCTCCTTGCAGTCCAAGGGCCTCTCAAGAGTCTTCTCCAACACCACAGTTCAAAAGCATCAATTCTTTGGCACTCAGCCTTCTTCACATTCCAACTCTCACATCCATACATGACCACAGGAAAAAAGGGTCAGTCTTTTGTTTTATTCAGGCCTTCAACTGACTGGATTAGGTTCCTTATGGAGGATAATCTGCTTTACTCAATCAAGTGATTTAAGTGTTAATCTCACCCCAAAACACTCTCACAGAAATACCTAGAATGTTTGATCAAATATCTGGACATTTCCTGGCCCACTCAAGTTGACACATACATTTAATCATTTCACTGACCAATAAACAACTTTCGGGGATTGGATTAGTTGTCCATTTTCAACTCAAAGCAGGAGCTTCCACCTCTTACTAGTTTTAGAAAACCTACAACCCAACATAAACATTGGACAACACTCTTCTCACAAGCTTGAAGCCACACACCTCTGCTGCTTTCTCCTCTGGTTCTCTGAATTTAACCTTCCTTGACGGGCCTAACATCTCACTGACTGCTTCTGGTGAATCCACAGCAGCAAAAAGCACAAAATACCAACTGTTTAATAGTGGAATCTTACCACACATGTTGTCTTATAATCTGCTTTCTTATGGTATCTTAGATATTATTCTATGTTAGCATAAATGGAGTTACATATTTTTTAATGTCTACAGTTTTCTGCTGGATCATTGAAAAAGCAAGAGAGTTCCAGAAAAACATCTACTTCTCCTTTATTGACTATGCCAAAGCCTTTGACTGTGTGGATCACAGTAAACTGTGGAAAATTCTGAAAGAGATGGGAATACCAGACCACCTGACCTGCCTCTTGAAAAACCTATATGCAGGTCAGGAAGCAACAGTTAGAACTGGACATGGAACAACAGACTGGTTCCAAATAGGAAAAGGAGAACGTCAAGGCTGTATATTGTCACCCTGCTTATTTCACTTATATGCAGAGTACATCATGAAAAACGCTGGGCTGGAAGAAGCACAAGCTGGAATCAAGATTGCAGGAGAAATATCAATAACCTCAGATATGCAGATGACACAACCCTTATGGCAGAAAGTGAAGAGGAACTCAAAAGCCTCTTGATGAACGTGAAAGAGGACAGTGAAAAAGTTGGCTTAAAGCTCAACATTCAGAAAACAAAGATCATGGCATCTGGTCCCATCACTTCATGGGAAATAGATGGGGAAACAGTGGAAACAGTGTCAGACTTTATTTGGGGGGGCTCCAAAATCACTGCAGATGGTGATTGCAGCCATGAAATTAAAAGATGCTTACTCCTTGGAAGGAAAGTTATGACCAACCTAGATAGCATCTTGAAAAGCAGAGACATTACTTTGCCAACAAAA
>NW_011494610.1:3085507-3104866 GCF_000754665.1 Bison bison bison
TTAAAGACTCAACATTACAGAAACAAAGATCATGGCATCTGGTCCCATCACTTCATGGGAAATAGATGGGGAAACAGTGGAAACAGTGTCAGACTTTATTTGGGGGGGCTCCAAAATCACTGCAGATGGTGATTGCAGCCATGAAATTAAAAGATGCTTACTCCTTGGAAGGAAAGTTATGACCAACCTAGATAGCATCTTGAAAAGCAGAGACATTACTTTGCCAACAAAACATAGTCAAGGCTATGGTTTTTCCAGTGGTCATGTATGAATGTGAGAGTTGGACTGTGAAGAAACCTGAGCACCGAAGACTTGATGCTTTTGAACTGTGGTGTTGGAGAAGACTCTTGAGAGGCCCTTGGACTGCAAGGAGATCCAACCAGTCCATTCTAAAGGAGATCAGTCCTGGGTGTTCATTGGAAGGACTGATGCTAAAGCTGAAACTCCAATACTTTGGCCACCTCATGTGAAGAGTTGACTCATTGGAAAAGACTCTGATGCTGGGAGGGATTGGGAGCAGGAGGAAAAGGGGATGACAAAGGATGAGATGGCTGGATGGCATCACCGACTCGATGGACATGAGTTTGAGTAAACTTCGGGAGTTGGTGATGGACAGGGAGGCCTGGTGTGCTGCGATTCACGGGGTCGCAAAGAGTCAGACGTGACTGAGCGACTGAACTGAACAGTTTTCCTTAGCAAGAATGTACCACAATTGAGTGAACTATTTTGTCCCTGTTACACAGTAGGGTCATGTACAAGTTTTTACCTTTATAAATAGCACTCTGATATACATGATTGTGTATGCTTGTCTGTATATATATGTATATATATATATTGGCTTATGTATCAAAGTTCAGTTACAAGACAGAAACTATACTAATTATTTTAACACAGAAAATTTAACATAAAGAATTGTTTCAGTTCAGTTCAGTCGCTCAGTCGTGTCCGACTCTGTGACCCCATGAATTGCAGCATGCCAGGCCTCCCTGTCCATCACCAACTCCTGGAGTTCACTCAAAGTCATCGAGTCAGTGATGCCATCCAGCCATCTCATCCTCTGTCGTCCCCTTTTCCTCCTGCCCCCAATCCCTCCCAACATCAGAGTCTTTTCCAATGAGTCAACTCTTTGCATGAGGTGGCCAAAGTACTGGAGTACTTTGAATTGTTTAAGACCCCCAAATAGCCAAAGAAATCTTGAGAAAGAAGAACAAAGTTGGAGGTATTCTGCTTCCTGGTTTTAAAATTATATTTCAAAGCTATGGTAACCAAACCAGTATGGTATTGATATAAATAAGACACACAGATCAATGGAACCAAATAGAATGCCCAGAAATAAAGCCACAAATATATATGGTTAATGGTTTTATGACAGTGGAGCCAAGAATATACAATGGGGAAGGGACAGTCTCTTCAATAAATAGTATTGAGAAAACTGAACGACAACAAGCAAAATAATAACACTGGACTACTGTCTCATACCACACACAATATTAACTCAAAATGGATTAAAGGCTTGAATCTAAGACCCTAAACCATAAACCTCTGGAAGAAAACATAGGCCGTAAGCTCCCTGACATCAGTGTTGGTGATGATTTTTTAGATTTGACAGTAAAAACAAAAACAGACATGTGGGACTATATCAAACTTAAAAAGCATTTGCACAGGGCTTCCCTGGTGGGTCAGTGGTAAATAATCCGCCTGCCAATTCATGAGAAATGGGTTCAATCCCTGGTCTAGGAAGACCCCACATGCTGCAGAGCAACTAAGCCCCTGTGCCACAAGTACTGACCCTGTGCTCTAGAGTGTGGGAGCCAAGGGCTGCAACTGCTGAAGCCCACATGCCCAGAGGCCCTGCTCCATAGTAAAAGAGCTCATCGGAAGGTGAGAATCCATGTACCACCACAAAGAGAAGCCCCTGCTCTCTGAAACCAGAGAAAAGCTCTTGCAGCATTGAAGACCCAGTATAGCCAAAAATAAATTTTTTTAAAGTTTTTGCACAGCAAAGAAAACCATCAACAAAATGAAAAAGCAACATACCAAATGGGAGAAAATATTTGCAAATCATATATCCAGTAAGAGTCTAATTAATACCCAAAATATATAGGGAACTCACACAACTCAATAGCAAACACCCCAGAAAATCTGATTAAAAATCTGAATAGACATTTTTTCCATTGAAGACATGTAGATGGCCAATGGTTACATACATGAAAAGGTGTTCAATATCATTAATCATCTGGGAAATGCAAATCAAAACCAAAAGGTGGTATCACCTTACACCTGTTAGAACAGCTATCATCAAAAAGCCAAGAAAGAACAACTGTTGGTGAAGCTGTGGAGAAAATAAGGACTCCTTATGCACTGTTGGTGGTAATGTAATTAGTACAACTGCTATGGAAAACAGTATGAAGTTTCTTCAAAATATTAAAAATAGAACTGCTGCCGTTCATGGGGTTGCAGAGTTGGACACGACTGAGCGACTGAACTGAACTGAATTGTATGACCCAGCAATTCCACTTCCAGGTATTTACCCAAAGGAAATGAAAACACTAACTCAAAACCATATCTGCACCTCCATATCCACAGCAACATTATTAACAACAGCCAAGACATGAAAGCAGCCTAAGTGTCCATCAGTGGATGAAGGAAGAAAGAAAACATGGTATATACACACGATGAAATGTTACTCAGCCATTAAAAAGAAGGAAATCTTAGGACTTAGGACTTCCCTGGTGGTCCAGTGGGTTGAGACTCCTATGCTTTCACGGTGGAAGGCCTGGGGTTCAGTCCTGGGTTGAGGAACTAAGATCTGACAAGCTACAAGGTGTGGCCAAAAAAAAAAAAAAGTAAAAAAAAAAAAAGATAACTGAACCTACTTCTACACCATAACTACTACTCTGCTGCAAGTAGAGTGTTAATACGGAAGCAGCAAATAGCTATGAAGGAGGATGGGTAGTTAAGGAAGACTTCATGCGGGAGGTGTGTTTAAGTCAAGTTAAGATTCAGTAAGATATCTGCAAGCAGAGATGGAAATTTCTTGGTAAATTGTGACATCTTCTTTCCTAAGTACCCTCGAGCCCCTGCCTGGATTATAATCCTGGCTCTCTAGTTCACTGGCTCTGTGACCTTGGGAACCTGTCTGAGCCTTCAGTCTCTTCATTTGTAAAATGGCAAAGCGACAGTAATGGTACCTTCTGCGAGAACTGCGGTGAGGATTAGTTGATACCTGTAAAAGTGCTTAGATCATTACTTGGTACAGAGTAAATGTTATAGGTGTTATCTATTCTTATTTTTTTCTTTTTTATGAAAATAAAAAGACATGAGTTTGAGTAAGCTCCGAGAGTTGGTGAGGGACAGGGAGGATTGGCGTGCTGCAGTCCATGGGGTCGCAAAGAGTCGGACACGACTGAGCGACCGAACTGATGAAAATAAATGTTTATTGTGGGAAAAAAAAAATCTAAGACGAAAATAAAAATCACCTATAAATTCTACCACCCAGAGACAATCACTAGTAACTGTTTTACTGTATTTTTCTTTCACAATTCTTTGTACAGATATATATGGGGCTTATCCACGCATCTCTGTAGACTTCCTCCTCACACACGCCTCCAACCACCCCACCGTTTTCCAAGCACCAACAAAACAGAATTTAACGATTCTTCATTTCGTCACGCAAAGCACGCATGCGCGCTCCCAGAGTTTGGGGGGGCGCCGGCGGAGGAGGGCGCCGAAGGGAAGTGACGTCAGCACGTTCGCAGTGACGACGCGAGGGGCGCGGAAGTGTGCGAGTCGGCCGGCGCGCCGCGCTGCTTTCCGGAAGTGGCTGCCGAGGCACCATGCTCTCGGACCTGGGCTTCATCCGGACCATAGGCGAAGATGAGGACGTGCAGGTGGAGCCGGAGACTGACTCTGAGGACGAGGAGGAGGAGGTACTGGCCGATCGGGGTGGCAGCGCGGCGGCAGGCAGTCGCTGTCCTTGACTGCTTCCCTTCTCCGCCGTGCCTCAGGTCCCTGCCCCCAGGTCCTCGGTATCCTCTGCCTGGCTGCCAAGTGTCCCTGGGCCTCACCTGGACCCCCGGTGGTTGCCACTAGCCTTTCCTCACCTGTGCCCGTGCCATTCTGTGTCGCCTTGGTGAGCTCCGTACCCATTCACTGAACTGAAGTTTAATCCAGGCCTGTGTCATAGAGATCCAGAGACGGAGTCAGTCCTGGTTTCTTATTCAAGGAGCCGTGTTATCCATGCATTCATTAAGTCAGTACTGATTGAACTGATTTACGTGTGCGACACCTAGTGTTGAGCATCCAGGGCATAGCGGTGAACAGAGTAGACAAGGAAACCGCTCTCCTGAAGCTTATGTTGCTTGGGGATTTAAGAGACTTAAGCAGGATGGCGATTAAAAAGGCATAGGTGTCCTGGAAAGGTGCTCACCCTTTAAAGATCCAGCTCAAGTATTTCCCCCTCTGTGGCCTCATCTGCTTACTGACACCTCCGTTTGGGGGTCCCTTGGCCTCTAAGGGTTCAGTTTTTTCAAAACTGAACTCTTGGGTCTCCCTCACCCTGCCAACTTGCTCCATCTCACACCAGAAACCCTGCAGTCATGCAGCTTCCTTCTCCTCTCTCCCCTCCAATGCTCTGTAGGCTACCTTGGAAATCTCTCTTCAGCGACTTCTGGGCTCAGTCCACACTGCTTCCACCCTAGTCCAGCCCACTACCATCGTGTACCTGGTTACCTACAGTCTTAATATACCTGGTCTCTAGCTGTTTCTCTCGCCTCCCTCTTCCCCCACAGTGTATTTTCCACTTAGCAGCCAGAATGATCTTTTCACTTCGTGAATGGAAAACTGTCATAGAAAAGTTATCGCTTACATGTGGAATCTAAAATATGACACAAATATAGAGAGCAGACTTGTTGCAGGGGAGCGACGGATTAGGAATTTGGGATTAGCTGATGCAAACTATTATATATATAAGATGGAGAAGCAACAAGGTCCTTCTGCTTCTGGGATCTAGTTCCCTGACCAGGGATTGAACCCGGGTCCCCTGCATGGGGAGGGTGGGGTCTTAGCCACTGGACCACCAAGGAAGTCCCTCATTTCCTTCTTCTCTTTCTGGTGTTCTTTCATCTTAGTCCCATAGTCATCCTTCTTCTCCCTCTTCCCAGGGGCCCATTGTGCTGGGCAGAAAGCAGAAAGCCTTACAAAAGAACCGCAGTGCTGATTTCAACCCTGACTTTGTTTTCACTGAGAAGGAGGGAATGTACGATGGCAGCTGGGCCATGGCTGATGTCCTAAGCCAGCTGAAGAAGAAGGTGAGATTGACAGTGATAGGCAGTTCCAGGCCAAGAATCGGACACAGTTAAGGTTGGACACTGGGTTTCAGGATCCAGTGTTGTAGGAATACCAAATGTCACATATAAATTGCTTGACTAAAAAATGGACATAGCTGTGTTAAAATGGTCTCTTTTCTAGATGTTCATTCCTCTAGAAAGAAACCTTTTTAATGTCAGTTTATTACAAAGAACAGTCCAGCAGATTTCCTTGGTAGTGGGGTTTCTGAAGGCTTGATGCAGTCCCCAGAGACTGTTACTCTCTGTCACTTGTCAGGTGATCTCAGGTGACTTTAGTGTTTAGGATTCCTGGTTCCCATACATCACAGGCAAAACCACCACAAATGTTGTTGTCATCTGCTTATTTGCCAAAATCCTGTGCTTTCCTTTGAATGTGGTTATTAACAAGCTAGAAGATGCTTGAAAGTTTTTTCCATTTCATGTGCTTCAGAGAGAATTATTGCCTGCTCAGAGCAGTTTAATCCAGACTGCTGGTCTGCCAGGAGAAATATCAGTAACCTCAGATATACAGATGACACCACCCTTGTGGCAGAAAACGAAGAACTAAAGAGCCTCTTGAAAGTGAAAGAGGAGAGGGAAAAAATTGGCTTAAAACTCTACATTCAGAAGACTAAGATCCTGGCATCCAGTCTCATCACTTCATGGGAAATAGATGGGGAAACAATGGAAATAGTGCCAGACTTTATTTTTTGGGGCTCCAAAATCACCGCAGACGGCAACTGCAGCCATGAAATTAAAAGACACTTGCTCCTTGGAAGAAAAGTTATGACCAACTTAGATAGCATATTAAAAAGCAGAGACACTACTTTGCCAACAAAGGTCCGTCTAGTCAAAGCTATGGTTTTTCCAGTAGTCAGGTATAGATGTGAGAGTTGGACTATAAAGAAACCTGAGTGCCAAGGAATTGATGCTTTTGAACTGTGGTGTTGGAGAAGACTCTTGAGAGTCCCTTGGACTGTAAGGAGATCCAACCAGTCCATCCTAAAGGAAATCAGTCCTGAATATTCGTTGGAAGGGCCGATGTTAAAGCTGGAACTCCAATACTTTGGCCTCCTGATGTGAAGAACTGACTGGAAAAGACCCTGATGCTGGGTAAGATTGAAGGTGTGAGGAGAAGGGGACAACAGAGATGAGATGGTTGGATGGCATCACTGACTCGATGGACATGGGTTTGAGTAAACTCCGGGAGTTGGTGATGGACAGGGAGGCTGCATGCTGCAGTCCGTGGGGTCACAGAGTCAGACGTGACTGAGTGAATGAACTGAACTGCTGGTCCTTGTTCTGACTGAAATGAAACAGCATTGCCTTTTCAAAGTCATCTTGGAAGGATTTTTTTTCTTTTCATATGAAATTCATGTAATTGAAGACTTACATTCTTAAGTCTTATAGAGCTTACATTCTAGCAGGATAGAAAATAACTAGACAAATAATTAAACAGTTAATTGTGGTTATGGTAAGTACCATAGCAGTTTAAGGTGCTTTGAGCGTGCAGAAGGGGGGCCTGCCATTACTTACTCTTTCTAGAGTTTTAGCAGTACCCATCATTCCCTGAATTTGCTCAGATTTCAATATTTTATTTGATAGGCTAAATTATGTTCAGTCGGCAAGGGGGAAACTTTTTTCCAAGTAGCATTCATTCAGATATGATGTGACATCTCTTGGTAATTGTATCATTCTGAATAGTCAACACTTTCTAGAATGTGGATGTCCTTATTGGTTCCAGGTAATTTAAAGGTATTTTTTAAACAAACAGACCATTTATTTAATGTTTTTTTGTTTGCTTGTTTGCCTTATTGTGAGTAATCTAGATTGATCAATCTGTCCAAGGACAGACGAGCTTTTTCTATACTGAACATCTCAGAACCAACCCTCAGAAGATGCTTGCTTTGTCTCTTTCCTGTATGTATGTTTCTTTTTCATCTCTTCATTTTTATTTGTAGAGGGCTGCCACAACATTAGATGAGAAGATTGAGAAAGTTCGAAAGAAAAGGAAAACAGAGGTGAGTAAGCAAAGCATCACTTCTCTTTGTTGGTCAGCCTTGAGCGTTGCTCTCAGAGCAACCCTCCTGTTTCTCATTGAGCCTAGGTCGCAGTGCAGCTGGTCCAGGCAGGCTTTCTCTGCGTGTCTGTGGTTAATACTCACTCAGAGTCCACATAGTGTTCTCCCAGGGTGGCGAGCATAACATTGTTCATAGGTTCTTGATTGCCTAAAATGTGTAGTCGTCTTGCTTTATTACAGTTTCTTTTTCTAGGATAAAGAAGCCAAGTCTGGAAAGTCAGAGAAGGAGAAAGAAGCAAAGGAGGGCTCTGAACCAGAGGAGGAGGAAGACCTTGAAAGAAAAGATGTAGAAGCCTCAGAAGATGAAGAATCAGAGACTGACTACTCATCAGCTGATGAGAACATCCTCACCAAGGCAGGTAGGTGATGCTGTGAGAAGCAGGGACAGGAAACCAGAGTGTTCGTCTTGACTTCTGTAGATTATTTTGTGCCCTTCTGCACAGTTAAATTTAAGATGTCTCCATGTTGAACTCCTTTCTTTTAGCTTCTCTTTTTCCTTGGGATTTTATTAGGGCTGTTGTACTTCGCAGACTGAGTTCAGGCTTTTTCTTTTTTTTTTCCTCTTGGCTCATGCCATGAGGTATGTGGGATCTTTCCTGACCAGAGATTGAACCTGTGCCCCCTGGATTGCAAGTGCAATCTTTTTTTTTTTTTTAAATTTTTTTAGGGGGGGTGGAGCTCAAAGTCTTAATCCCTGGACCACCAGGGAAATCTTTCTTTTTTTTTTTTTGGCCATGCTACATGGCTGGCAGGATCTTAGTTCTCTTGAGTAGAGATCAAACCCAGGCCCCAGTGAAAGCCATGAGTTCTAACCACTGGACTGCCAAGGAGGTCCCAAGCTCACTCTTTTCCTCATCTCCAGCCCCACACAGCAATTGGCACTTCTGTGACTCAAACTTATTTGGGGTGATGGGTCTCCTACCTCAGATGAGTCCACCCACGTAGTAGCTGCTCCATGAATAACTTCTTGCAGAAATGAAGTTCAGAGCTAAAGCATTATTACACAGCACAGTGACTGGGAGTCTGGTCTCTGGAACGTGGTAAGCTTCCTTCGTCTGAGTGACTTACCTTCCCAGCCGCACAGCCTCCTCTTCTGTGAGGTGACGCTGGTGACAGCAGCTCCCCCAGGTCGTGGTGTGGCTTCAGTGAGGTGTCTGTCCAGGTAATGCACTTAGGACAGTGTCTAGCTGACTGAGTGCTCAGGAGGTGTGAGCCCTGATTATTTGCTCTCTTTTTCTCCATAGATACACTCAAAATAAAGGAGCGGAAGAAGAAAAAGAAGAAAGGACAGGTGAGCATGGGCTTGGACAACCGTATGGAGCTTATTTTACAACCTGAAAGGATTTTCAGGTCATTTAGTTTTCTTAGGCCCCTTTTGCTGAATTCTCTTTGTCTTTTGATTTTCTGGTGTAGGAAGCAGGAGGATTTTTTGAAGATGCATCTCAGTACGATGAAAACCTCTCATTCCAGGACATGAACCTTTCCCGCCCTCTGCTGAAGGTAGTGGCTACTTTCGTCAACCATGGGATTCTTGCAGTTGCCCCGTAACTGGGCTCTCTGCCCTAAGCTGGGTTGGTGGCCTCCCTGAACTGTGTTGTCCACACAGCTGCTGGAGAGCCTGCTCTTGCAAAGTTTCCCCTGCTGGCCTGTGCGTACGGCCCTGCCCCTTCTGGTCCCCTCTGATGAGGCTTCCCAGCAGCCGTTCTGCTCTGGCCATGCTGGCCTCCTCGCTGACCCTCACACAGGTCAGGCATCTTCTTCCTCAAGGCCTTTGCACTTGGTGTTCCCACTGCCTGGAAGATGGTTCCAAAAACCTGGTTGGGCTGCTCTTCGCTTCTCTCAGGGTTCTCCTCAGTATACCCTGGCCACCTTCCTGGAAATCGCTCTCATCCCTTCCCTGCCGCCCTCCCTAGCCTGCTCAACTGCTGTGGTTTTCCCCACAGCTTTTCACATCACAGCTGTTTGGTTTTGGCCTGTTTTTTTCTCACAGACTCTAAGATTCCTAAGGGCAGGGTTGTTTCTTTTGTTGCCTGCTCTGTGCTCAGTGCCTGGAATATTGACATATACATACACACACCAGACGGACTGAATGATGGGAAGGGACTGAAACCCGATGGAAACCTGCCTTGTTAGTTTGACGCTCAGACCCCCTCCCCCTCCTGTCTGGTCCCACCTTCTCTCTTCAGGCCATCACAGCCATGGGCTTCAAGCAGCCCACCCCCATCCAGAAGGCGTGCATACCTGTGGGGCTGCTGGGGAAGGACATCTGTGCCTGCGCAGCCACGGGGACAGGTACCGAGGACAAGGAGCTGGGGTGGCGGCGGGGGGACGGCAGGAGGAGGACGCATAACGGAGCAGAGGCTCAGGGCTGGCTGACTACAAGGCTGCTTTGCTAAATACGCAGACACACATTTTAATGCAACGACACTATGTATTCTGTATAGTAACTTCCCTTCTAAGTAATGCTTATATATATCTTCTCTTTCTTTAAATGCTCTCTACTTTTTTTAAATAGGGTAGTCACAGGTTACAGGTTTTAGGGGCTCTATCAGGGTGTCTCTGTGACCATGACCTCTTGGCACTCCCGTGATAGGCCCCTGTCATTGGAATAAAGATTTTATAGAAGGGATATTTATCACAACATTGTGGACTAGTGCAGTTAATCATACAGTCATGTCATAGAATAGAGAAGAAATAATCATGTAATAGAATACGATGTACTCATTTAAAAGTAGAGTACATAAAGAAATGGGAAAATATATATATAAAGGGAAGTTACTAAACAGTATATAGTATTATTGCATTAAAGTGTATATTTTTATATATTTCTGTCCATTAATAAAAAATGATTGGTAATATAGATAGTTTTGTTAATGCTTACCTCTGGTTGGCTGAACTGTGGATGATTTAAAAAAATTTTTTTTTGTATTTCCCAGATGTTTTACATTAACCATGTGATTTTAAAACCAGAGAGAAAGTTTTATGAAAACTCAGTTCCCTCACTTCCCTCTGAGCAGATGTGCAGGCTCTCTGTACGCAGGTGAACACCTGGGCCTGTGAGTGTTTCACACCCTTCTGCTTATTGTGCTCCTGCTGCGCTTCCCTCCAGGTAAAACGGCAGCTTTTGCCCTGCCGGTCTTGGAGCGCCTGATCTACAAACCCCGCCAGGCTCCAGTGACCCGCGTGCTGGTGCTGGTTCCCACCCGAGAACTGGGCATCCAGGTGCACTCCGTCACCAAGCAGCTGGCCCAGTTCTGCAGCATCACCACCTGCCTGGCTGTGGGTGAGTGTCTGGCTGAGGGCCGTTTGCCCCTGGAAGGCTGACACGGGAAGAATGGATGTGTGCCACCGTGAAGGATGACTGGTGTAGGAAAACCTTCATGGGGCTGATGACGTTTCCACAGTAGAAAGTGAGGGGGACGGGGAGGGAGGAACCTTGCAAAATGGAACTTCAGAATACTGAGAACACTTTTTTTCTTGGTACTCAACAAATTTAGGATATAATTTTTGTCTTGCATGAATACTGAATCAAATATTAATTGGAGCAGGCTTTTTCTGATGACGTTATATGATAGTCACTCAGTCTTCATTTTACCCTTTATGCGGTAGGAAGTCGCAGGTGATTTAGAAAGATTATCGGTTTCACAGCTGCATCTCTCAGTCCTTGGATGGTTGACTCGTTCTATTCTGTGGCTCCTTTTATTCCGCAGTGCCTTTGTGTCGTCCTCTTTTTTTGATTTTTGCATTTAGTACAGTTGGAGTTAACTAACCCATCTCTCCCAGTGTCCTGTAAAATCCATGCGGGTGGGGCCTCCGCTGGCCTTGTCCTCTGCCTTTTGCTCTGCATTTGCCGTGAGACCTGGCGGGTGGCAGGGCTCAGTCCTTCCAGGTAGCGAGTCCTTACGGTAATGACTCGGCTGCCCACCTGGTGGGCTCTGCTCTTTGCAGGTGGCCTGGACGTGAAGTCTCAGGAAGCAGCGCTTCGGGCAGCGCCTGACATCCTCATCGCCACCCCAGGCCGGCTCATCGATCACCTCCACAACTGCCCTTCCTTCCACCTGAGCAGCATCGAGGTGCTCATCTTGGATGAGGCTGACAGGTACACCTGAAATGCTGGGGTCCCCAGGGCCCCACCCCTGGATGGGAACCTGCACTCCACATGGTCCTATGTAGCTCTCACCAGTTTAGCTGTCAGGTTCACGCCTTTGTCCATCTTCGCCCAGATTATCCGGCTCTCTTTCTCTCTGTGTAACGTGATGGTTAAGAGGGAAGGCAGGTCAGATTCTGGCTCTGTCACTTCCTGAGATTGGGAAGCAATTATGTAGATTCTCAAAGCAAATCCTTTTTGTTTGTAAGTGGGGGTTAAGTACCCAACCTCATGTTGTTGAGGATTCAAGGAGTAACCCTGGTAAAGTGCCAGTGTTTCTGGTGAGGATTCAGCCAGCAGCCTCGATTACCTGAATTTCTTAATGGTGATAATGACATTGTGTCTGTGTAGGAGAGAATCCTTGTCCTTAGGGAACGTGTGCTGAAATATTTAGGGGTCAGGTGTTGTGATACCTGCCACTGAAAAGCAAGTGATTCCGCAAAAGAAAAAAGAAAGATTACGCAAATGTGGCCAGATGGTAATTCTTGGTGAATATTGGTAAAAGGATAAAGTAACACTCATAAAATAAGGAAATACGTGAGCCTGAAACGTAGCTAGGGATGATACGCAAACATCTCCTGTATGTTTTCTGTGCTTCGTCGATACAGACGCAGGCCCAGCCCATTTTGTTGACCTCTCCCCTCCCCTGTTGGCCAGGATGCTGGACGAGTACTTTGAGGAGCAGATGAAGGAGATCATCCGCATGTGCTCCCACCACCGCCAGACCATGCTTTTCTCAGCCACGATGACGGACGAGGTGGGCCGTGGGGAATGGAGAGACAGTACAGAGGCCCCTGGGCTGGGCTGGGCTGGGGCAGCATCTCCCTCCCGCCCTCTGGCAGACCAGTCAGCCTCTCTGTCTTTGTGGCTGGCAGGTGAAAGATCTGGCCTCTGTCTCCTTGAAGAATCCCGTCCGGATATTTGTGAATAGCAACACGGATGTGGCCCCCTTCCTGCGGCAGGAGTTCATCCGGATCCGGCCTAACCGGGAAGGGGACCGGGAAGCCATCGTGGCAGGTGAAAGCCCGGGGTGGGACCGGGGAGGGTGGGGTGCTCAACTCCCCTGAGCTTCACACGGAAGGTTTGGTTTCTCCCGCGGCACCCCCTCCTCCATCCAGTCTCCCCCAGTCCCGTGCCTGGGCCTGCTGTCTGCTCCATACTTTAACCAGGGGTGCTTCCCCTCTCTCTTTCATCCCCTCACCTCCCTTCGACCATCCAGCCTTCCTTATGTCCTGCTGAACTCCTGGACACCTCCTCCAGCGGTCCCTCTGGCTCTTCTCCTGGGCCACTACTGCGTCGCCTGGCTTGTTGCAGCAGCCTCTTACCTGGCTCTCTGCTTCCACTCTGTCTCTTCTCCACACTGCAGACCATTAAAGAGGATCATTAACAAACAAGCATTCACCCCGTTCCTTCGCTGTTGAACCCCTCTGCCATCTCTCATCGCTCTTAGACTGAAATCCACGCTCCCTAGCAAGTCCTGTAAAATCCTCTGGACCTGCCCCTGCTTTCCTGGCCTTGGAGCCTTAGCTCATGGTTTTCTAGCCATACCCGCTTGCTTTCGCTTTCACAAACCCATCGAGCTTTTGTGTTTGACTGAACCTTTACATTTGCTCTTGATCCTCTGCCTGGAATCCTCCCCCAGATTGTCTCATAGATGAGCCTGTCCCATACTTCAGCCTAACGTCACCTCTTCAGAGAGGCCAGCCCTGAAGCGGTGCTGGCTTCCCTGCTTCTGTCCTGCAGTGGAAGCTCCACACGGCGGGGCCCTCACTTGTTTTGGCGGCCCCAGGCACAGCAGCCACACTGCGGGCGAGGAGCAGGACGTGCTTGGAGATGGCCACTGGCTCACTCTTGTCTCCCTGGCAGCTCTGTTGATGAGAACCTTCACTGACCATGTGATGCTGTTCACCCAGACCAAGAAGCAGGCCCACCGTATGCACATCCTTCTGGGGCTGATGGGGCTGCAGGTGGGCGAGCTCCACGGCAACCTGTCTCAGACGCAGCGGCTGGAGGCCCTCCGGTAAAGTCTCGGGGGCTGAGGCTCCCACGCATCCTTCAGAGAGGGCTGTCTTCATTCCAGAGGGGGAGTCCTCCCAGAGGTCGTGGTAGTGTAATGGCAGGGCACTCAGCAGAGTTCCCCACATTCTGGCCTAACCATTGTAGGGTCATGTCTCAGACACATTCAGAACTTTGACTTTGTAGGAAGTGATACCCTTGCCCCAGGGCTTAGAAACTGGGAGCTGCTGAGTGGGGTCACAGCAGGAAATTCCGACTCGGGAAGAAGCAGGTTCTGACCTCTGCAGCCTTTCCAGAGCAGTGGACGTCCCCAGGTCTGCTGGAGCGAGATCCTGAATCAAATCCATTCACTATTTCTCGAGCATTTACTTTGCCAGACCCTGTGCTTTTCCATGTGATTTCTTAAGTCCCACAGAATGGGATCAACTTGGTAGGCAAGGAAGTACCCTTTAGAACACTCCACCTGTCCCTATTCATTATCATAGGCAGTTGAGAGTTGTTTGTTTTTTTTTAATTGCTTATTTGGCTGTGCTTAGTTATGTTTATAGAGAAGGCAGTGGCACCCCACTCCAGTACTCTTGCCTGGAAAATCCCATGGGCGGAGGAGCCTGGTAGGCTGCAGTCCATGGAGTTGCTGAGAGTTGGACACGACTGAGCGACTTCACTTTCACTTGTCACTTTCATGCATTGGAGAAGGAAATGGCAACCCACTCCAGTGTTCTTGCCTGGAGAATCCCAGGGACAGGGGAGCCTGGTGGGCTGCCGTCTCTGGGGTCGCACGGAGTTGGACATGACTGAAGTGACTTAGCAGCAGCAGCAGCAGTATGTTTAACTGCTGCATGTGGGATCTAGTTCCCTGACCAGGGATTGAACCTGGGCCCCCTGCACTGGGAGTTCAGAGTCTTAGCCATCAGACCATAAGGGAAGCCCGAGAGTTGTTTCTTAAAGGCTGCTTTGAATGCTGAGACATTTGCGTGTGCTGCTTCTTATAGTCTAGCTCTGTGGTTCCCGAGCTTCCACATTCATAGGAATTTCTGTTTAAAGTTGGATCCACAAAACTACGTTTGCTGTATGTTGTGGGATGTTTGGGGGGCACATAAGTGTTGTTAGGCTAACATTTAGGACCTGTCCCCACCGTGACGGTCTGTACTCTGCTGCTTGACTCCAGAAGGGTTTGTGTTCTTGCTGTGGGTTCAGGCTCCTGCAGAGCGTTGGGGTCGAATATTCAGAGGAACGTGTTTGTGGCTGTTTGTAGGCGCTTTAAAGACGAACAGATTGACATCCTCGTGGCCACCGATGTAGCAGCCCGTGGACTGGACATCGAGGGGGTCAAAACGGTGAGCAGGCTTCCCTTTGCTTGAGCTTCCGGTGGGGATCCTTCTGCCTCCTTGTGCCCTCCTCTCCCTGCCAGCTCCCAGACCTGACTGATGCTCAGCTTTGGCCTTCCAGGTAATCAACTTCACCATGCCCAACACCATTAAGCATTACGTCCACCGGGTGGGGCGCACAGCTCGTGCTGGCCGGGCCGGGCGCTCGGTCTCTCTGGTAGGGGAAGAGGAGCGGAAGATGCTGAAGGAAATTGTCAAGGCCGCCAAGGCCCCCGTGAAGGCCCGCATTCTGCCCCAGGGTGAGCAGGCATCAGTGTAGCAGCCCAGGATGGCTTGGGGTGGGGCACGGGGCGGGCAGGGTCCTCAATCAGACCCAGGAGGGCGGGGCAGGGGACAGAAGGTGATGGGTAAGAGCAGGTGCTTTGCTGTTAGGAGCCAGATCAGTATCCCAGCTCTGCCACTTCGTTGTTGAGGAGTCTTGCGCAGGACTGTGTGTGAGAGGGAGTGAGGAAAGGCTTGTGCCCCAAGTGTTTACTCACAGGATTTGTCAGCCTTTGGGAAGAGAAGGCTTCTTCTTAAGGTGCCACCCCCATTAACCCTTCCTCCCTTCTTCTTCCAGAGAGTGAGGAGGAAGTCAGTACTCGTTCTTTTTGGATAGTTTTCATTCTTTTTGTTGTTCCCATCCGTAAGGGTCATATAAAGTGCATCCTTACAAAATTTTTTTTTTAAGTTACAAAAATAATATGTATTCAGTGTTGGAAAAAAGTAAATCAAATAAGAGTAAAATGTGATTGTAGGAACTTCCCCTGCAGTCCAGGCTTCCCAGGTGGCTTAGTGGTAAAGAATCTGCCTGCGATGCAGGAGACGCATGTTCCATCCTTGTGTCGGGAAGATCCCCTGGAGGAGGGCACGGCTACCCACTCCAGTATTCTTGCCTGGAGAATTCCATGGATAGGGGAGCCTGGCAGGCTACAGTCCATGGATCACAAAGTCAGACGTGCCTGAAGTGACTGAACACGCGCACACCCCAGTGGTTCAGTTCTTAGGACTCTGCCTTCCAAGGCAGGGGCTATGAGTTTGATCCCTGGTCAGGGAGCTAACATCCCACATGCATTGCAGCCAAAAGCCAAAATATAAAACAGAAGCAAGATTGTAGCAGATTCAATAGACCTTAAAAATAGTCCACATAAAAAAAAAAAATCTTTAAAAAATGTAATTGCATATGAAAGAGCTTACCGCTTGTAGCATTTGAGGTACATCTTTTCAGACCTTTTTTCCCATTCATGGGTCTTTTTCTTTCCCTTTCATTTAAAATTTTTTTCATTTGATTCATTCAGTCTATTGCTCTTTATTGTATTCTAGGTATTGGGGATAGAGCAGGAAACAAAGCAGCTGACTTTGATGAGAAAGAGGCACAATAAATAAGTCAATAGTAGATGTGATTGAGAACAACAGGAGAAGTGACTATTTTTGAAAAGCTATTGGGAAAGGACTCTGAACAGATGGCATTTGAGCTGAGTCCTGGATGATAAGAATGAGGTGGGGGTGGTCTGGGGACAGCTTGTGCTGAGCAGAGAAAACCAGGGCAAAGACTCAGAGACAGGAACACACTTGGTGTGTGAGTAGAAGAGGAGGGCCAGAGGCCCAGAGCCTGTGAGCAAGCAGTAGACAGAAGTCAGAGAGGTAGGAAGGGCCATGCTGAGAGTTCAGATTTTATTCCAGGAGTGTCAGAAAGCCTTTGGGGAGGTATTAGGCAGAGAAGCCACATATTAAAAAAAAAAACAGTTTTGTCACTAAATACCCACCCTGCATTATTTTAATCAGTTACACCATATTCATCTTTATTTTAAAATCTCTTTTGTTCTTTTCCCTTGAGACGTCATCCTCAAATTCCGGGATAAGATTGAGAAAATGGAGAAAGATGTGTATGCAGTTCTGCAGTTAGAGGCTGAGGAGAAAGAGATGCAGAAGTCGGAAGCCCAGGTGAGTCCACTCAGTGAGCAGACCACACAGCCCCTGCTGGTCTGCCTTCTGATGGGCTGTGTCTGCCAAACGTACCATCAGAATCCCAGGCATTTGCAGGCCGTGGCTTCCTGCAGTCGCCGTATTCTGTGTTATCAGACGTGGTTTCATCCTTCTGCTGTCCCCACAGATCAACACAGCACAGCGGCTCCTGGAGAAAGGGAAGGAGGCACCAAACTCTGAGCCTGAGAGGAGCTGGTTCCAGACCAAGGAAGAGAGGAAGAAGGAAAAAAGTATGTTGGGGAGGTTCCTCCAAAAGCTAAACGTGGAGTTGCCATCAGGCCCAGCAGTTCCACTCCTAGGTCTATGCCCTAAATAACTGAAAACAGGGACTCACACAGATGCTTGTATGCCAGTGTTTATTGAAGCATTATTCACAGTGGCCAAAGGGTGGAAACAGCCGTGTCCATCAGCAGATGAGTGGGTACACAAAACGCAGTATATGCGTACAGTGGGGTGTTCCTCAGCCGTCAGGAAGTTCTGGCACATGCTTCAAGGATGAACCTTGAAAACATGCTAAGTGAAATGGTCTAGACACGAAGGGACAAATCTTTATGATGCCATTTATGTGAGGTACCTAGAGGCAAATCCATAGACACAGAACTTACTACATGTTGTGGGCAAGGAGTTGCTCCTTAATGTTCCATTTGGGATGATGAAAGTTTTAAAAACAGATGATGGCAATGGTTGTACAATATTGTGTCATTAATGCTACTGAATTGTACATTAAAGAATGGTAAAATGGCAAAGTTTATATATATTTTGCCCCAATTAAAAAAGTAAGTTGGATATTTATATATATATATATATATATATATATATATTCCTTTCTCTCTCCCTTTTACAAACAAACAGATGAATTCACGTTGTTCTACACCTTGGTTTTCCACTTATTTGTCGTTTGGAGATCATTTTATATAGGCATAGACACAGCTGCCTTTTCTTTTTTTAATGACTGGTCTTCTCCATCATACGGGTGGATTATAGTTTATTACTTTTCCACTGAGGGACACTGAGATTGTTTCCTATCTTTTGCTATTATAAACAAGTGAATAGCTATCAAGATGTCTTTTCACAATTAAGCAAGCATATTTGATTTGCAAGGTAAGTTCCAGAAACTGAAATTGTATGTCACAGGGTATGTGTATTTATTATTTTGTTAGGGGTTGCACAATTACCCTCCAAAGAGGTTGTACCAGGAATTTAAGAAACACTGCCTTTATGTGATGGGACCAAACATTAAGGTGTCTGTATGTATGTTAAGTCTCTGTTGTAAATAGGGTTAAAACTGTATTGTGGGAAGGTATTGGGAATATGTCTTTCATAACAAGAGGCAAATAGATAATGAATGTCTCAAGTGGATTAATTAAGGAATAGTGGAATAAACATGTTATTTAGTGAGATGGAGGTAATCACCAGAAGAGGGAGTGGTTGGTTCTTCTCATTTTAAGCCCTTAAATGTATCACTTTAAAATATGTTTACTTACTGTGAGTTAAAAAAAAACAAAACATTTTATAAAACAGTACCTGAAATTCCACGCTCTCTTCTCATCCTAGTTGCCAAGGCTCTGCAGGAGTTTGACTTAGCCTTAAGAGGAAAGAAGAAAAGGAAGAAGTTTATGAAGGAAGCCAAAAAAAAGGGGGAGATGACAGTGAGTGGCCTCCCTTTTGGAGGAGGATCCCTGCCTGGGGCCCTGGGTCAGGGCTGCCTCATCTGTTCTGTACATACACGTCATCCTTCTCCCCAGGCAGAGGAGAGATCCCAGTTCGAAATCCTCAAGGCACAGATGTTTGCGGAGCGGCTGGCCAAGAGGAACCGCAGAGCCAAGCGGGCCCGAGCAATGCCCGAGGAGGAGCCAGTGAGGGCTCCTGGTAGGTAGATGGGGAGCTTGAAGGCGCTGGTAGGAGGGATCTCTCTGAAACCTGTGCTTGTGGTCAGGGAGGAAATAGGAGGGATGATGATGACAAGGGCCCACATCTTTTGAATACTGAGTATGTGCCTGCATGTACAGCTGTCCTTCATTGGCTCCAAGTGGTGAAGTGATCCCATGGTTAGTGGGGACAGCTAGGATTTGAACCCCACTCTTTCTCATTCTTGGGCTTCCCTGGTGGCTCAGATGGTAAAGAATCCACCTGCAATGCAGGAGACCCGGGTTTGATCCCTGGGCCGGGAAGATTCCCTGAAGAAGGGTATGGCAGCCCACTCTAGTATTCTTGCCTGGAGAATCCCATGGACAGAGGAGCCTGGTGGGCTATAGTCCATGGGGCCGCAAACAGTCGGACGCTACTGACCAACTAACACTTTTTGTTTCTGGAGCCTAGATCTCTAGCAGCTGCTGTTGGAGGAGCGGGTCAGGGTAGAACGATGTGAAGACACTTTCATGTTTAGGGGTCCATTCTACCTTTGGAGTCCTTAAGCATCCTGTCGTCTCCCCCCTC
>NW_011494610.1:3104966-3108031 GCF_000754665.1 Bison bison bison
AATAAAACATCAAGCCAGAGCATCCACTAAAGTGGGAACCTTGAGCATAAGGGGATTTAGGAGCTTGAGACAAAGAAGCCTTATCTAACTCATTCTCTCTGTGTGCAGCAAAGAAGCAGAAGCAGGTGAAGAAATCAGTATTTGATGAAGAACTCACCAACACGAGCAAGAAGGCCCTGAAACAGTATCGAGCTGGGTAGGGTTTTAAGTCATCATGGAGCTCTTGGTTTTCTGATAAAAGCTGTGACTCTTCTCCCTTGTTCCCCACTCTTAATTCTCATATACCTACAGATTAATAATATAGGCATACCTCATTTTATTGTACTTAGTGCAGCAACCCTGCCTTGTCAGATGGCTAGCGTTTTTTTATTTTTTAGTAATAGAGTTTTCTTATTTTTATTTAGTTTTTGTTTTTTGGCCACACCACGTGGCTTGCAGGATCTTAGATCCCTGACTAGAGATTGAAGCTAGGTCCCAGCAGTGAAAGCAACACGGCCTAATTACCGGACCACCAGGGTATTCCCAGCAATAGAATATTTTTAAATTAAGATACGAGCATTGTTTTTTAGACATAATGTTATTGCACAGTTTAAATAGATTCTAGTATAGTATAAACGTTAACTGTTACATGCACTGGGAAACCAAAAAAAAAAAAAAAAAAATCCAAACCCACAGTATCTTTGAGGTCTGCCTATATATAATTTCAAGGGCTCCCATCTACTCCCTCCCTGAGCCCATCTGTGGGTCCCAGGGTGAGAGTAAGTGAAGTGTGAGGGCCCTCCTGCCTTGGAGGTAAAATAGCACATTATGGTTTGGAAGTATAGCTTCTCTCAGGGGAGTAATAGAACAGAGGACTGTGGTGTGCTCTGGAACGTTTTGTTCCTCCCCACATCGTCTGGGCTGGGGTTGGCAGCTGGGTAGACTAAGTTACGCAAGCAGTTTTTTTATATACACAGGAAGGAAGGGCCTCTTCCAGTCTTGCTTTAGAGCTGGGCCCTGACTTTGATAAACCTGTTATCATCAGGTGGAAAAACACAGACTTAGAACCTCAGACCCTAAAGATGATGCATCTGCGTTGTGCTGCTGCTCCGTGTGAGAGCTGGTGGTGGGGATGGTGAGACACTGCCCGCTTGTCCACCATCCTGCCGTCTTCTCATTCACAGCCCCTCCTTTGAAGAAAGAAAAAAATTGGGCTTGCCCCACCAGAGACGAGGAGGAAACTTTAAATCTAAATCCAGGTAATGTTTACAGTTTTGGAGGGCCGGAGGCTACGAGTGGGGTTAGTGAATAAAGCTTTTCTGGGAAAGGAGCTTCTCCTTCCTGTCTGGGCTTGTGGGTTGGTATTTATTTACCCTGCTCATTTTCTTCATAGGTACAAAAGGAGGAAGTAGCCGTGGTGAGCTGAGGAAGTTCATCGGGCAGCTCTTAGATCTCTTCCTTCTGGGAAGTCATCCTGGCTTGGTCTCTCTTCTCTCTGTAAAAAATCTTCTTTAAAACTTTGTCATTTGTACATTAAAGAAAGGAAAAGCTGGGGGTCTAAGCGTCCTTGTTAGCTAAGTTTCCTTTTAAGGCTCCTTTTTTGATTAGCTTTCACATAAAGAAAATACCAAATGCAGGAAGTATTTTGGGGAGCGTTGAGACCAGTCTAATTGTACATCTTTCTGTTTCTTCCCTCAGTAGCACAGTCTATGTCACCTACTAGCTTGGCACTGCCATATATACTTGGAACGTATCTCAGTGCTTGGAGAGGAGCTGATGTGGAGTAGAGAAACTCTTACTAGAGGTTCTCTTTCAAAGTCCTAGAGTGAAAATCTGCCGTTTATTGAGCCCCAACTGTGCACCAGGCATTCTGTGTACTGAGCACTGTCTCATTCAACTCACTACACTCCTATGAGGCAGGTACTATAATCCCCATTTTGCAGATAAAGAAATGGAGGATTAGAAAGATGGAGTATCTTCCCAAAATTGTCCAGCTGGGAATTCAGGTTTTCGAAATCCGGGTGTACCTGGACCTATACCCCGACTCTTTACAATGATGTGGAAAATGGTACTGGAGAGATGGATGCTCAAAGGGAACAGAAAGAATACTAGATAAATTAACTCTTTGTTGTAAAAAACAGCCTGTACCCTTTAGAATGATGGTTCTTTTCCTTTTTTGAATCACAGTTCCCTTTGACAATTAGATGAAGCCAGGGGAAAATTGTGATTGTTATAATTAGTTATCCAGTAGCACATACCCTCAGTGTTAGATTATGATCAATGCTATTCATTTAGGCTTCACTTAAAAGTTGCCGACAGAGGGTCCCAGTTCAGTAAATAATGGCCCCCACACAAGATGGAGACCAGGCATTGAACCTGGACCCCATGGAGTGGAAGCGCAGAGTCTTAAACACTGGACCACCAGGAAAATCCCAGACACAGAAAGAACCCCAAGTTAGATTGTTAGGAAAGTGCACGTTTTAAAGGCTTCAGTTCAGTTCTGTCTCTCAGTTGTGTCTGACTCTCTGCGACCCCATGAATCGCAGCACGTCAGGCCTCCCTGTCCATCACCAACTCCCAGAGTTCACTCAAACTCCCATCCATCGAGTTGGTGATGCCATCCAGCCATCTCATCCTCTGTCGTCCCCTTCTCCTCCTGCCCCCAATCCCTCCCAGCATCAGACTTTTCCAATGAGTCAACTCTTCGCATGAGGTGGCCAAAGTATTGGAGTTTCAGCTTTAGCATCATTCCTTCCAAAGAACACCCAGGGCTGATCTCCTTTAGAATGGACTGGTTGGATCTCCTTGCAGTCCAAGGGACTCTCAAGAGTCTTCTCCAACACCACAGTTCAAAAGCATCAATTCTTCGGCACTCAGCTTTCTTCACAGTCCAACTCTCACATCCATACATGACCACTGGAAAAACCATAGCCTTGACTAGACAGACTTTAGTTGGCAAAGTAATATCTCTGCTTTTCAATATGCTATCCAGGTTGGTCATAACCTTCCTTCCAAGGAGTAAGCGTCTTTTAATTTCATGGCTGCAATCACCATCTGTAGTGATTTTGGAGCCCCTAAAAATAAAG
>NW_011494610.1:3108312-3108861 GCF_000754665.1 Bison bison bison
TTTGGAGCCCCTAAAAATAAAGTCTGCCACTGTTTCCCCATCTATTTGCCATGAAGTGATGGGACTGGATGCCATGATCTTCGTTTTCTGAATGTTGAGCTTTAAGCCAACTTTTTCACTCTCCTCTTTCATCAAGAGGCTTTTTAGTTCCTCTTCACTTTCTGCCATAAGGGTGGTATCATCTGCATATCTGAGGTTATTGACATTTCTCCTGGCAATCTTGATTCCAGCTTGTGCTTCTTCCAGTCCAGCGTTTCTCATGATGTAGTCTGCATATAAGTGAAATAAGCAGGGTGACGATATACAGCCTTGATGTACTCCTTTTATTATTTGGAACCAGTCTGTTCCATGTCCAGTTCTAACTGTTGCTTCCTGACCTGCATACAGGTTTCTCAAGAGGCAGGTCAGGTGGTCTGATATTCCCATCTCTTTAAGAATTTTCCAGTTTATTGTGATCCACACAGTCAAAGGCTTTGGCATAGTCAATAAAGCAGAAATAGATGTTTTTCTGGAACTCTCGATTTTTCCACGATCCAGCGGATGTTGGCA
>NW_011494610.1:3108961-3129444 GCF_000754665.1 Bison bison bison
AGTGCAATTGTGCGGTAATTTGATCATTCTTTGGCATTGCCTTTCTTTGGGATTGGAATGAAAACTGACCTTCTCCAGTCCTGTGGCCACTGCTGAGTTTTCCAAATTTGCTGGCATATTGAGTGCAGCACTTTCACAGCATCATCTTTCAGACTTTGAAATAGCTCAACTGGAATTCCATCACCTCCACTAGCTTTGTTCGCAGTGATGCTTTCTAAGGCCCACTTGACTTCACATTCCAGGATAATATCTATTTAAAGGCTTAGATATTACAAATGTATGGTATTATCTCTGGGAAGACTCATGAAGCTGTTAGGATTGCCGCTGGGGAAGGAAACTTCAAGTATGACTTTTTGTACAAGTTGAAAATTTTTCTTTTTACCAAGAGTAAAAATGACTTACAAGCCAAAAACAGCAACAGCAACAACAAAAAACACAAAGACCCTTTCGCATAAAGATGAAGGGCCTCCTTGTAGGCAGTGCATCCATCCCCATCCTTACCATCTCAAGTTGCCTGAGCTGCTAACAGTTGAGGAGGACAAACACAGACCACTGGTTTTCTCAATCATTGTTTTTATTAATTGGCTTTATAGGCTAAAGTGCATAGTAAAGACAAAAAAGGAAATGTATACATAGCAAAGGGATGTTTTCTTGCCAACATTAGAAAGACCTGAGATGCCTAAGTGTCAGTTATAGGGAACACTGGACTGAGGGAGTATGTATTCAGGCAGCAGGCCTGGGGGCTGGCTTCTGGTGTGGACCTGGGATCTGCAGAAGCCACTGGCATGCTAACCCTGCCCAGGTAAAAGCTGCAATAGAGGGTGTCGGGACAAAGGGTCACACTTTGGATAGGTGCTTCTGGTACCAAATCAGAGTCCAGTTCCACTCAAGGCCCTGGGGAACCAGCACAGCTACTGAACCTCCCCTACTACAGGTAAAGTAGCCTCCACCATCCCAAAGTGCAAGTCACAGGAAGGGTACGGGGGTGACTCCTTAGCCTAGGCCTGCTGCACAAGCCCCCAGCTGTGGGGTCACACCTTCCCCCACTCTCAGTGAATATGTAACTGGGTCATGATTGGTCCGCAAAGTCTCTGTCTCATCACATGCCTCCCTTTCCTGAAACAAAGGTGCCCAAGGAGAAGAGGAGGGGTTCTTGAGCTCCTTGGAATGATAATTCACAAACAACAACTCTGGGCCTCTGTTTATTAAAGCAGAAGTCAGCCTGCAAGTTAGGGCCTGGCAATTTAGAATGAGTCTGCTTCACTGAGCTCGTATCTGCCTCTGGAGCACTGCAGAGAAAGAACATCTGACTGAGTCAGGACCCAGAGACACCATAGACAGCCCTGGGTGGAAGCCCAAACATGCTCCAGGCAGTCTGTCCACTAACTTGTAGGAGAGAAAAAGAAGAGAAATCTGTTAACTTTGCTCTCAGTTCTGGAGGTAAAGTGCTTACTCTAGCGCAGGAGTAAATCTAGAAACAAATGTGGGCAAGCCCTAAAAGTGGCTCCTTAAACAGGTGCTAAGACTAAAGGACAATAATAAAAAACAACCTTCAGTTCCTTCGGCAGGGAGCTGGCCCAGCCCTGTGGTGGCCAGGGCAAAAGGCAGTGGGCTGCCACCTTCCTACATCATCCTCTGGAGCTCCTCATAGTTCATCATGTTGTTGGCTGTATCAGACCAGGCAGGGTGCTGGGCTCCATCCATCTCGGAAGCAAGCCGATTGCTTCTTTCCAGCGTGTGGTTTTCCCCCCCGATCACCTCCTGACACTCAGGGCACTTGGCCCTCTGCATGGCTCCCCCACAGTCGCCAATCACATAGATGTGGCCATTGGGGCACTTGAACCAGTGGCCACGATGGTAACCCATGGCTTTGACGATCTGCACTCGCTCTTCCTCTGAGATGCCCAGGCCAGAGCAGGGGAGAGCAGCTTTCAGAGCTTCCATCTTTCTCTGCACAAGCTCTGCATCCTTCTGGGTGAACTTACATGTTCTCTCAAGGATGTTCCGGACAGTGCTGATCTCTTCAGCGACGCTGCCTCTCACCTTCCCCTCGGCCATCTTGCAGCGGGTCAGGAGGTTCACCAGGTATCTGAGCCTCTGGATTTCACTTTGGAGGTCATCTAACTCCTGGCTGCTGAAGCTCAAACGCTTCTTGGCAAGCCATTCGTGAACCTGGTCTAATCGAGTCCTCACTTTCTCTTGCTCTAAGACATGCACTTTTTTCAGGGAATCATATAGACCAGCCAGGTGGTCATAGAAGCTGATATAATTCTCAACAAGGCCCAGGTCCTTCACTGACAGATTTTTCTGGGCCAGCTTCTCTTCCAACTTCAGGAAATCTTCCGGGAGCTCCTGGCAGAGGAGGTTCTTCCCCTCCAGTAGGGCTGTAAGTCGCTCCTGGCTGACTGCGATCTCCCCTGCTGAGCCCAAGATCTTTTCCTTAACGACTTCAATCTCTTCCAGGCGCTGTTTGAGGCTGGTTCCGTATCTCAGATTTTTGCGGATGGGCACCTGGCAGATAGGGCAGACCTTCAACCTGATGGCAACTTCGTCACCCTGCTCGTTCATGTAGCGGTCTAGGGCTTGCACTTCAAAGATGTGGCTGCAGTCTTCCAGCTGTACAAAGCGAGCATCTGGCTCATCCTCAGAGCCAAAGAAGATCTGGGTGACTTCTTCCTGGTGGCAGACACGGCACTTCTTGGGGCATGGTTCCCCACACAAACCAATGCACGGGTGGCCACAGGCCAGCAGCTTGGTACAAGGTACGTAGCATGGTGGTCGGTTACAGGGCTCAGAGCAGAGTCTGGTGCACTGGTAGTGCCGGCAGCGCCAGATGCAGGGTTCCATGCAGGGAGTACACAGTTCCCCACACTTCTTCTTGCACTGGCTGTGGACGCAGCGGTTCTGACAGATCCGCTGGCAGGGTGGACACTCGCCAGTGCAGGGCTCCTGGCACTTGTGTGAACAGATGAGCAGGCGCTTGCAGGGCTGCTGACAGCGCTCATGGAAGCGCCCTTCGAAGCAGCTGTGGCAGGAGCCGGGACACGGATGCCCACAGTCCAAGATGCTACCACACTTGGTGGTGCACTGCACTGGCAGGCCATGCTTGAGGTCCTCCACGTTGCCACACTTCATCTGTTGTCTGTGCCCACACTTGAGCTTCACGGTGACCATTTCTGAACACAGCCACACACAATCTTCACCACATGGGTGGCTGCAAGTGTGCCCACATTTTAGGACCTTGGGGCAAGGCTCTTGGCAGCAGAAATCTGACTCAGGCACAGAACACGGGACCATTTGTTTATGGCCGCACCGGAGAATGGTTTTGGGTACCTTCACCTGACAAGGCTGACACTCCTGGAAGCAGACAAGAGGGCACCGATGCCCATCTTGGCAGATCACCTTCTGGCATGGCTTCATGCACTGGAACTCCTTGTGTGAGGAGTCATAGGGGTGGCAGGCACGAGTGCAGACATGCCCGCAGCCCAGCCGGAACTCACAGGGTAGGCTGCAGCCTCCTTCGGGCACTTTTTGGAAGTCAGAAGCTTTGGATACTAAAGTGTGGGTATCGGGGTGGTTCTGGCAGCAGAGCCGGAGGGCGCAGCCGATTTGATCATTCTCTCGAAGGGTGTGGATGATCTTGCTCCACAGGGGCACCTTGGCCAACATCTGCATGTTCCCAATGCAGTACATGCCCTTCTTGGCACGGGACAAGGCCACACAGATGCGGTTGGATATCTGAAGAAAACCCACCTTGCCTTCCTGGTTGCTGCGTACTAGTGAGAGGAGGATGATGTCATTCTCCTCCCCTTGGTATTTGTCCACCACGTGGACCTTGACACCCGCGAAGGTCTTGGCAGGCATGAGTTTGCGAAGGCAGAAGAGCTGCCCCGTGTAGGTGGTGAGGATGGTGATCTGGGAGGGCAGGTACTCTTGGCACAGGAAGTACTTGCACAGCTCTACCACAAAGCGAGCCTCGTGCTGGTTCTGATGGCTTCTGCCTTCTTGGATTTCCTGTTCAGGAAAGGTGTGTTCTACAAAGAAAAGGTTGGAAGAGACCCCCTGGAAAGAAAAAGAAGACACATTAGGTTTACTCATGACAGCTTTTTCTAGCTTCATGTGTGCTGGCCACTGGCCCTGTTCCAGAGAGGAACCTTAGAAGGCTTCTGTACACTCCATACCACAATCTTTAATTTATGAGCATCTGCTGTGCTGAGTGCTTTATATACATTATCTCCTGCAATACGGTAATGCGATCAGGCAGCAACCATTATTCTACTGTACAGAAGACCCTTACCCTTAGAACTGGTATATAATTTGCTAAAGGCTACACAGCTACTAAATGGCAGAGCTGGGATTCAAAAACTCAGGTCTGTGTTCTCAACCTCTGTACCACTCCTCTTCTTAATAACTAGCTTTTTATTGTTTGGGGTTTTTGGTTTGTTTGTTTTGCTTTGTTTTTGCCACCACTTGGCTTGTGGGATCTTAGTACCCTGATCAGGGATAGAATCTGGGCCCTGGCAGTGAAAGCACCAAGTCCTAACCACTGGACTGCCAGGTAATTCCCAATAGCTAGCTTTTTAGAAAGCTGGCTGTATACCCTTCTGAAAGCCCCTTTTCGTCCTGAGAAAAAGATAACCTCCTAGGTTGCTGACAGCATCAGAGAAAGATCAGGTAAAGCAGATTCACCTTAATCTTCTCATATTTGAGAACAGAAGGATGGTTTTCCAGATCCTGGTAAATGTGAGGGGTCAAAAGCTGGGCAATTTCAGGACGCATGCGGTGCTGAAACAAGACACGTATGTCATTAAACACATGGGCAGAGAATAAATGGACAGTTTTAAAGACTAAGTTGCTAGTGGAAAATCTGGGGAGATGACATTTGAAAAGAACAGGGAGAAAAGAGCAGAAGAGAAACAGCTTCTTCATCTGACACAAACTCACCACGGCTGGTCTTGTGTTATTTTAAAACAGAAAACAAAATCAGACAGAGTCATTTCATTACTAAACTAGCTTTATTTTATGAACCCTTTCTTATTGGCAGTTGGCAGGCTGCCAGGAGCCTTCACCTGGACATTCGGTAATAATGAAGATCTAGCTTCTCACCTGGTAATTCAGACGGACAAAAGGAATGTTTACTTTCACCAGCCGTTCAAAGAGGGACACCTCCAGGTTGAAATTCTTGGCCAGGTCATACACATTGGCGCTGGGGCGTAGCTGAAAAGAGAAACACGGCTGAGGATTGTCCACTGAAAATATATGTTAACCATCCACCCATCCACCCACCTATCAAATGTTTTTCAAGTGACTTCTGGGTTCCTGGCTCGGCTTTAGATGTTAACAGGCTAGGGGCAAAGAATGACAAAGACCATGAAGCCAAGAAATAAGGGTGATGTGACAGAATGCCTGGGGGTGGAGGTTCTTTACATAGATCTCCCTGAAGAGTGACATCTGAGTTGACACCAGCATGGAGGAAGTTGTTAGTCATTCAAAAAGGAAGCCATAAGAGGAAACAGAAAGGATAGGAGTTGGGAACACAGTGAGCAAATGAGACAGATGGTGGTGTGAGGTGAGGTCAGAGAAACAGGCTGTACCCTGAGAATATAGGTCTTTGTAGGCCACTTTAAGATGCTTGATTTTTATATTAAATTCAATGGGTAACCACTGAGGGGTTTTAAGCTGGGGAGTAACATGACCTGATTTGAGTTTTTTTAAAAAATTCACTTTGGTTCCTTTATGAGGAATGGATTACAGCATGGCAAAAAACGGAACCAGTGGGATGGGGAGCATGCTGTTTTAACAGTCCACTTAAAATGCCAAGGTAAATTAAAAACGGCAAAGAGGCCAGATGGAATAGATGACGCTACCTCTAAAATATGCCCCAAATCTAAGAAGACCTGCTCTTACACTGGACATGGGAGGTGAGGAAAAGAGGAATCACAGAAAGCCACCAACAAGCCTGAGGATGGAGGAAGGAAGCAGAGGCCAGGGTCTTCCTGTCTGATTCCACCCCTGCAGAGAGTCAGTTCATCTTCTAGAGGGCCCAGGCCTACCTGCTGGTGGTCCCCAATCAGAATGAGGTGCTGGCAAGCTTTGCTCAGTGTGGCAATGGTGTGGGCCTCAAGGACCTCTGCAGCCTCTTCCACAATGACGATCCGGGGCTCCACCTTCTGCAGGATCTGGCGATATTTGGCAGCACCTTGAGTCAAGAGAAGAGACTCCTCTGAGTGGATGTACTGGACTCCCTGTGTCACTGGCTTCTGGACCGGTGCACCCTGAACCTGGGTCTGCTTCAGCTGAGTCCTCCTGTCCACCTAGGGCTCTGGGGACCGCTGGACGAGAATGAGTGCTGCTGGACAGTCTCCAGAGCAGCAGTGTCCCCATGCCATCACTGCTGAGCACTTGCTTTCACTGTGTTTGGAACCTTGGCACTGGAATCATCAGCTGCTGAAGTTCCAAATGCAATGGAAGCAAGAGGGTGAATATCACCAAGAGAATCCAAAACAGAGCTTGCTCTCAAGAGCTCTTCATGGTATTTTCCTCTAACCTACTAAAGAAGTTTCTCTTTACCCGTCCCAGATAATCTGATAGGCATTTGGCACCAACCGTGAACTCCGTGCTTTCTTACCTGTGGTTGTCATTCCTACAATCTGGGCATCTTTCAGGATGTGCAGGTCTTCCTGGAGTCTCAGCTCAGCCATTCTCTCTGCTGATGTGCGGTACTGGCGTTCATAGTTGAGGATCTTTCGGCGGGTGTCAGCCTGGTACATCTGGAGCCACAGCCTGAAGAATGTGAAGAATGAGGAAGAGGAAGCCACATGCTCTTTGAGAAGTGGTGGAACCCCCTCAGTGTGCCCTGTGCATAAGTGGAACCTACACCCTAGAGGAGGTTACATGCCACAGAGAAAGAAGACAAGACCCAGATGTGCAGGGACCTGAGAGTCCTGCACAACAAAAAATGCCCAAAAAAAGAGATGTGCAGAGAGATGTATGTAAGTGGTCAGGAACTAAGGAAGGCGGGGGATAAAGAACAGATGCTAATTACTGGACAAGAGTCGGGAACTTCAAAAGCTTCAAGAAGAATTTCTCACAAATTGTCCCTACTCCATTCCTGCCAAGCCCCCTCCCGCCTCCTCCCCCAATTCTCCATAAGTAAAACAGATTATGTCAGCACTCTTGCTATAAAACCTTCCAACAGTCCTCGTCAGCCCTAAGAGGCCCTGCACAACTTGGCCCCTGCCTCCCTCTCTGGCCTCACTTTCCATTTGTCTGAGCCACAGCCATGGTGGTTGCCTTCTTTCAGTTTCTCAAACAAACATGCTCCCTCCCATCTGGAGGCCTTTATGCATGTGGTCCTCACAAGCTCCTCTGCTCCCCTTCCCCACTGGCCTTAATAAGGCCTACTCATCTTTCAGATCTTGCCTCCAGTGTCACTTTCCTGGATAGCTCAGACCAGCTCAGCTCCCATGTTAATATTCTTAGCTCCTTGGTTCTTTCTTTCTCAGTTGTGATGCCTATTTGTAACTTTTTATTTGTGGAACAAACTAATTTGTTTTCCTGGTTAGACTCTAAACCCCACAGGGTAGAGCCGTGTGTGTCTATTCTATCCTATGGCTGCATCCAGCACTCAGATAATCGGGAGTGCTCCATCCATCACCAGTTAGCACTAATGTTGAGGATTTGAAGGGCTTATATTCTAGAAACAGGAAAGGGACACCCTGGGGAAATTACATGGGCTGGCTGGGGGTGGGGGTGGTGGTGAGGATGGGGACAGGCACCATACCTATAAAGCTGCCAGCGAGAATTGAGGTCCAGTTGCCAAACATCCTGGATTTTATTGGCCTCGGCCTCAGTCATGGTGTTCAGCTTGCGAAGCTCAACCTTCACTTTCTTCTTCATTCTCTTTTTCTGGCTGCGCTGGGTCTGCAGATACCAATACCAGTCAGAGTCATGGAGCAGAGATGGGCCTGGTTCTAAGATGGGAGCCAGAGCACACTGAAAAATGGAACTGTCATCTCTGATGAACATCTCTTAAATGTTCCACACTCTCCCCACAGATATTTCATTGCTAAATGAGTGTTCTGGAGCCAGTTTGTCTGGGTTCTAAGTCCCATCTACTACTTATTAGTTGTGGGACCTACAGTAACATATTGAACCTCTATGTGCCTCAGCCTTCCCTTCTATAAAATGGGAATAATAACAGTGCCTCTTCAGAGTTGCTGGATTGACTGAAGCAGTAAAATACATGGAAAGCACTTTAGAAGAGTGCTGGTAAACTGGTTACTACTGAGCGTCTTTTGACCACAGTCTGCTTCTTATTCCTAAAACACGACAATAGTGGAGGTACATCTCTCTCATTAAATGCTATACAAATCCTGCTAAGATGGTCTTAATGCCATTATATCAAGATAGTATCTTAAACATGTGGGTGAAAAGCACCATTTAGGAGAAAGTATTCTTCCTTGGCTCTGTCAGAATCTGAGGTCATGAGCCTTTAGAAGGACTAGCATGCCAGATGGATGTCATAATACTATGGACTCCCCTCTATTTCAAAACCAAAAAAGTCAACTCCTCCTAAGGCCACACAGCAGAGAGATGCCCAATCCATGCTTCTAAGTACTGTGATCATGATTCTGTGTCTCACATACAGAGACGCTGAACTGAACTAGGAAATCAGGCTCAAAGCCAGCAGACTGGAGAACACTGCATTCAGTAAAAACCTGCCCTCAAAGTCCCTTAGATCATCAGTAGGGTTCAGTGCTCTATTGTCATAGTAACACACGGTAAATTCTGAGGACCCCAGGGTTCTATCAAAGGAAGGAGAAGACAGAAAGTCTGGGCATTTATACTATTCTGGCTCTAAGAGAAATAACAAATTTCAAAGTGAATGAAGGAGAAACATTCCATTCAGTCTATACAGCTTACTTCATTCTGTTTTACTTGAATCCTCTAAAATCCTAATGCTCGGGCTGGTTTGCTGTTGAGAATATCTATAAAAGCACCAAGCACTAAGACCATCAGTGTCTGATCATTTCTCTAGAAGTTCTCTAGAAGTTCAAGAGAAGTCCTTGGCTACCTGCTTCCTGTTTTTCTAAGTTAGCATTTATCGGCAGGACCCCTCTAAAAGGCCGTAATTTCTATACCCTTGAAAACTGGACCTATTTTATACAGGGATTAGGTTGTAAGAGGGGGAAATGAAAGTGAAAGTCGCTCATTTGTATCTGACTCTTTGTGACCCACTGGACTATACAGTCCCTGGAATTCTCCAGGCCAGAATACTAGAGTGGGCAGTCTTTCCCTTCTCCAGGGCATCTTCTCAACCCAGGGATCAAACCCAGGTCTCCTGCACTGCAGGCAGATTCTTTATCAGCTGAGTCATAAGGGAAGCCCTGTAGAAGGGCAAATTAAGCTAATTATGAGGATGAAATGAATATAGTGCAACAGAAGAAGGTGAAAATCAGGTCAGGACAGATGCTCTCAGGTCTGTTTCGGGAGTTTAACCCACAATCCCCTGGCGGTAATAATTGAACTCCCCTTTCCCACTCTGTTAGGGCTTTCGGGGGCTGTGAGGAAGTGAGTTACCTCCCACTCTCCTGTAGCCTGCTCCTGCCCGGCTGCCGTCCCGGGGCCATGGCTGTCTAGCCTCATGGCCAGGAGTACTTCCGCCAGCTCCTGGATTGCCCCGTTCTCTTCCTTCCTCCGCCGCCGGGGCCGCGCCAGCTCTTCCTCCTCAATCATCCGGTCTGCCTGGATCAGGTCAGCCTCCTCTGCGATCTCAATCAGCGAACCATCTTCTTCCCCTTCCTCCTCCTCCTCCTCCCTTTCTGCTTGGGCTAAGAGAGGACAGCAGGCAGGACATGGATGGAGAGTCTTAACGTCAAAGGGTAAAGAAGGGTACCTACAAGAGCTTAGATGCATGGAGACATTCCCAAGGTTTAAATGGTCACCTCCGCTGAGAGAAACACAGGAGGAATGAAGGGGAGAAAGACACATTTCCTTCCCCACATTTTTGTTACATTTAGAAAATCACATGAATGTATGCCTTTTTAAGGGAGATCTTACTTATGTCAATACATATACAAAGGAAAGTATACAACATAAACGTGCAATTTAAATGATAATAAAAATATATAAAATGAACATCCAGGTATCTTCCACCCAACTTAAGAAGCAGAAAGTTACCAATTTCTTTGAAGACATTTGTGGGCTGTACTAACTTGAATTTTTTATTACTTATTCCTCCCTTTTAACTTTACCATATATATGTTGTTGTTCAGTCACTCAAACGTGTCCAACACTCTGTGACCCCATGGACTGCAGCACACCAGGTACCCCTGTCCTTCACTATGTCCCAGAGTTTTCTCAAACTCATGTCCATTGAGTCGATGATACTACATATATAATGTATGTGTGTACGTGTGTTAGTCGCTCAGTTGTGTCCGACTCTTTTCAACTCCACAGCTCTTCCGTCCATGGAATTCTCCAGGCAGGAATACTGGAGTGGGTTGCCATTCCCTTCTCTAGGATATAATGAATATACATCTTCAAATAATGCATTATCTAGCTTTGACTTTTCTGAGCTCTAAAGAAATTAAATCACATTGAATATATTTTCCTGTAACTTGTTTTTTTTCATTCAGTATGTTTCTGAGAGTCATATCATATTGCTGTATATGCTGTAATTCATTCCTTTTCACAGTGGTATGGATTATCTGAATAGACGGTAATTGATCCATCTGTTGTACAAATGTGGATGGACATTTTGAGTTCCTTATGTGGATATGCCAATCAATATTTCCACTAGTATCATATCAGAGTTCCTGCTGCTCACATTCTTCTCAGTGTTGGATTATATCAAACATTTTAATTTTTGCCAGTCTAGTAGGTGTGTAATAGTATATTCTTGTAGTTTTAATTCCTCGTTTCTAGTGAGCACTTTTCATGTTTATTGACCGTGAAGATTTTGTGATATGCTTCTTTAAAAGTCTTTTATTTGTTTTCCTATTAAGCTTTCATTGGTGTTTTTTGATTGATTATAGTTCTTTATAAATTCTGGGCATTACTATAAAGTCTTGCTCTTCTAGTCTTAACCACATTCCACCATAAGATGTGATTCTAGGTATACATGCACTTCTTACCTGTATTTTCAGGTACTGCTGGAGCAACACTTTGGGTGAAAGAACCAACACCCAGACCGAGAAACTCCAACATCACGGAATGTTTCCGACCCCGGAAGCAAACCCATTCACTATCCTGAGGAAAGAAGAATTATTAGTTAAGGAGAATTCTATGACAACTCAGTATGAAGGAAAGGTCTTCTCAAGAGGTCAAAAGGTAATTCCCCTAGAACTCTCTTAAAAATGCAATGTTTGGGCTTTGTTTAACTGGGTCTGTTAATAGAACTTGTACAGAATTTTAAAAACAAAATTTTTCTGCTTCTTTTGACAAAATCAGGAGCTATGGGGGCAATGAACCTGTGTTCCTAAAAGGCAACAAATGGCTGAAGAGCGCTGTTGCCACGCCTTTTCCGGTTTGCCTCAGTCCTCACTACTTAACAACACAGTTAACTAGCCTGCTTCAGTCATTCACACGACCTGACTGACCCTTTTTAAAGTTTTTGGGTTTGTAACCCTGGAAATGCCAACCCACTGATAGTAGAGCTACCATTTCACTGGATTCCTAGCCACCCACTTTATAGAGATTGCATCATGGACTGCCCTGGTGGTCTGGTGGTTAATACTCCACGCTTCAACTTCAGGAGGGACAAGATAAATCCTTGGTTGGGGAACTAAGATCCCTGCATGCTGCGTGGCACAGCCAAAAGAGAAAAAAAAATCCACAGAGTACATCAGATACTTCTTATAATATCCTTTGAATGCAGGCATTATTATTATTCTTGTTGACTGCTGAGGGCCCTGAGGATCACACTAGCTCAAGTCACACAGTCAGTCTGTGTGACAGGTCTGTCAAGTCCCAGGCCTTCTATACGTGCTAGGTTGCCTTGCTATGATTTGGTTTCATTTAACAAATATTTCGAGCACACTTATTAAGTTAAGAGGTTTACAGATATTAACTTGCTTGTCCAATAACAATCCTGTAAGAATTAAGTTGATCTGTAAAAGACTGCCTTTTTGCAAGTTAAATTTACAAATACTGGCAATTTCACATAGTTCAACTAAATATGGTCCCCATGTGTGTGTGTCTTTTGTTTTTTGCTGCACTTCATGGCATGTGGGATATTAGTTCCCCGAACAGGGATCAAACCCATGCCCCCTGAAGTGGAAGCTCAGAGTCTGAACCACTGGACCACCAGGGGACGTCCCTATCCCCCTTTATAAAAGAGGTAACAGCAACAAAAAAAATTAAGTCGCCTAGAGCAAAATCAAGATTCATATCCAGCAGACTGGCTCTAGAGTCTTACTTTTGACTAGTATATTCAGGTGACTTTTCTCCCGAGAAGGAACTTTTCACATCACAGCAGAATCATAGCAGATTATAGCTAATACTTTGACTGCTACTTCTGCTGGTGGCTCCCTCCCAATACTGGACGAGAGATGCTTGTACTCCATGGGATGACCCCTCTACCTGGTTTGGTCCATTCATCAGGCTTTTCCAGTGCTGGGGAGAGATAAACTTCTCCAGATGCTGTTCCTGTAGTACCCCACGCATGGTACACTCCAGAGTCTGGGCCCCTTCATGCAGTTCTTGCTCTGACTCCTTCATTTGTGTCATGATCTACCAAGAGCAGAGGGAAATAAGTGGATGAGGAAGTATGTCATCATGCTCAGCAGAACTCAGTCTCTGCCTTGAGGGAAAACAAAGGTAACACAGGAACAGCTAGTCTTAAAACCAGAGGATTAGTATCTAAAATGTCTAAAAGCCTCCTACCACTAGGAAGAAAAGGAAACAAATAATACAACAGGAAAATAGACCAAGTATACCATGGTGGAGACTTCTCTTTCCCTTAGTAGTAAGAATTCAGAGTTTTGGTTGGGCACAACACTGCCCACCTAGAAGATGATATTTATCTGGCCAACAGGCTGGAAGAAAGGTTATGGGTGGTTTGGGCGAAGTAGCTTTAAGGTCCTGGCAGGGGCTGGGAGGGGTGGTGTGCCCTTTTTTGTCCTTTCTCCATCTTGGACTATGAGGGCAAAGATCCCACCATAGGATTAATGGAATGCTGGAAGGAACCTGGGTCGTTCCCAGGTTTGTGGAGCTTCCCTATTTCCCCTGGCCTGCCCACCCACAAAGCCACTGCTGTCTTGGTTGGTTCTCCCTTGAGCAACCTCAGATCTCCGAAGCTGGGACTTACACTCATGTAGGCCCTTCGGAGGTGCAAAGGGAGGTTGCGGCGGAATTCCCGCTTGTTCCGCAGCTCCCTCAGGGTGAACTGCTTCAGGATTTCACTGTTGCTCCTTCCACCTACCCGCACAATGCTGGTCTTTTGACACTTGTAGATGCCTAAGGAGCAAAGTGGAGCACGGGCAGAGTTAAGAGGAGCTACGCTGGATTCTCTTGGGTAAGAGCTGCATGTGTCTGGGGTGTTGGTGCAGCTGGTCCCTAAGGGTACAAACTGGTATTTACAGGAAATCTACCCTACCAGTGAACAAGAAGGCCCCAGAGATGACGTGACCTGCAGAGCAGTAAAGTGTGATGCTTCAGTGCAAAGGCTTTAGACTCAGACACCTGGGGACCCAAGTCTTATCTTTACCACTTACTGCTATCTTACCTGGGGCAGGTCACTTAACTTGAGCCTCAGTTTCTTTGTCTGTGACTTGACGACAGTAATACTTTCCCTATAGGGCTATAGCCTGGATAAACGAGAGAGTATCTTTCTAGCTTCTAGGGGGGGCCTGGCCCAAAGTAAGCATTAGTAAATGCTCTCTATTACTCACTCTATAGATATTTGCTGATTGCTTATTATGTACCAGGCTAGGTTTGGAAGCTAAAGTAGTCAAAACGCAGGCTCAGTTCCTCATTTGTTCTCATGACTCACAGTCTACCAGAGAAGACATGTAAACATTTTAACTTAATAAAATTTAATACTACAAATACATGCTAAAAGTGTGTAACAGGGGACCTTAATTAGTTGGGTGGGGTATGGATCTAATTTTTGAGGATCTAATTTAAACTGAGACTCCAGGAATATTGAAGATTTAATGTAGATGAAAGAAGGATATAAAAGAGTGGAAAATAATAGTCTAAGCATTATTTTCCAAAGAAAAAATAAATACTTATTCATTCATTAATGTGATTAATATTTTTTGAGTGTCTAGAATGTGTCAGGATCTGTGAATATAGAAAGAAATAGGACAAAAGCTCTTAGCATTTATAGTCCAGGGTAGAGATCCATACAAATAAATAGTTACATATGTGCCAATTAAGTCTTAGAAGAAAAAATACAACAGGACCTGGGGCAAGAAGGAAAGTCCATATGAAGTGAGACCTGAGGAATGAGCTGGAACCATCTGGGCTAGATGCATCAAGACTGAGAGAGAGAAGAAAAGAAAAAGTACATGCTAGGCAGAGGAGACAGCATGGGCCAAGAAGAAGCTGGAAGAAGGCAAGAAATTGTAGACAATCAGTGTGGCTGGAATTAGAACAAGGGAAGAGGTAGGACAAGAGCATCAGACTTAGGCTGGAGCAGACAACACACAGAGGAGGGCATGCAACCCATTCCAGTCTTCTTGCCTGAAGAATCGCCATGGACAGAGGAGCCTGGTGGGCTACAGCCCATGGGGTCACAAAGAGTCAGACACAAGTGAGCGACTAAGCACAAGCACACGGACAACACACAGCCTTTCCTGTCATGGTGAGCAAGGACTGTGGACTTTATTCAAAGTGCAACAGAGAGCAACTGAAGTCGCTCATGGTTCAACTATATATGTCTTAAAAGAGAAGTTTATTTTTTCAGCTGTGCTGTGTGGTTTGTGGAATTTCAGTTCCCTGACCAGGGAATGAACCTGCGCCATGGCAGTGAAGCCCATAATCCTAACCATAGACCACCAGAGCACTCTCAACAGAGAACAATTTTGCCTACAGATATTACCTTCCAGAAACTGGTCCAAAGCATGATTAGTGTAACACACAACCAAGATGGGGAACTTCTGGATGCTAATTTGCCAAACAGGCTCGTTGGTTAGAAGGGCCTGAACAATTTTTAGACCCACATAAGTTTTGCCTAAAAAAACAAGGAAAAAGGAGAGTTAAAAAACTTAAAGAGACTTTCTAAAAGGAGTAATTAATTACTTATAGCAAGTTATTATTTAAAATTTTAAGGCAATACACTGAGATGGTTTAAAATCCTAGAAGCACAAATGGTTTTGTATTATGTTCTCCTCATTCTTATGTCTCCAGCTACCTAGTTCCTCTCTTGGAAACAACCAACATTACTAGTTTATTGCATAACTTTTCAGAGACAGTCATTCTATGCATACACAAACAAAAATGAATATACAGTCTTTTTCTAGCTTCCCCCTTCCTTTCTAAAATACAAATAGTAGCAGACTATTTTCACTGTTCTATATCTTGTTTTTTTCACTTACTAAAATTGGAGGCAGTTCTCTGTCAGTATAGAAAAAGAATCCTTTGTTTTTCACAGCTGGAAGGCATTGTTTTCAGCTAGTTTTCTACTGACAGACATATATTAATACATTGTTTCCAATCTCACATGGTGAATTATTTAGAAATGCTTTTAATATACCATAGTAGACTTGCCTTTGTGATAGGAGGGAAAAAGTCACAGAAATCAACACTGGAGTTAGAGTTATGGGCTAATTAGTAAATGCTAAATTCTTATATTGGGTCAGGCTGAGAGGGTAGCCACTGTCCTCAAAAGTACTCAATACTGAGTAATACAAGAAAATAAAAATTTTCAGTATAGCGGAATACTTTTCAGTATAGATAAATGACAATTTCTTGCTTCTTTTTCTTCATATAGTATGTATCGAGTGCCAAATAGGTGTTAGATATGGGGTTAAGTACAAGAAATACAATGGTGAGCAAAACAGCCATGGTTCTTATCTTCTGGAACTTACAGACTTGCAGAAGAGAAAGATAATCACACAAACAAATGTAAAAATCATAAATGTGGGAAATGAGAAATACAAGGTACCAAGAAAACAACTGGGATTCTGGTCTACTCAATGGGACTAGAAGAGGCTTCTATCTATCACTTCTGGGAAAGTGGTAACTGAGTAAGGCTAGGCAAGAGAGAATAGAAATGGACTGGCTGGGAGGTTCCTGCCATCTTCCAGGGAGTGACGGAGGATAAGGCCTGGCTCCAGCAGCTGAGATAAGGAGGCAGACTGGGGAGCCGTTCCAGAGGTAAACTTGATTGCCACAGGATAATGGTTTGGCTGGGGCGGGGAATAGAAAAGAGTAACTCCCATGTTTTTAATTTGGAGTCCTGGATGGATAAGGAGACCTCCAGAGGAAAGAAAATCTTTTTAATTCAATATATACCCCATTCTCTCCCACTGCTTCCTTCCCCTTAGAATGGATACTTTTGGGGATTTCTACCTTCAAGATGACCCCTCTGTCACCTCCCCTCAAATTCACAGGTAGGCTCTTTTTTAGTAGCTGCGTGTGTGTATGTATGTGTGTAAAGCTAGTGTGAAATTACTAAATTACTACTTGGAGCTAAAGAATCCCAATTCAAATGATAATATTAGGGGAAGTTATTTGGAACACAACATTTTTAAAATATACTAACAGCTCCTACAAATCAGTAAGAAAGGGAAACCATCCAATAGAAATATGTCAAATACAAAAAGGCAATCCATAGAAGCAGTAATATAAGTAGCTAATAAAGACAAGAAAGGATATTTAATCTCACTGTTGATTAAAGAAATACAAATTAACCACTGTGATATACATTTCTAGAGGGCAATTTAGCACTACCTATTAAAATTACAAATTCACATATTGTTTGATTCAGTTAGGGATTTCTCCCCTGGACATATTCTGCTTCTGTGTGAAATGACTCACAAACAAGGTTATTTACTGACATTGTTTGTTTTAGTAAATCTTTCCATAGAGAACTGGTTAAAGAGATTATAAACTAACTATACAATGGAATATTACATACTCATAAACAGGATACTACTTGTGCACCAATCTGAAAGGATCACCAAGATATAAGTTAGCAAAGCAATATGCAAACTGTTTTCTAGCACAGAGAGTTGAACACTAATTCATTCTTGGTGGCAGTACAAACTGGTATATCCTTTTCTTCTTCTAAAGCCCTGAAAGCACTACTTTAATTATGCATATTTTCCCATCATATGGGTGTCTCATCAGTAACTACTTTGTATTTTGTTACATTAGTTTCTTATCATGAGCTTCCATTGTTTTATCGGTATTTTTTAAGGACCTCTTTCCATTGTTTTTTTAATATTCTTTTGAGAGGGTAATATAGCAGTACCTACTATTAATGTGAATTCCCACCTTAAGGAAAAACATTACAGAAATAATAAGCAGAGTACTCAAATATAAACACACACAGAAATAGATATATGAATACTTAATAAGCACTGTCTGTGAAACTAAAAAACAAAAAAAAAACACAATATGGTACATTCACGCCATGAATACAGGCATGCTGTAAAAAGAGTGAGGTACATTTCTAAATGTGACTGTAGTGTAAAGAATGTAAAAATATCCCTAACATGTAGTTATATACATATATAAATTGTAGACCCATATAGATATATAAATATAGCATAATCTCATTTTTGTTATTTAAAAAATAGGAAAACTATGCATACATACATGTATGTATGTAAACACATAAATACATTCAGAGACACGAAGATGTATCAGTTTTAACTTTGGAAAACATCTGGAATGATGTACGTCAAACTGCTAATAGCAGCTATCCTTCCAGAGAAGGATTAGAGTGGCACACAGGTCAGGGAGGAGGTAGGCAGGTGTATTTCCAAGAGAAACAACTACCGTGAGGTAGATGACAGAGCCAGGAGCTTCTAAACTGCCTGAATCTCAGGTCTGTCAATTGCCATCTGTGTGAGCATCAACATATCATTCAAATGCTTTTTGCCTTAGTTTTTTCATCTACTAACATGGAATGGCTTCTACCTCACAGCCTTGCAATGAGTTAACATATGCAAAAAACAGACAGTAGTATTTGGCACACAGGGTATTTATAGTTGATACTATTTAAATTTATATAAAATCAAGCAAATCAATACAGCCTTTGATGAAGCAGACAGAAGTCAGGCATCTCCCTAAGTCTGACCCCTTAGAAGTCTTTTCTAACCTTGTGATTTTGATCTATTACCATGTATACCAATGAGTCCTCACTGGAAAATCACTATGAGCAGTTCCTTTTTAAAAAAATTTCTACCTATTCATTTTTTGAGCAGCTACTTTTTAAACAAGTTTGATGCCCATTTCAGGGGAATGTCTTAAATTAAGACATTCTAGAAACTTAAGAGTCCAAGCCACCCTTGCCTATCTCTTAGGGCAGATGTGTGCTGTGAAAAATTTTATCTTACCTGTTCCAGGAGGTCCTTGAATAATAGCCAGTTCTCTTGTGAGAGCAAACCGCAAGGCTTCCATCTGGGAGTCATCCAGCCTCAGGGCTTCTTTGGAGGGCCACTGGCAGGGGTCTAAGACATTAACTCTGGGATGTCTCAAGCCCTCGTCATTCCTCAGAGGTTCCCCAGTGGCTGAGGGATTCTTTATTAACGGAGTGAAATCATATCTGCCCCCCATGAGCAAGTACCTTGGCTCCCTCACATCAGAGTCACACTCCACGATGTTCCTCTGGAAGGGGACATCTTCCTCTTGGACTTCCTGGAGTCCTTCCAGGACGTGCCTATAGGCCTCAAAGTAGGCGGTCGTCTCCACCATGAGGAAAGAATCAGAGGGCTGGACGTCTGCGAGCAGCTGTTGGCTCTGCTCATTGAAAGAGAGCTGGACAATTCCTCGGCAGAGATCTTCCTGCTCCCGGTTAGACACAGTAGCAAAAAGAAACGTCTCAAAGTTGTCCTTGGACATGCACACTAAGGATCCATAGAGCAATCGCTTGGAGTTCTGCCAGCGGACAAACTTCAGTGGTTTTGTGTCAAATTGCACCTTGTAGACAATACCTGTCGATGAACACACAGGGGTGATAATCCTGGTATCAAAGTAGATTCGGATGTCATCAAACTTTCTCTTCCTCAGGCCTTGGTCTTCAAAGCTTTGGAGAAGTTCCAAAATGCCCTCTCGTAGGGGTCTGACAAAATCCTCTCGTAGGAGTCTGAAGTGGGTATCTAGATAGACAGCAGTGCTCTCATATTTTCCAGAAATAATGTTGGGGCGAAGGAATGGCTTTTCATCCAAGTGCACTTCATTGTAAGTGGGATAAATGGGCATGGTCCGGTAGCTCTCAACATGGTCTTCTGCCTTGGGCTGCACAAGAGTGTAGGTATCCACTTTTAAAGTGCCCTCTCGTCTCTTTTCCTGCAGATGTTCAATGATGGTCTGGACCTTTTCCAGGTTCTTCTCTGTCTCCTCTTCTATGTTAACACCAGAGGCCCTCAAAGCATTAAGAGAAGCTGGCAAGAGAGAAATGAGCATGGAAGTTTCCTGCACAGAGCTGGCAGGGAAGACACTTACAAGGTCCTGGAGGAGGGAGATGATATTGCTAATGTGTTTTGGATACTGGTTTCGAACTTCAGGGAGGGGTTCAGTGATCATCCCTACCACATAAGCTGGCAAGCAGACTTTGAGGAATTTGGAATTCTTCAATATGCCCAGGATATGGAGAACACTGTGGCGGTCCATTTTGGAACTGCAAGCCTTCCGAAGAACCTGGCAGATGAGCTCAAGGAAGTCCGACTTCATAAAAGAATGAGACAAGAGTTCCTGCAGTCCTGAACATGTGGCAAGGGTGATGACCACCTCAGAGGAGTCTTTCTGCAGAAGACTTTCCAGGAACTTGTAGCCCAGTTTCTTTACCTGCTGTGGCTGTTCTGCAGGCTTTTGGTGGGGGGTCCGCCACTGCTGGAAGTTTTCATCAGATCGTGGTGGGGGTCTGCGGTTCCTTCCCTCCTGGTTGCCATTTCTCCTCCTGGTGTCATTTTCCTGACCGTGTCTTTGGCCTCTAGGCTCGTCATTGGCATGACCTTCCTGGTTCCTCCTTCCCTGATGTGGGTTCCCGCCCATGGCCCCAAACCTCTCTTCTCTTTGCCGATGAGGAAAAGGATGGCTGCTGGCCCTGGGATGCCTTCTGGGCTGGCTGGCTCCTCCTCTGAGAGCATTGGCTGGGGGGTTATTGGCCTGATTTCTAGCTCTTGGTGGTAATTCTCCATCCATAGGTCCTAAACACAACGGGAATTTGGGGCAAACATAAAAATCAAGATGCAAGAAAATCCAATAGTACAACAATATGAACATACTCGTATTTTCCAAAACAACTAAGGAGCTTAGGTTTTATTTGGAGAGATAAAAGGTTTCCTACCAAGTCATATATATAA
>NW_011494610.1:3129544-3144200 GCF_000754665.1 Bison bison bison
AATATAAAATACATTACTATGGTTGCTGTATACATTATGAAAATACTGTTTTTTCAGAGGGTACAAAAAGAACAAAGGGAATAAACATTTGTTGAGTGCCTCATACATGACAGAAAATAATTACTCATTTAATCTTCATAAGCTGGGATTATTTCAGGGGCTCAAAAAGATCATCTCATTTTCTCAGTCTCTTGCCAATACCAAACAATAGTGAAAGCATGAGTTTCATAGCCAAACAGACCTGATTCAAATCTTGGTCTAGGGACTTCCCTACTGTACAACTTTGGCTAAGTTTTATAATTTCTCTAAGCCTCACTATCTGGGTTGCTGTAAAGATTAAATGTTTATAAGATGCTTAGTATACTATCTGACTTTCTGCTCTAAACAATTAGGTCACAGGCAACAGAGGCATCAAGTGGGGTAAAAGTATACAGGGAAATATATATTTGAACTTTGCTCAGCATCAGATGGCAAAAGGGAAGGTAGGACTTCCTTTCCCAAGATGTTTTTGAGCCAAAATAATAGATTGTGAAGGAAACCAAAAAATGAAACTCAAGTTCTGTTTCAGGTCTGAAAAATGAAACTCAAACTTTGATTCAGGAAACTGAAAAGTGAAACTCAAACTGTGATTCAGAAACCTGAAAAATGAAACTTAATTCTTCCTCCTTTCTGCAGCACGAGTTCATCTACATAGTACTTCTCTATTACCAATCCTCAGACAAGGAGGTCTGCAGAAGAGCAGATGTACCCAGCAAACACAAGCTAACATCATCCTGTGGATGAAGCTGAACATGTTCTTCTTGATCTGCCACACATTTCATAAGTGACTTTGGCCAATTTACCCAAGCCCATTTTCTTTCACTTTCCTTTCCTCTAAAACTGAGTCTGGAGCTGACCCAACTTAGCAAAATGACTTGGAGATTTTAAAAACAAATAAAATAAGATTGTATGCAATGATTTGATGATAACAAATGTTATAAAAGTTTCAAATGAATACCATATTCAAGATGACTGGGCCATTTCATGCCGTCAGATCCAAAAAAATCTACTAATGTACATATTTTCTTGTAACTGTTGTTTTTACATTTACTTTTCAAACTCCCAAGATATCATTAAATTTAGTCCTTTTAATACTGGTAAAAAGTCCTACTTTTAATGCTGGTCTGATTAGAAGACAATGTTTTGGAAGAATGGAAAACTGTATTATTTCTCAACCTTTCAACATTCACATAGCTCATAAAATAATATTCTACAGTTCTTCCTCATCTGTTTCACAACCGAAATTCGGAGGATATATTGCAAACTTAGGAAAAGGCAAGACTCCATTCAGTTTTGTTTTAGACAGTTCTGAGCAAACAGAATAATCATTGCAGTAGAGTGATGCTTTTGGAACTAACTTTGCTTTGGTGACTAGAACTCTATACACATACCATCGAACACATAGCTACTAGCTATGTGTAGCTATTAAGTGTCTTAAATGTGACTAGTCTGAATTAAGATGTGTAGAATGACACATGGAATTTTGAAGCCTTCGCAGAAAAAAAGTTAAATACCTCATTAAAATTTTTTATATTTGTAACATATGAAAATGATAATATTGAACACTTGTGGGGAATAAACACAAATTGAAATTGCTGAAGTACTATGAACACTGAAAGGCAGGTGTACTCTCATGTTCATCACAGCATTATTTACAATAGCCAAGATATGGAAGCAGCCTAAGTGAATGAATAAAGAAGATGTGGGGTGTACACACACACACACACACACACACACACACACACACAATGGACTATAACTCAGCTATAAAAAGAATTAAATCTTACAATTTTTAACAACATGGGTGGACCTAGAGGGTATTATGGTAAATGAAATGAGGCAGAGAAAGACAAATGCTCTACGACTTTACTTAAATGTGGAACTTAAAAAAAACAAAAGAAGTGAACAAACACAAAAAAATAGAAACAAAATTATAGATACAAAGAATAAATAGGTGATTACCAGCGGGGAGGGAAGTAGGGGAAGAAGAGAAGTAGGTAAGGCAGATTAAGAGGTACAAACTCCCAGTTATAAGATTAATAAATAGTAGAGAAATAATGTATAACACGATAAATGTAGTTAACACTGCTATATATTAAATATTAAAGTTTTTAAGAGAGTAAATCTTAAGATTTACCCTAAAAATCCTAATTTTTTCCTTCATCACAAGGAAAAAACTTTTTTTCTATTTCTTTAGTTTTGTTTGTATACGAGATGATGGATGTTCATTAAACTTATTCTGGTAATCATTTCATGATATATATTTAAGTCAAATTATTATGCTATACACCTTAAACTTACACAGTGCTGTATGTCAATTATATTTCAATAAAACTAGAAGGAAAAAACTCCAAGAAAAGAACTATAATAATAAAATATACTCAATTATAATAAAATGATATTATTTGGATACATTGGCTTAAATAAGACAAATACCAAATTCTATTAAATGATTATTTAGTATTAAGTTTTTAAATTTCATGTCACCTGTTTTTTGTTTTTAATGATGCTACTAGAACATCAAAAATTATGTTTTTGGCTTGCTATGTTTCTACTGGATAATGCTGCTCTAAACCAGTTATTGCCATTTCTGATACCTCATCTTTACCTTTGCTAAAGTGAATTGTACCAATTTAGAAGCTCTCTTCGGAGAAGGCAGTGGCACCCCACTCCAGTACTCTTGCCTGGAAAATCCACGGACGGAGGAGCCTGGTAGGCTGCAGTCCACGGGGTCGCTAAGAGTCGGACACGACTGAGCGACTTCACTTTCACTTTTTACTTTCATGCATTGGAGAAGGAAATGGCAACCCACTCCAGTATTCTTGCCTGGAGAATCCCAGGGACAGAGCCGAATGGGCTGCTGTCTATGGGGTCCCACAGAGTCGGACACGACTGAAGCGACTTAGCAGCAGCAGCAGCAGCAGAAGCTCTCTTAAGGAAAGGGGAGGGCTGTTTAGTCTCAAAGTCACTCATGCTGTAGCTAAGGAATAAATCATTCTCGGTTTTTCTGACTTTGCTGCTCGGCTTGCAGGATCTTAGTTCCCCAACCAGGGACTAACCCGGGCCATTGCAGCAAAGTACCAAGTCCTGGAGAAGGAAATGGCAACCCACTCCAGTATTCTTGCCTGGAGAATCCCATGGACGGAGGAGCCTGGTGGGCTACAGTCCATGGGGTTGCAAAGAGTTGGACACGACTGAGCCACTTCACTTCACTTCACCAAGTCCTAACCACTGGACCTCCAGGGAATTCTCAAGAATAAACCATTCTTTACTTGAGAGATGCAGTCAATTTTGGTGGGCCTGCTCATCCATAAGGAACTTGATTTCCTTCCCATTAGAGATTTTCTTTGACTTAGGTTATTTTCTGATAAGCCCACATAAATTCAAAACATTAAGTTAAAAAGGCACTAAATACACCTAATCTATCAAACATCATAGCTTAGCCAAGCCTACCTTTAATGTGCTCAGAACATTAACAATAGCCTACAGTTGGGCAAACTCATCTAACACAATGCCTATTTTATAACGAAGTGTTGAATATTTCATGTAATTTACTGAATAATGTACTGAAAGAATAAGATGGTTGTCTGGATACAAGTGGTTTTAAGTGTATTAATTGCCTGCTCTTGGGACAGCAAGGCTGACTGGGAGCGGAAGCTCACTGCCACTGCCCAGCATCACAAGAGAGCATCTTACCACACACATATCGCTAGCCCAGGAAAAGTTCAAAATTCAAGTCTGAAGCACAGCTTCTACTGAATGGTTATTGCTTTTAGACTATCTTGTAAAGTAAAAAATCATAAGTGGAACCAACATCAATCTGGGATCATCTGAGAGTAGAAAATCTTGCTCACCTCTGTGGTTAATATGAGGATTCCTAGGTCCCACCTCTGGACAAGGTCTTCGGTCCTCCATGTCTGAGTCACCTGATCTCCTCCACGGTCACGTTATTTCAGTTGTCTGGAAGTCTGCACGGTTTAATAGTTTTCAGAGCCTTTGAAACACAGCATCTAGCAGAAAAAGAAAAACAACAAATACCCAAATAGTATCAAGCTAATCCTTCTGCCTCTATATCTTAATGCTTTATTAACTAAGAATCAAACACAGATTTTAATCATGTGCACAAGTGTTCAACTCTGTGAATGCCCAATTATGATACAAAACAGGAAATTCACAATTTAGGATCAAATTCCCCCTTCCCTGCATCCTTGTATTTTCTTGGGGTTAAGGAAGTGTCATCATTTCCCATTCAAAACTCCTGTTTGGTTTATACCTTTAGCCAAGTTACTTAATCAGTTGCTAGGTTTCATTTTCCTCTCCTATAAAGCAAACAAATATTGTTGCCAGGACAGAAAAAAATTACATTTTTATTAACCCCAAAATCATGTATTGGCCACTCCGCCCAACACTTCTATAATACTCTATAGCTTGCAGTACTCTATAGTTTGTAAATAATTAGTGAGCAGATACTATACTACTCTTTGGAACAGAGCCAAACTGATAAAGCCCTCCCCTCCACCCCAGCAAGAGAAAGAAAGAACGTTTCAAAAACCAGGAGCCTTAACATCTACTGGATACTGTTTTCTCAGGACCAACTATAGATAGAAATGTGCGGTTCCTTCCTTCTTTCTTCTATCTTGATCTGCAAAGGTAGTCCTACAGGAGTAAGAGGAAGCCCCTTTAAAGGAAACTTCTCCATCCTACTCATACACATCATGTGGGCTGGGGCTGGGGAAAGAGTGGGTAATTGAGAGTTCACAGCAAAGGGACCTTTCCCAACTGTCCCTCTCATTGAGTTTTAACACATTCATACTTGGAAACTGTGAACAGATCTGGCATTATGAGGAGTAGGGAGTCCCCTTCCTTCTTTCTGGGAATATTTTTTGAATCTCATCTCTCATTTTATCAAACCCAGTTCTCAAGGCTGCTGCCGCGTTGCTTCAGTCGTGTCCGACTTTGTGCAATCCCATAGACGGCAGCCCACCAGGCTCCCCCGTCCCTGGGATTCTCCAGGCAAGAACACTGGAGTGGGCTGCCATTTCCTTCTCCAATGCATGAAAGTAAAAAGTGAAAGTGAAGGCGCTGAGTTGGGTCTGACTCTTTGGACCCCACGGACTGCAGCCCACCAGGCTCCTCCGTCCATGGGATTTTCCAGGCAAGAGTTCTCAAGGCACAAGTTCAATATTTAGAGTTTTTCTGTTTAATTATAAAAACTTCTCAGGGAACAATTCCTTCTCTTGTTGAAAAAAAAATATTCAAATAGAAACTCACAAATTTCTGGGATAAAAGAAACAGAAGAAAAGAAAGCAGAAAGGCAAGGAAAGGGAGAAGCAGGGAGGAACAGGAAATGCTACCAAAAAAGCAAACTAGAGTGGGTTTATTTGGGAATCAAAGCCTCAAAGGACAGGAAGAAGAAAATCAGTGATGTTCAAGCCAAAGGAAGAGTTAAATCAGAGAAGAATGTAATTTACCAGGGTGGAATGAAAGATGTTAGAGGAAGTTTCCAGGCTCCTGAGAGAGTAGAAGAAAGGACGGAGAAGTCCCTGACACCCAGGGCCTCAGCAGGTCATGATGGAACTATTATAGGGTCAAGGGACAGCCAGGGCTGGGTGGGGCCACGAAGAAGGTGCCCTGCAAGGCTGAAGCCTGGAGCGGCTGGGGAGGTTGGGGAGACAGCAAGAGGTTTGGGGTTCTCAGGAGGGAGGAACTGAACTCAGCTGGGGGCTGCCTGCTGAAGCGCCGAGGGCGGGGAGCGGGGCGCCTAGAAATAAGGATGGGGAGTCTAGGTGCGGAGGGTGCTTCTAGAAGAAAGGGGATGAGTGAGGTGATGGAAGGTGAGGATGAAGGAGGGGCTGTGGCAGAAAGTGAGGACCGAGATGTGGGGGACAGAGGGGAACTAGATGATGAGGATGTAGGCGGAGGAGGTGATGGAGACGCTGAGGAGGGTAAGAGCGACGCTGGGAAGAGGGGACAGGGACTCAGGTGGATGAGGGGGGCGCTGAGGGGGTGATGAGTGCGGAGATGGGTGATGGAGGTCCTCAGAGAGTGATAGGGGCTCTGAGGCGGGTGATGGGGACGCGGGGGCTGAGGGGGCGGCGGGGCGGCGGCAGAGACAGGGGAAGGGCGGCACGGACCCCGAGTGGCAGCGGGCGGGACCAAGTGTGGGACAGGGGCGCGGGGCACGGGGTCGCTCACCAGGCTCCGGCGCGTCCTCTCTCCGCCGCCGCCGCCGCCGCCGACTGGCGCTCGGACTCGGGCCCAGGCAGGTCCGCGGCCCCGCCCGGCACCGCGCACTTTCGGTTTCCCGGCCCCTCAGACACGGGGCGGGGCGAGGGGCCGGCCGGCAGGAAGACGGGGGGGAGGAGGAGGAGGAGGAGGTGGCCCAGGACGCCGAGCGAGGGGGCCAGGCCCTGGCACAGCCGGCACCCCCTGCCCTAAGGCCCGTCAGGGGCGGGCGGATGCGCGGGCGTCGCCTCAGCTACCCCAGGCGCCTGGGCAAGAGGGCTCGGGCAGGCGCCGCTGAAGGGAGGGGACTGCGGGGGGCGGGTTAACAGCACCCAAGGCCGTTGTAGGCCTCAGCGGCCCCCAAAGGAGCGGGGACCCGGCGGAAGGCTCGGTGCCTGTGAAGCGCGACATGGCGACAAGGCCGACGGCACCCGGAGGCCTAGTAGGTACAGAGAAAGGGCGGGGCTAAAGCTGCCTGGACGACCATTAGACCTCTTACGTCTGGGCGGCGCGGAGACTGCATTTCCCAGAGGGCCTCGCGCGGCGCGGGCTTGGCGGGGGCGGGGAAAAGGAAGCGCCTCGGAGCCAGTGCGCAGGCGTGAGAGTCCCCGCTGGCTACTTAAGGGAGGCTCGCTCGCTGTTCTTCCTTTCGCGTCTGCGGCGCTTTGTCTTCTTTGTGGTCTGCTGTCTTTTCTTCATCCGATGTCGTCTCAACCCTGGAATCAGAATTTACTACTGTATGTGGTGAGTAGAAACCTCGCTTCTACATCTCTGCGCTTCCTTTTCCCTCTTTGTGCCGTCGCCTCTCCCGGTGCTCCCCTCTCCTCTGACTGAATAAGCGTCGTTGGGGAGATGAATGAGAGCTGAAGAAACCTAGGATTCCTCGGCCGGTGTAAATGATGAACTCACTTTTTTCCCCATCAGATCGACCATGTTGATGTCTTTGAATACTTGCCAGTTAATTCTGATAACACCGGCCTCAAAAGGCGGTGCCCTGTTCTCTTCTGACTGTGGAAAGATGGCGACTGACGACCTTCTTTGTTGGTTCGCAGATTTGCGTGATCAGACGCTACAGAATGAATCTTGGCGGAGGGGTCCCTGCTGGGGCTCAAAGGGAACCACGTGTCGACAGGCACAACCTTCAGCTTCCTGACCTCTGGAGTAAGCACGTTTTTCTTATGTTTTTGACCTGTTGCAGGAATTTGTGCTCTGAGGAACCTCTTGGTTTGCTAGGCCGCCTTGCAGGGGAACAAAAGAGAGTAAGGATTACTAATAAGCATATTTTAGTTACTCGATTTTCTTGAGGTAATCTGGATTCATTTTATTATAATTCACAAAAACATATGTATTAGCCACATTTCGAGCCAGGATAAGTGAATCGGTGTTAATTTTTAAAATGCTCCTTATGGCACATACTCAGATGCCCGTTCCTTCCCTTTTTTAGTAATAAACAGCTTTTTTGTACTTAAATTTCCACGTGGGTGAATACAGTGATGATATTGCTTTTTTAAGGAAGGCCAAATGTTTCTTTTGACCATGTTACTCTAATTCTCAAAGGTTTAACTTTTAAAACTGAGTCAAAAATGCCACCCTAATGTTGGGATCTCTGAGACAGTTTTCCTTAGACCTTGCTGTGTTAGAAGTGATGACATGTTGCATTCAAGTGTGATGATCAAAACGCTGCAGTCACTTAAGTAAAAGCCAACCATTTTCCCACAGCTCTTGGCCAGCCATGCTGGTCTCTATCACATGTTAAGTACAGAAAGCTGGGGTGTTTGCCTTGTAGAGTCCAAGAGGTTCCTGCTGGCATTAATGATGACTGAACTTTTTTCCCCGACAGATCGACCATGTTGATCTAACTTCTCTAAGCCAGTTTCTGTCTGATATGCCAACTTGGGCAGCTCTTCTGCCCCCCACTGCTTTTGCATCTAGCTGACTTACAGGTCATGTTTCAATGTTTGCATCTCAGGCTCACTGTTGGCAGCAAACAGGCATTGAATGGACCATGATGGATCCAGGATTGGGAGAGAATTTGTAAGTCATATCTATTTAACCGCTTTTTTTTGAAGGGTTATCCCCCTATGTTCTACTTTTCTGTATGGCCATTGCAGCTGATGACTTAACTTTTTTCCCCATCAGATCGACCCTGTTGATCCAACTGAACTATTAGCCAGTTTTGTCTGATGCATTGGCCTCAAAGATAACTCCTATTTGTTTTCTGCTTACCACTGACTTTCTGTGTGGGTGGTTTCTTTTTTTAAACTGGGAATAGGGCTTGCCCTATGATTTCCTCCCCGGCATCATTCAAGTCATTTATCTTTGCTTCCTCTTACTTTCCTACAGGACCAGAGCCCTGTGTACATCAGGGCCTACATAGGTTGATGGCAGCCTGATTGCAGTTTGGTTCAGTTCTGTAACAGGTAAGATTTTTGTAAATTTTTGTCCCTTTAGGTGTTAACCCCTTGGTAAAATGATAACTGATTGTGTTGCGGGTAGAGAAGTGTTGGGTTTGCCCAGTTGGGAGTGACTTGGGGACCAGTTGCAAATAAGGTTCCAAGTTACCTTTTGAGTTGAGTTCCAAATGGCTTGTAATTCATTATGAAAGATTGAATTCTTAACACTGTTAGTTGGATGCCAACCTCAGTACATTACTCCATGGGCCTCTTAAACATGGCGGACAGACTCCTCTGTCCAGTGGCAAAGAAGTCTGGGTTTGATCCCTGGTCAGAGAACTAGATCCTATGTGCATCAGCTAAGGCCTGGTGCAGCCAAATCAATAGAAGTAAATATTTTAAAACTATTGCCTTGCATCATCACAGTGAGCAGATCAAGGAGACAGTTTTTTACCTTCTGCCTCCCTTCTTAAACATAACGCTTTGTATGCCTGCTTATCCACTTTACATTCAGATGCCTCCATTTGTCCCTAAAGTATCTTTTGCATTTATTTCATGCAGAATGTTGAGTAGAATCAATATTTGGCATATCAGGAACAATATTGACTTTGATGGGCAGACCCCAGGTTGGAAGCCTCCCTCCTTGGTCTGGTACTTACCTGTACATCTTCCTAGTTCCTGAAGTTTAGATACTCTGACATCCCAAACAAGTAGCCATTTGCATCCTAATGAAGTACTGATTGTGATGTGTCTTTCTTTTTAAGGAGTTTCAACTGTGGAGTCAGAATGCAAGGCCTCTTGAGAAAAATGTACATTTACTTCTGAAGCATGAAGCATGAAGGTTTGGGTTGTTGTGTAACCTAAGTGTGTAGAGGTAAAAAGCTTGTGGCTGTTTTGGTTATTTTACTTTGTAGCCTTCCTGTCTAGAGAAATAAAATAAAATCCTTTAAATGAAAATGCTGTTCTCTTGAGTCATTAGAAAGACTTTGAACCAAATGATACTGAGTTAAAAGGTGGATCCCACACAGAAAGTGTTGGCCACGGCCCCCACCAGGCTCTGTCCATGAAATTCTTCAGGCAGAAATACTGTCAGTTCAGTTGCTCAGTCATGTCTGGACTCTGTGACCCCATAGACTATAGCACGCCAAGGTTCCCTGTCCATCACCAGCTCCCAGAGCTTGCTCAAACTCATGTCCATCGAGTCGGTAATGCCATCCAGCCAACCATCTCATGCTCTGTTCCATTCTGCCTTCAATCTCCCAGCATCAGGGTCTTTTCCAATGAGCATCATCAGGTAGCTAAAGTATTGGGAGTTTCCACTTCAGCATCAGTTCCCAATGAATATTCAGGGTTGATTTCCTTTAGGATTGACTGGTTTGATCTTGCAGTCCAAGGGACTCTCAAGAGTCTTCTCCAACACCATATTTCAAAAGCATCAATTCAGTGCTCAGCTTCATAGACCAACTCAATCCATACATGACTACTGAAAAAACCATACCTTTGACTAGATGGTTACTGTCATGGGTAGTCATTCCCTTCTGGGTGACTTCCTATCCCGGGGATAATCTAGGTCTCCCCACATTGCAGGCAGATTCTTTACTGTTGGATCCACCATCTATTCTCTGTATGCTGTGAATATACTCTCCCACCTGTCCTCTCTCCACCTTACATGGTTGGTAACAGGTGGAGTCAATGGCCTGGACCATCTTCCTCACTGTAACCTCTGACCTCATCTCTTTTCCTTCTTTCAGCCATATGAGATCTCTTAACTGTCCTTCAGGTTCACTCCAATCTGGAATGACCAGCCCTAGCCCCTGCATGGTTCGTAAACGCCACCTTCTCTGGGGACCTATAGTAAACAATCATCCCCCCCACTTTCTATCCCCTTTGTCTTTCACTGTGTAACAAGTGGTGCCGATGCATATACAGTATACATACATTATATGTTTATGTAGCCCATGTATCATCTATCTCCCTGCATTAGAGACCTGCATTACTCCATGTAGAAAGCAGCTTTCACTCCTTTGTGGCCCCTCCATGGCACGTGACAGTGCCTGGCCCAAAGTAGGTCACTCTAAATGTTACTGAGTGCCTTGTGGGACTGCTAAGGCCCTTGACCTGCACACTTGTTACTCTACAACAGCCTTGTGAGGAGAGAACTACCATGGTCCCCAGTCTAATTGCATAGATGAGGAAACAGGCTCAGAGAGCTTCCCCAAATCTGTATGAGACAGAATCAGGTCACACACCCTGACTTAAAATTTGACTCCATTTCTGTCTACAACTTACTGCCTTTTACCATAACAAATATTTTCTGCTCTTTGCATCCCCTACAGTTTCTAAAGCTGTTTCTTGCACATACTAGGTGCTCAGTGAGGCAAAACTGATTAAATGAATCCTTGAACCATCACTCAAACGGGAAACCTGAAGACATATTGAGTCCACAGAATGTTTCTTAAGAAAATGCACTCATGTGATCCATTCTGTAACTTTATCAGGTATCTACCATGTGTCAGGCTCTGTTCCTAGGTGCTACAGATACAGTACTGGGAAAAAATAACTTGCCTGCGTGGGACATGACATTGCTAGTAGAGGGAGGAACAGTAAAAAATAATGCACTGAGTTATGATATTTAATAAAGTGCAATAGAGAAAACTAAAGTGAGGAAAAGGAATAGAAATGTAAACTTGCACATCTGAGTACAGAGCTGAACAAGATCAGGGAGTGAGTGGTTTATCGGTGGGATAGAACAGACCAGTGCAAAGGCTTTGAGGTGAAAACCTGCTTGTTAGAAAGGAGGCCAGTGTGGCTTCTCAAGGAAAATTTGGAAGATCTGGTCAGAGTGGGCCCATTTTCTTACCTTATAATTGGCTGTGGCTGAGTAACGTGTGTATGTATGTTTTTATTTTAGCTCATTTATTTATTTTTGGTTTGCGCTGGGTGTTCGCTGCTGCGAGCGGGCTTTTCTCTAGTGGAGGTGAACAGGGCTGCTCTCTAGGGCTGCACAGGATTCTCACCGCAGTGATTTCTTTGTTGGGGAGCACGGGTTCCAGGCACAGGTAGTTGTGGTGCCTGGGCTTAATTGTCCCATGGCGTGTGGGCGTGTGGGATCTCGCGGAGCAGGGATTGAACCTGTGCCCCCTGCATTGGAAGCGTGGAGTCATAGCAAGTGGACCACTAGGGAAGTCCTTGTATGTATGTTTTTAGGCAGGTCATGTGCTTTCTATTTCCCCACATTGGTGTATTTCCCTCTTTAATATACTTGCCCTTGTAGTAATAGGGGATGTGGGAATCCCACAGACAGGGGTGTCAGGCAGGCTACAGTCCATGGAATTGAAAAGAGTCGGACACCATTTAGCAACTAAACAGCAAATGGCTGACATTTATTGTGCTCTTACTGTGTGTCAATTACAGTTCTTCACATGTAATAAAACATTATTCTTCCAACAACTGTGTGAGGTAGATTGTATTCTTAAATATGTCAGTTGAAGGATCAGTCTCAGAGAGAGAAAACATCTTGTCTAAAGTTACACAGCCTGTAAGTAATAGAGCCAGGATTCAAACCCAGTCAGTCTGGCTCTTGAGTCTATAACCCTTGACTTAATGGCAGCCTCTTATGGAAATGCAGTCTTATAGGAAGGAGCCAATTTCCAGTTCTTACAAGTTCAAATTCTTCTGACTTCCTTGGTGAAACACCTCTGAGGTCAGAAGTGGCCCCGAATGCCTACCAGCCAGGGTTGGGGACATTCGCTAGAGAGCTTCCACCCAGCTTGAATCTCTCACCTTTGATATTACTGCTTCTTTGAACTCCGCAGGCAATGTTAGGCCTTAGCTGCTCAAACTTTTTGCATCTTGTCTCCCCAGCTTCAGTCTCACTAAACATTTGATGCTCCAGACTCATCCTACTTCTTTGTCCTCTTAGCTGAGGGACCTTAGGCACCTTCTTTACTTCTATAAGCCTCAGTTTCCTCATCTGTGAAATGGGATTCATAACAACACCTGCTTCAGAGAGTTGTAAGCGTCAGTAAAATCAGGTCTGTAAAGCACTTAGCCCAGGCCTGGCACATAAGAGACACGCAATTCTTTTTTTTTTTAATGCTGTTGCCCACATCCCCTCTGTTCTTTTTTTTTTTTTTTTTCAATGTGGACCACTTTAAAAATCTTTATTGAATTTGTTGCAATATTGTTTCTGTTTGATGTTTTGGCCTTTTGGCTGGAAATACCTGGGATCGTAGTTCCCTGACTAGGGATCAAACCCATACTCTCTTCAGGGAAAGGCAAAGCCTTAACCACTGAGCTGTCAGGGAAGCCCCAAAACATAATTCATATCTAGTGAATAAAATCTTCCTGCCACATTGACATGGAAGAAGATCTGTGTTGGAGTGATGGAAGAAGTGAGCTCATTGAGCGCTTACCATGTGCGACACTGTGTTAATTATTTTCTCTTTAATCCATACCCCACCTTTGTTTACTACCATCCTGTTTTATCCCTAAAACATCTACAAAGTGGCGGAGTAGAAGGATGTGCACTCATCTTCTCCTGCAAAAACTCCAAAATTACAACTTGCTGCTGAAAACCATGCACAGGAGAAAGTTGGATCCCACCAAAAAAAGATACCCCACGTCCAAGGACAAAGGAGAAGCCCCAGTAAGATGGTAGGGGGACGAAATTTCATTTAGAATCAAACCCCATATCCACCAGAGATGCTCAGAGGGCTCAAACAAAACCTTGTGCACACCAGGAGACCCCACAGAGACTGAGCCAGACCCGCCTTTGAGTGCTGAGCGTCTCCTGCAGAGGTGTGGGCCAGCAGTGGCCTGCCGCAGGGGCAGGGGCCCTGGGTGCAGCAGACCTGGGTATGGCATAAGCCTTCTTGGAGGGTCGCCATTAACCCACCATGGAGCCGCCAGAACTTACGCTGGACTGGGGAAACAGCCTTGCAGGGCACAAACAACACCTTGTGTACACCATGACCCAGGAGAAAGGAGCAGTGACCCCACAAGAGACTGACCCGGACTTGCCCGGGAATGTCCAGGAGTCTCCAGTGAAGGTGTGGGTTGTGGTGGCCTGCTGCAGGGTCAGGGGTGCTGAGTGCCGCAGTACATGCATGGGACCTTTTGAAGGAGGTCGCCATTACCTTCATTACCTCCACCATAGTTTGGCCTCAGGTCAGACAACAGGGAGGGAACATAGCCCTGCCCATCAACAAAAAATTAAAGATATACTGAGCATGGCCCCACCCATCAGAACGAGACCCAGTTTCCCCCACAGTCAGTCTCTCCCATCAGGAAGCTTCCATAAGCCTCTTCTTACCCGTCAGAGGGCAGACAAAAGGCAAACCACAATCACAGAAAACTAATCAAACTCATCACATGGACCACAGCCTTGTCTAACAAAGAACTTATGAGCCATGCCGTGTAGGGCCACCCAAGATGGATGGGTCATGGTACAGAGTTCTGGAAAAACGTGGTCCCCTGGAGAAGGGAATGGCAAACCATTTCAGTATTCTTGCCTTGAGAACCCCATGAACAGTATGAAAAGGCAGAAAGATAGGACAATGAAAGATGAACTCCCCAGGTCGGTAGGTGCCCAATATGCTGCTGGAGATCAGTGGAGAAATAACTCCAGAAAGAATGAAGAGATGGAGCCAAAGCAAAAACGATGCCCAGTTGTGGATGTGACTGGTGATGGAAGTAAAGTCCGACGCTGTAAAGAACAATATTGCATAGGAACCTGGATGCTAGGTCCATGAATCAAGGCAAATTCCGTTCAGTTCAGTCGCTCAGTCGTGTCCGACTTTTTGCGACGCTATGAATCGCAGCACGCCAGGCCTCCCTGTCCATCACCAACTCCCGGAGTTCACTCAGACTCATGTCCATCGAGTCAGTGATGGCATCCAGCCATCTCATCCTCTGTCGTCCCCTTCTCCTACTGCCCCCAATCCCTCCCAGCATCAGAGTCTTTTCCAATGAGTCAACTCTTCACATGAGGTGGCCAA
>NW_011494610.1:3144642-3154384 GCF_000754665.1 Bison bison bison
AATGTTGAGCTTTAAGCCAACTTTTTCACTCTCCACTTTCACTTTCATCAAGAGGCTTTTTAGTTCCTCTTCACTTTCTGCCATAAGGGTGGTGTCATCTGCATATCTGAGGTTATTGATATTTCTCCCGGCAATCTTGATTCCAGTTTGTGTTTCTTCCAGTCCAGCGTTTCTCATGATGTACTCTGCATATAAGTTAAATAAAAAGGGTGACAATATACAGCCTTGACGTATTCCTTTTCCTATTTGGAACCAGTCTGTTGTTCCATATCCAGTTCTAACTATTGCTTCCTGACCTGCCTACAGACTTCTGAAGAGGCAGGTCAGGTGGTCTGGTATTCCCATCTCTTTCAGAATTTTCCACAGTTTATTGTGATCCATACAGTCAAAGGCTTTGGCATAGTCAATAAAGCAGAAATAGATGTTTTTCTGGAACTCTCTTGCTTTTTCCATGATCCAGCGGATGTTAGAAATTTGATCTCTGGTTCCTCTGCCTTTTCTAAAACCAGCTTGAACATCAGGAAGTTCATGGCAAATTGGAAGTAGTCAAACAGGAGATGGCAAGAGTGCACATCGATATTTTAGGAATCAGTGAACTAAAATGGACTGGAATGGGTGAATTTAACTCAGATGACCATTATTTCTACTACTGTGGGCAAGAATCCCTTAGAAGAAATGAAGTAGCCCTCATAGTCAACAAAAGAGTCCGAAATGCAGTACTTGGATGCAATCTCAAAAACAATAGAATGATCTCTGTTCATTTCCAAGGCAAACCATTCAATATCACAGTAATCCAAGTCTATGCCCCGACCAGTAATGCTGAAGAAGCTGAAATTGAAAGGTTCTATGAAGACCTACAAGACCTTCTAGAACTAATACCCAAAAAAGATGTCCTTTTCATTATAGGGGACTGGAATGCAAAAGTTGGAAGTCAAGAGATACCTGGAGTAACAGGCAAATTTGGCCTTGGAGTACAGAATGAAGCAGGGCAAAGGCTAACAGTGTTTTACCAAGAGAACGCACTGGTCATAGCAAATACCCACTTCCAACAACACAAGAGAAGACTCTACACATGGACATCACCAGATGGTCAACACCGAAATCAGATTGATTATGTTCTTTGCAGTCAAAGATGGAGAAGCTCTATACAGTCAGCAAAAACAAGACCGGGAGCTGACTGTGGCTCAGATCATGAACTCCTTGTTGCCAAATTCAGACTTAGAATTTGAAGAAAGTAGGGAAAACCACTAGACCATTCAGGTATGACCTAAATCAAATCCCTTATGATTATACAGTGGAAGTGACAAATAGATTCAAGGGATTAGATTTCATAGACAGAATGCCTGAAGAACTATAGACGGAGGTTCACGACATGGTACAGGAGGCAGGCATCAAGACCATTCCCAAGAAAAAGAAATGCAAAAAGGCAAAATGGTTGTCTGAGGAGGCCTTACGAATAGCTGAGAAAAGACAAGCTAAAGGCAAAGGAGAAAAGGAGAGGTATACCCATTTGAATGCAGAGTTCCAAAGAATAGCAAGGAGAGATAAGAAAGCCTTCCTCAGTGATCAATGCAAAGAAATAGAGGAAAACAATAGAATGGGAAAGACTAGAGATCTCTTCAAGAAAATCAGAGATACTAAGGGAAAATTTCTTGCAAAGTTGGGTACAATAAAGGACAGAAGTGGTATGGACCTAACAGAAGCAGAAGATATTAAGAAGAGGTGGCAAGAATACACAGAACTGTACAGAAAAGATCTTCATGACCCAGATAATCACGATGGTGTGATCACACACTTAGGGTCAGACATTCTGGAATGTGAAGTCCAGTGGGTCTTAGGAAGTATCACTACAAACAAAGCTAGTGGAGGTGACAGAATTCCAGTGGAGCTATTTCAAATCCTAAAAGATGATGCTGTGAAAGTGCTACACTCAATATGCCAGCAAATTTGGAAAACTCAGCAGTGGCCACAGGACTGGAAAAGGTCAGTTTTCATTCCAATCCCAAAGAAAGGCAATGCCAAAGAATGTCCAAGCTACTGCACAACTGCACTCATCTCACACACTAGCAAAGTAATGCCCCAAATTCTCCAAGCCAGGGTTCAACAGTACGTAAACTGTGAGCTTCCAGATGTTCAAGCTGGATTTAGAAAAGGCAGAGGAACCAGAGATCAAATTGCCAACATCTGTTGGATCATTGGAAAAGCAAGAAAGTTCCAGAAAAACATCTACTTCTGCTTTATTGACTATGCCAAAGTCTTTGGCTATGTGGATCACAACAAACTGTGGAAAGTTCTTTAAGAACTTTAAGATGGGAATACCAGACCACCTTACTTGCCTCCTGAGAAATCTGTATGCAGGTCAAGAAGCAACAGTTAGAACTGGACATGGAACAATAGACTGGTTCCATATCAGGAAAGGAGTTCACTAAGGCTGTATATTGCCAACCCAGCTTATTTAACTTATATGCAGAGTACATCATGTGAAATGCCAGGCTGGATGAAGCACAAGCTGGAATCAAGATTGCCAGGAGAAAGATCAATAACCTCAGATACACAGATGACACCACCCTTATGGCAGAAAGCAAAGAAGAACTGAGGAACCTCTTAATGAAAGTGAAAGAGGAGAGTGAAAAAGTTGGCTTAAAGCTCAACATTCAGAAAATGAAGATCATGGCATCCGGTCCCATCACTTCATGCCAAATAGATGGGGAAACAATGGAAACAGTGACTGACTTTATTTTGGGGGGCTCCAAGATCACTGCAGATGGTGACTGCAGCCATGAAATTAAAAGACGCTTGCTCCTTCGACGAAAAGCTATGACCAACCTAAACAGCATATTAAAAAAGCAGAGACATCACTTTGCCAACAAAGGTCCGTCTAGTCAAAGCTATTGTTTTTCCAGTAGTCATGTATGGATGTAAGAGTTGGACTGTAAAGAAAGCTGAGTGCAGAAGAATTGATGCTTTTGAGCTGGGGTGTTGGAGAAGACTCTTGAGAGTCCCTTGGACTGCAAGGAGATCCAACCAGTCCATCCTAAAGGAAATCAGCCCTGAATATTCATTGGACGGACTAATGCTGAAGCTGAAACTCCAATACTTTGGCCACCTGATGTGAAGAACCAACTCACTGGAAAAGACCCCGATGCTGGGGACGATTGAAGGCAGGAGGAGAAGGGGACGACAGAGGATGAGATGGTTGAATGGCATCATCGACTCGATGGACATGAGTGAGCAAGCTCCAGGAGTTGGTGATGGACAGGGAGGCCTGGCATCCTGCAGTCCACGGGGTCGCCAAGAGTCGGACACGACTGAGTGACTGAACTGAACTGAACTGATTTTGTCCCTTCTAGAACTTGCATCTCCAGGCTGCGTCTGCAGGGGGCGCTGTGCGCACGCATTTCTCCAACATGAACGTGAAGCCTCGGTTAGGAGGAGGGAAGATGGCTCAGAGGAGCATGGTGGTTGGGCCAGCTTTTCAGATTCTGCAGCCAGCACTGTGGGGAACCTGAGAAAGATCGAACTCCCCAGGCCTAAAGCTCGGGTTACTGATCTTGTGACCACCACTCATTGTGTAACAAACCAACCAAAACCAAATTTGCCCATGATCCTTTCAATCTAACATTATCGGTAATTAATTTTCACTCTTCCACATTCCCTTCTGTTGTCTTTATGTTACTATAATGGGGCAGCTGCTACCAGCATGGCCGGAGCTTCCAGTTTTTAAAGAAAGCCAGAAATCCTTAAAATGTTGGCTACTGATTCCAATTTTATCAACAGTGAAGACTGAACAACTCACATTCGTGAGCCTCATAGAGCCTGGAGGCCACCAGTGTGAGACCTCTGGAATTTGAGCTGTGACCCTTTCAGCACCATCCCTGTCATTCCTGGGCCAGAAAAACATACAATGCCCAGTTACATTTGAATTTCAGGTAACAAATTATTTTAACAGTGTCCCAAATATTGCCTGGGACACACACTAAAAAATTGTTACTTATCTGAACTTCCAGTGTACTTGGGTGTTCTGGATTTTTATTTGCTAAATCTGGCAACCTTGTTCTAGAGAGCATCTGGCCTGGGATGATGTATCTGTTCTTTAAGGAACCCTGGATGGACTTTGTACCTTCTGAGTAACTTGTATCTCTGCTGACTTGAACTTTCCTCCCAAGTTATTTGTAGGGAAATTGTGGCTTATGGAATCTCCCGATAGTTTATAATTTACCTTCAATGCCTGGATGGGTAGAATTGGCAGGTCCTACAATCCCCTGAGCTGATTCCCTGATCCATTTCTCCTAAGGTCCCAATGTTGATTAATTGCAGGTCTGTTTAGAAGGCAACTGTCTTTTATCTGTAAGTCATGGCAGAAACAGGCCATCTTGGGCTTATTTTTATCTGTGGCTTTTTCAAAAAGAGAGAAAAGGAGACATCTGGATCCTCTCACTTGGCAGGCTCATTTAAACAAATGGTCCTTTTGCTAAAACAGACTGGCACCATGGAGCCACAGTTTGCAGGTGGGAGGATTGGGGATAGGGTGGTCCTGGTGGGTAAGAGCATTTTTCTTTTTCTCCAGTGTTAAAATGGTGGCATGTGCAGCCTGGGATTTCGTCATCACTTTGGTCGCTGCCCATTTTTACACTAGAGGAGCTACCTACTGAGTGTGGTGGTATTTATCATCATACATGCTAGGCTGCCTCAAATATTTCACTGTCCCACTGTTTGGTCAAATCCAAACCTTCCTCTCTAAGCTCCATTTCTCTCTGCATAGCGGGCAGATTCTTTACTGTCTGAGCCACCAGGGAAGTCTCCCATGTTTCCCTACTTGAATCATAATAGTAATAGCACAATAATTGCAATGCCATTTGTTGAAATTTCTTACCAGCCTCCTTGCTAGGTCCTTTACGTGTTTTAAATAACTTATTCCTTAAAAAAAAAAAAACAATATATTCTTCACATCAACTCTATAGGGGCAATAATATTACTATCCTGACTCTACAGATTAGGAAACCGAGCTTCAGAGAGGGCAAGTGACCTCCCTAAGTCACACAGTTAGTAAATGGTTCTGCCAGTGCCTTTCCTTGCTCATCCAGGTCCCCTCCTCACCCTAGTCTTCCTTCCTCAGTGTACCTGGAGCAGGGACTCATGAGCATCAGCTCTGAGCCCTGTGGTCCTCCGCAGGAGACGGGATGGGGCTGAAGAGTGAACCTGAGTTGTGCATTCCCCTGGCTCCCCGCTGTCGGGGCACCTCTCCAGATGTTCTACCTGACTCTCCCTCTGGGCTCCAATGCACCTTCCCTGGCCCTCTCAGATGTAGCGGGAACCCCTCTATTCCAGCCCCAAGGTTTTGCACTAGCTTCTGTGGTTGCCTTATATCCTATGAGCATCACTGTGTGCTTGAATTACACTCTGCTGAGAGTTATTCTCTTTCCAGAGGGCCAGAACCAGGAGAGCAGCAGAGCTGGAACCTGAACCCAAGGACTCCAAAATAGCCTCTTTGCTCATGGCCTCCTAGAACTGCTTGCTCCTTGCTCCTACCAGGCATGGGGTTTTCATTCAGGCTTGGATCACAACCTAGTCTCATTCCTATTCCTTTTCTCCAACAATTATAGGAGATGTTGTAAAGTGCGTTTTCTGTGCCTGCTACTGTACGCATGCGTGCTCGGTCACATCCAACTCTTTGCAACGCTATGGACGGTAGCCCACCAGGCTCTTCGGTCCTTGGGTTTTCCAGGCTAGAGTCTTGGACTGGGTTTCCATTTCCTACTCCAAGAGACCTTCCCGACCCAGGGATTTTTGTTGCATCTCCTGCATTGGCAGGTGGGTTCTTTACCACTGAGCTACGTGGGAAGCCTGTTAGTGTATGGCAGTGCATGCTAAGTCACTTCAGTTGTGTCTGACTCTTTGCGACCCTATGGACTGTAGCCCATGAGGCTCCTCTGTCCATGGGGATTCTCCAAGCAAAAATACTGGAGAGGCTTGCCATGCCCTCCTCCAGGGGATCTTCCCAACCCAGGGATAAACCCACATCTCTTATGTCTTCTGTATTGGCAGGCAGGTTCTTTACCACTAGCACCGCCTGGGAAACCACATGCTAGGGTATGGGCCCTATTAAAAATAAATCAAAAACAACGCTGGCTTGACGTGACTTGTTCTTAGCGAAGACGTGCACCTTCACCCTCAGCCTACCGCCAAGTGCTGAATGAGAATCATGTTAAGAAGTGCTTCCTGAACATTCCCTGAGTGGAAAAGCATTGAGTGGGGCTAAAGGAGTGACAAGAAGGATAACTGTCCCTCAGTCTCTGCCCTAAAACAATTCACAGCCATGCCACCAACTACCTGATTAATTTTTCAGGCTAGAATTTTATGGGGGTTGAGAACAAGCTCCTCTACCTGTGGTTTCCAGACTCTAGCCTCACATTTGGAAACAGGGACACACAGATGTTTTTTAAATTTAAATTTTAAATTCAGGTGGGATATACACTCAAATATATTCTTATTAAAAATAAAACTTTTACTATGCAGAATGAGCTATTGATAATATACAACAACCTAGATTCATCTTAAGGGTGTTATATTTACTGACAAAAGTCAATTTCAAAAGGTTACACATGTGCGATCGTGGATATAATATTCTTGAAATGACCAAATTATAGAATAGGAGAATAGATTAGTGGTTGCCTATGTAGAAGGATTGGGGAGAAGCGTGCAAACATAAATGGACAGTGTCAGGTAATTCCTTTGTGTTTTATATGTATATCTTTCTCTCTTTTTTAAATTTAGCCGTGTGGCATGTGGGATCTTGGTTCCCCAACTAGGGATCGAACCTGCAGCCCCTGCATTGTAAGGTGGAGTCTTAACCACTGGACAGCCAGAAAAATGTCTGTGTTCTGTATCTTGATTGTGATGGTGTTTACACAAATACATGAATCTATACATGGGATAAAATGACATAGAATTATATGTGCCTGTGTATACAGACACAAATAAATGTGTAAAAAAATGGTGACAACAGAAAGAGGTAATCTAGTTAATTGTTGTTTAGTCACTAAGTTGTGTCCAACTCTTTTCAACCCCATGGACTGTAGCCCACCAGGCTCCTCTGTCCATGGGATTTCCCAGGCAAGAATACTGCAGTGGGTTGCCATTTCCTTCTCCAGGGGATCTTCCTGACCCAGGGATGGAGCCGGCATCTTCTGCACTGGCAGGTGGATTCTTTACCACTGAGCCACCTGGGAAGCCCCAGTCTAGTTAATAATATTGCATTAAAGTCAATTCCCTGGGTTTTATGTTACATTACATTATATAGGATGTCATTCTTGAGGGAAGCTGGGTGAAGGATACATGATAGTTTGTGCATTATGTTTCTGCTTCCTATGAGTCTAAATTTCAATATAAAAAATTAAAACATTTCATTGTTACCAGAACAGAATAAGCACATTGTAGAAAGTCAAATATAGAACAAAAATAAACACTATATTCACATAAATCAGACTACACTGTTAAGCCTTATTGTATTTCTTTCTAGATCTTTTTCTATGTGTTTATATATAGTATATGTATTTTTGAGGAATCTATTTTTTAAAATGCAATTATTTAAAAGTAGTTCTAGCTTCACAACAAAATTGAAAGCAAAGCACAGAGATTTTCCGACATATCTCCTTGCCCCACACGTGTGAAGTTTCCCTCATTGTCAACATGCATGCAAATGTGCTCAGTCACTCAGTCGTGTCCAACTCTTTTCCACCCCATGGACTGTGGCCTGCCAGGCTGCTCTGTTCACGGGATTCTGCAGGCAAGAATACCGGAGTGGGTTGCCATTTCCTTCTCCACAGGATTTTCCCAACCCAGGGGTTGAACCAGGGTCTCCCACATTGCAGGCAGATTCTTTACCATCTGAGTCACCAGGAAAGCCCAAGAATACTGAAGTGGATAGCCTATCCCTTCACCAGGGGATCTTCCCAACCCAGGAATCGAACTGGGGTCTCCTGCATTGCCGGCAGATTCTTTACCAGCTGAGCTACCAGGAAAGCCCCTAATGACATATATCAATCATTATATATAACATAATAAAGATTATTTTCACTAAAAATCTTCTGTGCTTTGTCTGTTTATCTCCCTCCCTACCCCTGGCAACCACTGATCTTTTTGTTATCTCCATGTTTTTACCTGTTCCAGAATATCATCTAGCCAGAATCACACAGTATGTGGCATACATACAGTTAGTATTATACAGTAGCTTTTTCTAGTAGTAGAAGATTGGCTTCCTTCACTACTTGGTAATAGTAATATACATTTAAAGCTCCTCCGTGTCTTTTTATGACCTGGTAGTTCGTTTCTTTATAGCTCTGTGCAGTGCTCCCTTGTTGGAATGTACCATATTTTATTTATCCATTTTTCTAATGAAAGACATCTTGGTTGCTTCCTAGTTTTGGCAATTATGAATAAAACTTCTATTGCTATCTTTGTGCAGTTTTTTGTGTGAACATAAGCTTTCAACTCTTTGGGAGAATAATCATATGGTCAGAGTATGTTTAGTTTTGTAAGAAACTTGCAAAGTGCCTTACCATTTTGCACGCCCACCAACAATGTATGATGGCACCTTGCTGGAATTTGGTGTTGTCAGTATTTCAGATTTTGATCATTCTAATAGGTGTCAAGTGGTATCTCATTGTTACTTTAATTTTCATATCCTGATGACCTATGATGTAGAAGATCTCTTAATAAACCCATTTGTCAACTGTATGTCTCTGTATTTCCTTTCTTCAATGTTGTGTTACATAATTAAAAAGATGGTATAAAAGATGATTCTTAGGCAACAGAAGTAAAAATAGATAAATTGGACTACATCAAAGTTAAAAATTCTGTTCAAAGTACACAACCTACAGAGAGAAAAGGTAAGCTATAGAACAGGAGAAAATATTTGCAAATCACATATCTGATAAGAGGTTAACAGCCAGAATATATAAAGAACTCGTATAACTCAACAACAACAAAATAATCTGATTGAAAATAGGTAAAGGACTTGAATAGACATTTCTTCAAAGAAGATATCAGATCAGATCAAATCAGATCAGTCGCTCAGTCGTATCCGACTCTTTGCGACTCCATGAATCGAAGCACACCAGGCCTCCCTGTCCATCACCAACTCCCGGAGTTCACTCAGACGCATGTCCATCGAGTCAGTGATGCCATCCAGCCATCTCATCCTCTGTCGTCCCCTTCTCCTCCTGCCCCCAATCCCTCCCAGCATCAGAGTCTTTTCCAATGAGTCAACTCTTCGCATGAGGTGGCCAAAGTACTGGAGTTTCCGCTTTAGCATCATTCCTTCCAAAGAAATCCCAGGGGCTGATCTCCTTCAGAATGGACTGGTTGGATCTCCTTGCAGTCCGAGGGACTCTCAGGAGTCTTCTCCAACACCACAGTTCAAAAGCATCAATTCTTCGGCGCTCAGTCTTCTTCACAGTCCAACTCTCACATCCATACATGACCACAGGAAAAACCATAGCCTTGACTAGACGAACCTTTGTTGGCAAAGTAATGTCTCTGCTTTTGAATATGCTATCTAGGTTGGTCATAACCTTCCTTCCAACAAGTAAGCGTCTTTTAATTTCATGGCTGCAGTCACCATCTGCAGTGATTCTGGAGCCCAGAAAAATAAAGTCTGACACTGTTTCCACTGTTTCCCCATCTATTTGCCATGAAGTGATGGGACCGGATGCCATGATCTTCCTTTTCTGAATGTTGAGCT
>NW_011494610.1:3154695-3168702 GCF_000754665.1 Bison bison bison
TATAGCCTGTTTAAAAAAAATACTCCTTTTCCTATTTGGAACCAGTCTGTTGTTCCATGTCCAGTTCTAACTGTTGCTTCCTGACCTGCATACAAATTTCTCAAGAGGCAGATCAGGTGGTCTGGTATTCCCATCTCTTTCATAATTTTCCACAGTTTATTGTGATCCACATAGTCAAAGGCTTTGGCATAGTCAATAAAGCAGAAATAGATGTTTTTCTGGAACTCTCTTGATTTTTCCATGATCCAGCGGATGTTGGCAATTTGATCTCTGGTTCCTCTTCCTTTTCTAAAACCAGCTTGAACATCAGGAAGTTCACGGTTCGCATATACGAGTGGCCAAAAGTACACAAAGAGATGCCCAACATTACCAATCATTCAGTTCAGTTCAGTTCAGTTCAGTCGCTCAGTCATGTCTGACTCTTTGTGACCCCATGAATTACAGCACGCCAGGCCTCCTGTCCATCACCAACTCCCGGAGTCCACTCAGACTCACGTCCATCGAGTCAGTGATGCCATCCAGCCATCTCATCCTCTAGGAAAATGCAAATCAAAACTACAGTGAGGTACCACCTCACACCAGTCAGAATGGCCAGCGTTAAAAAGTTTACAAATAACAAATGCTGGAGAGAGTGTGGAGAAAGGGGAACCCTCCCACACTGTTGGTGGGAATGTAGGTTGATGCAGCCACTATGGGAAACGGGATGGAGGGTCCTCAAAAAACTAAAAATAGAGTTGCCATATGATCCAGCACTCCCACTCTTGGCCATATATCTGGACAAAACTATGGTACGAAAAGATACACGCACAACTGTGTTCACAGCAGCACGATTCACAATAGCCCAGACGTGGACGCACCTAGACGTCCTTCAACAGATGGACGCACAAAGAAGATGGGTGCGCACACGCAGTGGGGTGCTAGGCAGCCACAAACAGGAATGAGTGCCACTTGCAGTGACGTGGATGGACTTAGAGACTGTCACTAAGTGACTCAGAAAGAGAATGGCAGGTACCATGTATCACTTACATGGGGATCTAAAAGTAACACAAACAAACCTATCCAACCAAGCAGAAACCGACTAGCATGGAGAACAGACTTGTGGTTGCTAAGGGGGCTGGGGTGGTGAGGGTTATAAGATGCAAAAAATTATGTATAGAATGGATAAACAGCATTCTACTGTATAGCACAGGGAACTATATTCAATATTCTGTGATAAACCATAATGGGAAAGAATATTAAAAACGTATGCATATGTATGACTGAATCACTTTGCTGTGCAGCAAAAACTAACCCAACGCTGTAAATCAACTATACTTCAATACAAATTTCATTAAAATATAAAAATAAAAGAGCATCGTGAATTTAAAAAAAAGGAAGCTTCTATTTTAAGATAAAATGACTTTAAAGAAAAATGTCAGAGATAAATAAAAACTTCTGTATCATCTTAAGAAAAAAAAGAAAGATGCTTTTGCAGCCAGTCTGCTGCTGCTGCTGCTAAGTCACATCAGTCGTGTCCGACTCTGTGCGACCCACCAGGCTCCCGTCCCTGGGATTCTCCAGGCAAGAACACTGGAGTGGGTTGCCATTTCCTTCTCCAATGCATGGAAGTGAAATGTGAAAGTGAAGTCACTCAGTCGTGTCTGACTCTTAGCGACCCCATGGACTGTAGCCCACCAGGCTCCTCCGCAGGACATAAAACTATTAAACGTTTCTGAATATAAAAATACATGGCTCTTATGAAAAATATTAAAAATTTAGAAAAGAAAACAATATTAAAATACAAAGCACATCTCTATTCAGATTTTCCAGCTAGAAAAAGTCACAGGATATGCCATGGCTCCCATGGGAGACAGACTTTTGTTATGAAGGGAAAGTATATTTGTGTGTGTTTGAATCCTTGCCTCTCCTACCCCCATTCTGTATGCAAATCCCACAGAGATTGGCGTCCTGGGATACATCACTTCCCAGCTGTGAGACTTTAGAAAATCACGTACTCTTTCTTTGCCTCAGTTTTCTTACCTGTAAAATGGGCCTCATAATGATGCTTCCCTGGGTTGGGGCAATAATGAAGTATAGAAAATGTCTGGTGTGCAATCAGTAAAGGAGCTCAGTAAAGATCTGTGAAAGGGACAAATTCTTTTTTAAAAATCAATGAATTGAATTTATTTTGTCTGCACTGGGTCTTTGTTGCTGTGTTGCTTTCTCCGGTTGCGGTGCTCAGACTTTTCCTCGCGGTGGCTTCTCTTGCTGAGAGCCCAGGCTCTAGGGCATGAGGGCTTCAGTAGCTGTGGCACGCAGCCTTAATTGCTCCAACACGTGTGGAATCTTCCCAGACCAGGGATCATACCCATTTCCTCTTCACCAGCAGGCGGATTCTTATCCATTGCACTGCCAGGGAAGTCCTGGAAAAACTCTTAATGCCCACCCCAAAGATATTAGCAAAATAAGAGTGAATGGCACAGGCAACTTAATGGCATGCTATTGAATTTAACCTTGGGGTGTTGCCCTTGAGGGCATTATTCTGGAAAAAGTAAAAAAAATTGAGTTCTCTCCCTCTCTCTCTTTTTTAGATCCACTTAAATCAATCATGGGTTTTCTTTTCCTTTCTCCCTTCCCCCTTAATTGTCTCTTTCAATATGCTGACTCCCTAAATAAGCAAATACAGTCCTAGGTTGACGTGTTCCCTCTAGTGAAAACTCTCCTAAATTGCTGATGACCACTGGAGAGGCTGGTCGGTTGGTGGTTAGAGAAAAGTACTCAGCTTGAGATTATTTTTCCGAGCAATAAATTTTATTTGATGCCAAAATCCTGCATGATGCTAAGCTCTTAAAAGCGCTCCTGAAGCAGAACAATCAGATTCTGGGTGAGATGCGCTTACCCCAAATAAGATTCTGGTCATATCCATCCCTGGGACTTCCCTGGTGGTACAGCAGGTGAGAATCCGCCTGCAGGGGATGGGTGTTCAGTCCCTAGCCTGGGAATGTTCTACATGCCGTTGGAGCAACTAAGCTTGTGCACCATAACTGCTGAGCCCAAGTTCTAGAGCCTTCGCACCACAACTACTGAGCCTGCGTGTTGCAGCTACTGAAGTCGGTGTGCCTAGAGCCTGTGCTCCGCCGTGAGAAAAGCTACCATGGTAAGAATTCCTCACACCACAAGAGAGAGAAGCCCCCGGTCACCGCAACTAGAAAAAGCCCGAGTGCAGCAACAAAGACCCAGAGCAACCAAAAATAAAGAAATAAATAGAAGAATCGATAATAAAAAAGAAAGAAAAGAAAAAAGACATCCCTACAGGGGCACTGGGTTATTTACATGATTTTTCACCCTGAATCTCTAAGTAGCAGTGCCTGATGATCTAGACAGACCAGAGTTACTGTGAGTGTAAAGTCAGTTGATGGATGTGACTCACTAAAAAAATGGTTAGTACATAGCAAGTGATCACAAAATAATCTATCATTTTTATTTCTAAGCTTTTTCTACATAATCAAAAAGATTTACTCAAAGGTTGAAATCTAATGAAATCAGTAATTTTTACTGCCTTGTTACGGATCTTCCTAGGTGAAATTGGCTTTCTCTTTTTTCTTCTTTTTTTTAATGGTGAGTGTGTAGGAGTGAAGAGCACAGTGATTTCCAGCAGAGTTTGGTGCCACTGTGTTGATTCTTGCGGAGGAGACTGCAGGTTTTCCCATCATTGCGTTCATAGTGTGACCGTCAACACTAAGGTTGAAAGGTTGAAAAAGGTGAGTAACATCTCACTGCCATTAGGAGACGTTGCAGACCTTCTGAAAGTGTCCTAAGCAGCAACATTTTAAGAGCTACCAGTCTATTCTGATTATTATTCAAATTATTCCAGTTTCCCTCCTAATATCTTTTTTTCTGGTCCAAGAGTTAATCTAGGATCCCATGGTGCCTTTAGTTGTCCTGTCTCCTTAGACTTTTTTTTTTTCTTCTTCTTCTTCTTCGACTCTTTTTCATCTGGAACAGTTCCTTACTCTGTCTTTCCTGATCCTGACACTTGTAAAGAGTACTGACCAATTATTTTGTAAAATGTTCCTCCATGTAGTTTGGAGTTTCCTTATGAAAGAATTCAGGTTTTACACCTTTGAGCAAGAATACACAGAAATATTATTGTGCCCTTCTCCATACAGAATATTGGAGTGGGTTGCCATTTCCTTCTCCAGGAGATCTTTCCAACCCAGGTCTCCCTCGTTTTTGGCAGACGCTTTACCGTCTAAGCCACCAGGGAAGTCCTATCAGGAGGCACATGATGTCAATTTGTCCCGTAAATGCTGATGTTAACTAGATAATTTGAAGCTCCTTATTCTGGCTCTTATTTTGTGCGGCATTAGTCGCTCAGTCAGGTCTGACTCTTTGTGACCCCACCAACTGTAGCCTGCCAGGTTCCTCTTTCCGTGGGACTTTTCAGACAAGAAAACTGGAGTCGGTTGCCATTTTCCTCCTCCGGGGGATCTTCCCAACCCAGGGGTCAAACCCGTGTCTCCTGTGTTGCAGGCGGATTCTTTACCTGCTGAGCTCTGGAAACAGTCATTTAGCCAAGGAACTCTGATTTAGGCACCAGGTATGCTCCTTGCCGCTAGGCCCCTTAGCAGGTGGAGCCAGGAAAGATGTGTGTGTGTGTTTTAAGGTATTTATTTATTTATCTTGTTTTTTTTTTTGCCTCACAGTGCGATATGTGTGATCTTAGTTCCCTGACCAGGGATCGAACCTGGGCCCCCTGCAGTGGAAGTGCAGAGACTTAACCACTGGACTGCCAAGGAAGTGAGAAAGATGTGGTTTCTGATCCCATAAAGTTTTCACTCTAGTTGGGGACACAGTCAATAAGCAGGTAAACAAACACAGAGAGAAGATAGTGTCGGACAGCGGGAAATGCTATAAAGGAAATAAAATAGGGGGATAGGAGAGAAGATGAATAGAGGGTTGCTTTGGTTACGATATTCAGAGAGGGTCTCTCTGAGGAGGTGACAGACCCAAAGGGCGAACAGGAGCTGGGCAGGAGAAAATCTGAAAGAGGAAGCATCCTGGGAAAAGAAACAGGGAGTGCAAATTCTGTCCAATGAGAATGAGCAGAATTGTGCTGAACATTCTGCGTCAGCTTCTGAACAACCTGTCCGCAGATGGAACTTGGGTCTTAGACACAGAGAGCTAACACCAGTTAAACCCTTATCAGGCCTGGGCTCATGTGAATGTGGGGTAAAAATGGAAAACTCCAGATATTTCTTTTATTTATTCATCATTTATCTATGGCGACACTGGGTCTTCACTGCTGCCTGTGAGCTCTCTCTAGTTACGGTGAGCGGGGGCTACTCTAGCTGCACTGGGTAGGCCTCTCATCGAGTTGGCTTTTTTGTTGCGGCCCATGGACTTAGCTGCTCTGCAGCATGTGGTATCTTTCTGGACCAGGGATTGAACCTGTGTCCCCTGCCTTGAAAGGCAGATTCTTAACCACTGGGCCACCAGGGAGGTCGCCAGACATTTCTTTAAAAACACTTGACATGTTTCATTTGCTTTGGAGAAATTCTCTTCATCTCTAACTCTCGGGCCTCCAGTTTCCCAGACTCTCTCTTTCAGAGTGGGAAATTGAGCCGGAAAGTTATCCATCCAGAGAGGGTCATGCACCTGCCTACACCCTGAACCTCATCATTTACCAGTGGAGCCAGCTAGGCATTTGGCAGGAAATAGTGAGGATAATGCTTTCCTGGTGGCTGAGGGTGCCATATGCATTTTAACTTGGGTGGTGTCCAAAATCAGACAGGAAAACTCTAGTTTTATCAGGTATCCATCTTTCTTTCTGGGTGTGACTAGCCATACAGGAAATCACATAGTTACACATTGTCCACTGAGTTAGCTCTATCCTTAAAAAAATATGTTATCTAAGATATAAACACACACAGAGGGCAAGAGGAAGGCCCCTTGAGGAAGTGGCTAGATCACCATATTGGACATCAGGGCATCAGGGTTCAAGAGTTTCACGCCACAGCTAAACATCTCGCTTGTGCTAAGTCACTTCAGTCGTGTCCAACTCTTTGCGACCCCATGACTGTAGCCCACCAGGCCCCTCTGTCCATGGGATTCTCCAGGCAAGAATACAGGAGTGGGTTGCCATTTCCTTCTCCAAGGGATCTTCCCGACCCAGGGATCGAACCCGTGTCTCTTCTGTGTCCTGCATTGGCAAGTGAGTTCTTTACCACTAGCGCCCCCTGGGAAGCCCAAAGATCCTGCAGGCTGCAGCTAAAAAGAAGCCACACGCTGCAACAAAGACCCTACATGCTGCAACCAAGACCTGGCACCGCCAAATAAGTAAATATTTCACAAAGGAAGATTCGAGGTCAGTAGGTCTGGGGTGGAGACCGAGATTCTGCATTTCCAATAAGCTCCCAGGTGATTGCGGGTGCTGGACCCAGTTCTGAAGAGTGAGGGCCACGCCAAATCAGGATGTAGCTTCTGGGTCTGAGGGCAGGGGGAGGCGGTCCTCCTTTGAAAGGTCTTGATGCTATTATTGAGGAAGGGAGAAAGTCAGGGGAGAGGTGGACTAGCCCACTCCTGGGCCCATCAAGGGAACCAGTGTGAGGTTAGGAAGAGTGCAAGTGCACACGTGGGCAACCTCACAAAAGCAGACGCTCGTACAGCTGTTCCCATGCCGAGAAGTCCGTGTCTGCCTGAGTCTTGGGTTTAGCCAGGTCACGACCATAGACCCCAGCCTGGGTTCAGCTCGCTTGTCCTAAAGTCACCCAGCAACCTGCCCCTCTGGAGAAGCCAAGTGTGGCATCCAGAGAGGCCTGGTCCCTCTGCCCCGCAGACCCCATGGAGACGGACACCAGGCTGCCAGGTGGGTTAATTACCCCAGTGGGAAGTTGGCTGGGGGAGTCGGTCTGGGGCAGAGATTAATGACTCCATTATCTTCCTGGGCAATCATCCCACATGGGCCTCCGTCCAGAATGTAGATATAAGGTGTAAATAAAGTCCCTGTTCTGAGGGAGCACAGTTTTCGTCGTCTCTAGATGGGAATTTGGCCCAGAAACCCTCGGCTGAACTCCAGGAGGTGTCTTTGTTTAGTGGAACAACCTGGCCCACTGGGGGCATGTGACACAGGCCTCCTGAGCGCTGGGCTGAGACTTGGGATAAAAAAACGTATTGCTCTTTTTCTTAAACGCATGTCATACGTGCTTGTCGTAGGAAATTTAAACTAGGAAGCTGCGTGCGTGTAAGGTAACAGGTGATAGTTCTTGCCCCACACCCTTTCCTCGAGGTAACGATGATTAACTTTTGGTGTGCATTCATCCAAACTCGGGCTTCTCAAGTGATGCTAGTGGTAAAGAACCCTCCTGCCAATGCAAGAGACATAAGAGACGCAGGTTTGATCCCTTGGTCGGAAAGATCCCCTGTAGGATGGACGGCATGGCAACCCACTCCAGTATTCTTGCCTGGAGAATCCCATGGACAGAGGAGCCTGGCGGGCTGCGGTCCGTAGGGTTTCAAAGATTCAGACATGGCTAAAGCAACTTAGCACACATGCTCATCCAAACCCATGTCTTTCTTTTTCTTTGATTCGACTTTATTGAGGTATAATCGAAATACACTACACGGCACATATTTAAAGTGTATACTTGGATTGGCGTTGCTATAGGTCAAATCCATGAAAACTTCACCACAGTTAAGATAACGAACATATCCATCACCTCCCAAATCTGTCATCCATTCTTGTGGCCTCTTGCAATCCTCCTCCCTTCCTCCCCCGACCACCACTTACTGACTTCTGTCACTGTAAATTAGTTTGCATTTTCCAGAATTTATGTAAGTGAAATAATGAAGTATGTACTCATTGTTATGTGGTGGAGGTCGGCTTCTTTCATTCAGTATGATGATTTTGAGACGTCATGCTGCTGCTGCTGCTAAGTCGCTTCAGTCGTGTCCGCCTCTGTGCGACCCCATAGATGGCAGCCCACCAGGCTCCCCCGTCCCTGGGATTCTCCAGGCAAGAACACTGGAGTGGGTTGCCATTTCCTTCTCCAGTGTGTGAAAGTGAAAAGTGAACGTGAAGTCGCTCAGTTGTGTCCGACTCCTAGAGACCCCATAGACCGCAGCCCACCAGGCTCCTCCATCCATGGGATTTTCCAGGCAAGAGTACTGGAGTGGGGTGCCATTGCCTCCTCCGTTTGAGATGTCATAGGTACCAATAATTAATTCCTTTTTTTTTTTAATATTGAGAAGTATCCCATTGTTTTGGGTGTTCCATGATTTGTTTATTCATTCATCTGTTAACAAACTTCTTCAATTGTTTCCAGCTTTTGGTGATTACAAATTAAGCTGCTCTGAACATTAAAGCAGAAGTCTTCGTGGAGACGAATGTTTTCGTTTCTCTTGGAGAAACGCCTAGGAGTGGAATGGCTGGATGGGATCTTATGGTGGGGACATGTTTAACTTTTCAAGAAACTACCCAACTGTTTTCTAAAATGGTTTAGCACATTTTTCATTTCTCCAGCAGCGTATGAGAGCTCCATATGCTTCCCGTCCTCACCAACACTTCTTATGATCGGTCTTCTGGACCGATCTAATGGATGTATAGTGGTGTCTCATTGTGATTTTATTTTCATTTCCCTAATGACTAATGGCATTGAACATCTTTTTATGTGCGACCACTGGCTATTGACACACACTCTTTTATGATGTGTCTGGGAGCAGGGGGTGGCAGGTGTTTTTAGAGGGGCTAGCGTTGAGGCCCCCGTGTGATACCCACGTGCAGATGTCAAGTGGGCAGTTGGAGACCAGAGGCAAGACTTCAGAGGAAAGGTCCAGGCTGGCAATGTAAATTCAGGAGTTGTCAGCTGATCATTGTTTAGAGGCCTGAGGCCGGATGAGATCACTAAGGGAGGGCATGTAGAGGAGAGGCCAGGTCTGGGTCTGCAGGCACTAGAGTAATCTGAAGCCAGAAGATGAGGAAAAACCACTGAAGACTCTAAGAAGGAGCTCTGGTGAGTTTAGAGGCAGAGGAAGAGAAGAGAGTGCTTATGGCAGCAACACAGCAGTGCTGCTGCTGCTGCTACTGCTAAGACGCTTCGGTCGTGTCTGACTCGGTGAGACCCCATAGACGGCAGCCCACAGCAGTGGGCGGGCTCCAAAGGTGGCCCGTCGAGAAGCGCACTCTGTTCTGCACACCCTTGTCTCCCACCTTCATTCTGGGCTGGCCCTGTGAGAGCAACAGAATGGAGCTCTGAGGCCATGCTGTGGGGAGCTGTAAGAAGCCCTGTAGCTTCCACCTTTGACTTGGGACATTGTGTGCACATGTGCTCAGTCGTGTCCGACCCTTTGTGACCCCCTGGCCTGCAGCCCACCAGGCTCCTCTGTCCGTGGGATTTGCCAGGCAAGAATACTGGAGTGGGTTGCCATCTGCTCCTCCAGGGGACATTCCTAACCTAGGGATTGAACCTGCATCTCTTGCATCTCCTGCATTGGCACGTGGATTCTTTACCATTGCATCACCTGGGAAGCCCCTTTGGGACAATGCTCTGGGATAAATTAGTTGCCATTTAAGATATCTGACTCTGAGACTGCCACAATAGGGGGAAGCCCAAGCTAGCCACGTGGCAAGACAATATGAAGAGGAAACAATGGTCAGCTGGTCCCTGATTCTTCTGGTCATCTCAACTGAGGTGGCAGACAGGTGAGTAGAAAAGCTGTTTTGGATGTCTGGCCCCATCAAGCCTTGACATGACTTCAGCAGCAGCTGTGTTCCCCCAACGCCCTCCCAGCTTGCAGGATCTTAGTTCCCTGACCAGGGACTGAGCCTGGGCCCTCTGCAGTAGAAGCACAGAGTCCTAACCGCTGGACCGCCAGGGAAGTCCCAGCAGCAGCTGCTTTCTAACTGCAACTGCATGAGAGACCCTAAGCGAACCACCCAACCCACCCACAGGACTCTGATGGATAATAATAAATGGTTGTTTTAAGCCTCTAAGCTCTGGGGTAGTTTGTTACGCAGCAGCAAATAACTGAGACAGACGTGAGCAGTGAAGGGCGAAGGATCAGCCTCCCTGCCTCAACGAAAGCCCAGTACCCTGAAGCCCAGAACCATGGAGAGAGGGGTGCTCCACCTCAGCTGGAAGGTTCTCCAGCATTCTGATGGGCCCCTCCCTGCGAAGAGGAGAATAAGCTTCTCTTTGGAGGCTAGAAGCTACAGGAAGCTGCTGGTTCTTGCCTTGGGGACAAGTGGGTGCCTGCTCCCACCTGACCTTTACATCAATAGGGACCACTTCTCTCTGTTTCTAGCTCCTTGTTTCCTTTCTTCTTTCTTTCTTCTGGTAGTTAAAACATTTGCAAGTCAATATTGTATATATGTATATAAGTAACCTGGTAGCTCAGCATTAAAAAATCTGCCTGCCAATGCAGGAGATGTGGGTTTGATCCCTGGGTTGGAAAGATTCCCTGGAGAAGGAAATAACAACCCACTCCAGTTTTCTTGCCTGAAAAATCCCATAGACAGAGCAGCCTCGCAGGCTACAGTCCATGGGGTCAAAAAGAGACATAACCGAGGGACTAAACAACAACAATTTTATATGTATATAATATTGTTACATATATATGAAAGTGAAAAGTGCTGGCTGCTCAGTTGTGTCTGACTCTTTGCGACCCCATGTTCTGTCCATGGAATTCTCCAGGCAAGAATACTGGAGCAGGTTGCCATTTCCTCCTCCAGGGGATCTTCCTGACCCAGGGATTGAACTCACATCTCCCGAGGCTCCTGCATTGCAGGCAGATGTTTTTTTTTTTCTTTTAACGGCTGAGCCACTGGGGAAGTCCTGCCTTTCTCCAGACCCTCCTCAATTCCATTCAAAAAAAAAAATCAACCTTTCTGATTTTCACTAATTGGTAAGAAATGGTATCTTTGTACTTTTTACATTTGAACAGTCTTATCAGGAGGTTTGACTATCCTCACTTTGCATGGCAACTATGTCTTTGTAGCTATTTCTTCTAATTGTTATTTCCATAGCATTAAATCATGTATTCAGGTGGACGTTTGTTGACTTATCAGCTTTAGAAACATTATCTACTGAGTTTTGCTCCAATATGTGAGGATTGAACTCACAGTATCCTCTGTCTTATATGTCTTCTCTCTTTCCAACCTTCTTTCCTTCTTGTTTCATTTATGAAAAGAGTATTCCTGGCTTTCCACTTATGGTAGTGATATGTTCTCTTTTAAAATAGACTTTGTTTTTTAGAGCAGTTTTAGACTCACAGTAAAATTCAGCAGAAAGTACAGAGAGTTCTCATAAACTCCTTGACCCCTACCCCTACTCAGCCCGTCCGCTGGCAACATTCCCCACCATAGTGGCCCATTAGTTACAGTAATGGAACATACATCAACTCACTGTTATCGCCCAAAGTCCGTGATTTACATGACTGTTCACTTTCGGTATTTAAGTTCTACGGGTTTGGACGGATGTATAATGACACATCAGTTCAGTTCAGTCGCTCAGTCGTGTCTGACTCTTTGCAATCCCATGGACTGCAGCACGCCAGGCTTCCCTGTCCATCACCAATTCCTGGAGTTTACCCAAACTCGTGTCTGTTGAGTCAGTGATGCCATCCAACCATCTCATCCTCTGTCGTTCCCTTCTCCTGCCTGGGCTTCCCCAGTGGCTCAGAGGTAAAGAATCCACCTGCAATGCAGGAGACATGGTTTGATCCCTGGGTCCTGAAGATTGCCTGGAGGAGGAGATGCGACCCACTCCAGTATTCTTGGGCTTCCCTGGCGGCTCAGGTGGTAAAGAATCTGGCTGCAATGTGGGACACCTGGGTTCGACCCCTGGGTTGGGAAGATCCCCTGGAGTAGGGAATGTCTACCTACTCCAGTAATCTGGCCTGGAGAATTCCACGGACTGTATAGTCCATGGAGTCGCAGAGTCAGACACGACGGAGTGACTTTCACTTTCACCAATATTCTTGCCTGAAATCAGTATAAGTATCATATGGGCTTCTCTGGTGGCTCAGTGGTAAAGAATCTGCCTGCCAATGCAGGAGATGAGGGTACTATCCCTGAGTCAGGAAGATCCACTGGAGAAGGAAATAGCAACCCACTCCAGTATTCTTGCCTGGGTGGTCCCATGGACAGAGGAGCCTGGCAGGTCACAGTCTTATTGTTGTTCCATTGCTCGTCGTGTCTGACTCTGCAACCCCATGGACTGCAGCACGCGGGGGTTTCCTGTTCTTCACTATCTCCTGGAGTTTGCTCAAACTTACGTCCATTGAGTCGATGATGCCATCCAACCATTTCATTCTCTGTTGCCCCCTTCTCCTGCCCTCAGTCTTTCTCAGCATCAGGGTCTTTTCCTGTGAGTCAGTTCTTCGTATCAGGTGGCCCAAGCATTGATGCTTCAGCTTCAGTATCAGTCCTTCTGATGAATATTCAGAGGTGTAGTGGTAGCTCATTGTTTTAATTTGCATTTCCTTAATGACATGATGTGGAGTACCTCTTCATATGCTATTTGCCATCTGTAGTTCTTCTTTGGTGCGGTGTCTGTTTAGGCCTTTGGCTCATTTTTAAATCCAATTGTTTGTTTTCTTGTTGAGTTATAAGAGTTCTTTGTATGTTTTGGATAATAGTTCATTATCAGATGTGTCTTTTGCAAATATTTTCTCCCAGTCTGTGGCTTGTCTTCTCATCTTCTTGAGTGATACAGCTTTGTAACAAAGAAATCACTGAAAATTTTAAAAAATGAGTCAATTTAAAGAGACATGTTCAGGAAATGATAGTCAAAATGGTAGGAGTATAGCAAAAAATGAAGCTGTATTCAAGGGACTCAGATTTGGGCATTACTGATGATACACAAAGAGCCTGGTACACAGTCTGGCTCCAAAGCTCCTTTACCTGGCAATTATTAAGCCTATTATTATTGTTTAAATAATATGGCAGCTATTTTAATCTTCTTGCTACTATTCCTATGGCATAGTGGCTATTACTGTTATTACTGCTGTAACGATACACTACTGTTGTTTATGACAATGCATTGTTTTGCTGAACCTCAGTATCTCTTGTACCTCCCTGGAACCTGGGGGCAAAGGGAACCCTGCAAAGTTGGTACTATTTGAACAATTTTGTTGAAATAGTTGTTGTTACTTTGTTGTTACTAGTTGAACCCTGTGATTGTTACCATTATTATCTTAATATTTCACTGCCGATAAGCTGTGCAAAATTTGGATAGAATGTTGTTTAATTGCTAAGTCGTTTCCAGCTCTTTAGGACTCCATGGACTGCAGCCCTCCAGGCTCCTCTGTCCGTGGGATTTCCCAAGTATTCTTCCCACTCCAAGAATACTTGAGTGGGTTGCCATTGCCTTCTCCAGGGGATTTTCCCGACCCAGGGATGGAACCCGCGTCTCCTGTATGGCAGGCCGATCCTTTACCACTGAGCCACCAGGGAAGCCCGGATAGGATGAACAGGGGTGAATAATAAAAATAGCTCCGTGACATGTAGGGGAGCGGTCAGGCCAGCAGCCTCCGCCGCGCCAGGACGGCTGCTTAGGGTCGGTGCCTGCCCGCCTCCGGTTCCCAGCAGGACCCCGGCTCCCGCCCCACGGGGCGGGGCGCCGATCCTGCCCCTGGCGCTCGCTCTGACCGCGGTGGCCGCGGTGCCCTGAGCACAGGGCAGGTCGAGCGCGCTCCGGGCCCGGCAGGGCGGCGCCGTGCTGGGCCGCTGCTGCTCCGGTCGTGACCTGCCCTGCGCCGCCCGCGGGCCCCCGCGCTGCTTCTGCGATGAGGAGTGCGGCAAGGTGGGAGACTGCGGCCCCAACTACACGCGAGTCCGCAGAGGTGCGCCCCGCTGAGCACGGGGCGGGGGCGGAGCTCTCAGGGCCTAGGGGAGCCGGGTACCAGCGTGCCATCGCAAGGAAGAAAGACAGCCAGCCTGGTGGAGGGTGGGGAGGGGTGCGGTTCTGGACTTCGAGGGGCGCACGAGCAAGGGGGACGGGGACGCGGGGGACGCCAGGGGAAGAGTGG
>NW_011494610.1:3168802-3174243 GCF_000754665.1 Bison bison bison
AGAGTGGGGCTGGGAGGGGCGCGCGGAGAAAGAGGCGCGCTGGCCCCCGACCCCGCTGCGCGAGTCTGTGTGTTGGGGAGCCGAATGGACACGGATGGGAGGAGAGTCGATGAGCGTTTGGGAAGAGAAAGCGCAAGAGTCCTCACCTTGCACCGGGCCTGGGAGGGCGGTCCGAGGATGGAGCGCTCGGGGAAGAGGCGCGCGAGCCAGGCACTCCGGGGCGAGACGCAGGGCACCCAGCAGGAACAGCGCGAGAGAGGAGGGGCGCACGCGGCCACACCAGGTGAGAGCGGAGCGGCCGCCGTCGGCGGCTCCCGCAGTGTGGAGGCGCGCGAGGGAGGCGCGGGCGGCGAGGGGTGGGCCCCAGGTTTAGTGGATAAAAACGCAAGACGCCCCGTTACACTCGCATTTCAGATAAATAACCCGTACTTATTGAGTATACGTGTGTCCTGAATATTGCACGGGCCATACTCGCAAAGAGTCGGACACGACTGAGCGACTGAACTGGAACTGGAATACTTATATTAAAAATTATTGATTATTCGTCTGAAATTAAAAACTAGGCCCAAAACGGATTCTTCTTCTGAAATTAAAATCTAACTGGGTATCCTGTAATTTTATCTGGCAGCTCTAGCTGGGGGAAGGGCGTGGGGCTTGGAGGAGTTCGAGGTGGGAGCGGGAGGGCGGGCGACCGTCGCTGGCAGGGCGGTTCAGAAGGCAGATGGAGGCGGTGTTGAGAAGCAGAACGAAGGGCTGAAGCCTGGAGAGGGCTTGGAGTGGACGGACACGGAGCAGAGAGAGGGAACCGGCAGGGTGGTCCCGGAGGGGCGGAGGAACTGGGTGTGAGGGGTGGCGGGGGCAGGCTAAAACTTGGGCGAAGGGGGGACTGCGAGGGTGGGAGTTCCTGACGGTAGGCAGGCAGTGCCACTGTGGGCTCAGTGGGAGGCGTGGCCGTGGGTACCAGGGTCTAGGGCATACCTCATAGCGAGACACCCCCATCCCCCATCCCCACCGCCCCTGCCCCGCCAGCATGGTATCAAGAACCCACCTGCCAGTGCGTGAGACATCAGAGAAGTAGGTTGGATACGAGGGTCGGGAAGAACCCCTGGAGAAGGGAATGGCAACTCATTCCAGTATTCTCGCTCAGAGAATTCCATGGACAGAGGAGCCTAGCGACAGTCCATGGCGTCGCAAAGAGTTGGACACAACGGAAGCAACTTAGCTTAGTGGGGAGGACTCCATTTTTATTTTAAAAAGATTTACTTGTTTATTTTTGGCTTCGCTGGGTCGTCATTGCGGCCTGCAGGCTTCTCACTGCCAGGGCTTCCCTTGCTGCGGAGCACAAGCTCCAGGGCGCTGGGTCTTCAGTCGTTGCAGCCCATCCAGGAACGCCAGAGCGGAGGCTCAGCGGCCACGGTGCAAGGGCTTAGGTGCCCTGAGCAGGGATGGAACCCATGCCCCCTGCCTTGGCAGGTGGATTCTTAACCACTGGACCACCAGGGAACACCCCCTTCCCGATCCTTTTTAAATTCTAACAATTTAAATTATTGTTCAGTCCCTAAGTTGTGTCCAACTCTTTATTACCTTTTGGACTGTAACCTGCCAGGCTTCACTGTCCTTCACTATCTCCTGGAGTTCGCTGAAATTCATGTCCATTGAATCAATGATGCTATCTGACCATCTCATGCTCTGTTGCCCCCTTCTCCTCCCGTCCTCAGTCTTTCCCAGCATTAGGGTCTTTTCCAATGTGTTGGCTCTTCGCATCAGGCAGCCAAAGTATTGGAACTTCAGCTTCAGCATCAGTCCTTCCAATGAATATCAAGGTTGATTATTAATATTCAGGGTTGTTCCCCACTGGAGACCAAAAAAATCTAAATTTTGTCACCTTGTCAAGTGGATATGATCTAAATCTCCTTTGTCGGGGAGAAGAGTGATTTTTTAAAAAATTTATTGGGCTGCCACAGGTCTCAGGTGGCACAGTGGTAAAGAATCTGCCAGCCAGTGCAAGGGACGTGGGTTCAATCCCTGGGGCAGGAAGATTCCCTGGAGAAGGCAACGGCAACCCCACTCCAGTAGTCTTGCCTGGGAAATCCATGGACAGAGGAGCCTGGTGGGTTACAGTCCATGGGGTCCCAAAGAGTCAGACGTGGCTGAGAGACTGAGAACACATACAGATCTCAGGTGCTGGAGGTGGAGTCTTCCTGTCTCTTGCGGGACATTTCAGTGTGGGCAGATCCTTGTGGGGTGGAGCCAGGATGTCTAGTTGTGGTGTGGTGGTTAGTTGTTGCTGGACATATGGGATCGTTAGCTCCCCAACCAGGGATTGAACCCACATCTCCTGCATTGTAAGGCAGATTCTTTACCTCTGGATCAGCTGGGAAGTCCTGAGAAGGGTGATTGATTGGACCCCTCTACCTGGAGCCTCAGGGGAGCTTCCTTCAGAAGCTTATGTTTCAAAGAGAGCAGCTTTAAAAAATTCAAAGTGGAAGGGACCTGACATTTACTGGGATTTCCCTGCTGGCTTGGTAGTCAAGAATCTGCCTGCAGGGTAGGAGATGCAGAGTTTAATCCCCTCCAGGGTCAGGAAGATACCCTGGAGAAGGAAATGGCAACCCACTTCAGTATTCTTGCCTGGGAAATCCATGGACAGAGGAGCCTGGGGGGCTATAGTCCATGGGGTCACCAACACGACTGAGTGATCAAACAATAACATTTGCTGCCCACCAGTGTACTCTGTAAGCTGGGTGTCTCATCCAACCTGGTTTCTGTCTCATGGCATTCTGGAGCTCTGGCCTATAATAAGGTCCCTGCTCAGCCTCTGGGAAGAGCGTGGCTCAGACAGGTGCGGGCTTTGGCTAGCGAAGGCGACCCAGCAGGATTTGGAGCTGGGCTATCCGCTTGCTTCTAGCTCCTTGTTGCTCCCCACAACTTGCAGTGGTAAATGGTGGAAATTCAGGTAGTAGAGAGTAGAAAGTATTTTTGGATGTGGTGTCTTCCCAAATCATAGCAAATGAGTAGTTGTTGTTCAGTCTCCCAGTCGTGTCCAACCCTTTGAGACCCCAAGACTGCAGCACACCAGGCCTCTCTCTCCCTCAGCATCTCCCGAAGTTTGCCCAAGTTCATGTCCATTGCATCGGTGATGCCATCCAACCATCTCATCTCTGTCACCCTCTTCTCCTCCTGCCCTCAATCTTTCCCAGCAACAGGGACTTTTCCAGTGAGTCAGCTGTTCTCATCAGATGCCCAAAATACTGGAGTTTTAGCTTCAGTATCAGTCCTTCCAAGGAGTATTCAGGGTTAATTTCCCTTCAGATGGATTGGTTTGATCTCCTGGCTGTCCCAGGGGCTCTCTTAAAAAACTGGAAATAGAACTGCCATACCACCCAGCAATCCCACTGCTGGGCATACACACCGAGGAAACCAGAATTGAAAGAGACACGTGTACCCCAATGTTCATCGCAGCACTGTTTACAATAGCCAGGACATAGAAGCAACCTAGATGTCCATCGGTAGATGAATGGATGAGAAAGCTGTGGTACATATACACAATGGAATATTACCCAGCCATTAAAAAGAATGCATTTGAAACAGTTCTAATGAGATGGATGAAACTGGAGCCTATTATACAGAGTGAAGTAAGTCAGAAAGAAAAACACCAATACAATATACTAACACATATATATGGAATTTAGAAAGATGGTAATGATGACCCTATATGCGAGACAGCAAAAGAGACACAGATGTATAGAACAGTCTTTTGGATTCTGTGGGAGAAGGCTAGGGTGGGATGATTTGAGAGAATAGCATTGAAACATGCATATTACCATATGTGAAACAGATTGCCAGTTTAGGTTCTATGCATGAGATAGGGTGCTCAGGGCTGGTGCACTGGGTTGACCCTGAGGGATGGGATGGGGAGGGAGATGGGTGGGGGGTTCAGGGTGGGGAACACAGTACACTCATGGCTGATTCATGTACATGTATGGCAAACACCACTACAATATTGTAATTAGCGTCCAATTAAAATAAATAAATAAATAAAAATTTTTTTAAAAAGAAGTCTTCTCCAGCACCACAGTTTGAAGGCATCAATTCTTCTGTGCAATGAGACTTTGGAGCAAATTAGACTCCCCCAGATTAAACTTGCAGAAGGACTGTCTTAGGAATGCTTTTGTATTCATCTGATTTTGGTGCAGAGGGTGCTGGTAGCCATAGGGTCATGCAGAGTGTGGGGCTGAGGTTCTTGGTGTAGCTGCACCCACAGGGCCCCCGTCACAGGGCAGGAGTGGGGGCCCAGGAAGGGGACCAGGCAGGGTAATCTGTGACACTTTCCCACAGTCTGAACTGAGCTCACAGAATCACATTGTGTTATCAGCTCCCCAGCGGCTGCTGCTGTATAAACAGCTCAGGCTGGTGGACCCAGCAGCCTCAAAGCTTTGCACACCTCTTTGTTTTGCTCCTCTGGGAAGGCATCAAAAAGGCAATAGGTCTGGGAGCTGCCCCTGTCTAGGCTGGGCGGAGCTGAGGTCTTTTGTCTAGAAAAAGTCAGTTTTCCACCTCTGGGAGGAGGGAGGGGAGAAGGGCAGAAAGGAGACGTGGGGACCAGTTAAGAGGTAAGATTTGTATTTTTCATGAGTGATTTAGGCAGTAGAGTTGACTGACTTTAAGAATTGTTTGTGGTAAGGAGAGGTGTTGAGGATGGCCTAAAAAAAAACAACCCCCTAACATTTACTGAGTACTTATCACGTGTCAGAAGATACTGTTTTATGTACTTAAAAAATATTGTTTTAAAATTTTATTTTAAATGCTTTAAATAAATTATCTCCTTTAAGCCTCATAACAGCCCGATGGAATAGTGTTATCGCGCCCATTTTATACATAGGGCACACAGACATGGAGAGGTGGTGACCTACTTGTGACTTGCTCAGCTATTAAGCAGTAGATCTAGGATTTGAACCCCAGCAGTCTTTGGTGGCTCGGACGATAAAGAATCTGCCTGTAATGCAGGAGACCCAGGTTTGATCCTTGGGTCAGAAAGATTCCCTGGGGAAGGGAGTGGCTACCCACTCCAGTATTCTTGCCTGGAAACATGGGCAGAGGAGCCGGGCGGGCTACAGTTCATGGGGTTGCAAAGAGTCGGACACGACTGAGTAGCTAACACTTTCCTTTTCACCTTTTCAGTCTGACTCCAGATCACACTACCATATGGTAGCGTGAGGATGGGAGGGACTTCAGCCTGCTGCAGGAGGGAAATTGAGCCCGCAGGTGAAGCAGGAACCCTTGGCGTCGCCCACCTTCACTTCAGTTACATTGCTGGCCACCTGCTGTGTGCCCAGCTCAGCTGGGAGCAGTGGGGGTCGGAAAGATGGGACTCTGGTCCCCCTCAAGCTTATAGTCTGCCTCTGGGGAGACAGGGTGGCTGTGGAAGAAATAAACAATTT
>NW_011494610.1:3174343-3174637 GCF_000754665.1 Bison bison bison
GGTGGGCTGGAGCGGCTAATGAAGCCTTAGAGGATAGACCATGACCTCGAGGTTTTCAAGTTCCCTACTTAATATTTTACATACTTTAGGCTCTTTCATTCTCATTTCAATCCTGGAAAGCTCAAAGTCCCCATTTATACACTTGCTGTTAAGTCGCTTCAGTTGTGTCCGACTCTGTGCAACCCCATAGATGGCAGGCCACCAGGCTCCCCTGTCCCTGGGATTCTCCAGGCAAGAACACCTGAGTGGGTTGCCATTTCCTTCTCCAACTCATGAAAGTGAAAAGTGAAAGTG
>NW_011494610.1:3174737-3192284 GCF_000754665.1 Bison bison bison
GTGGGTTGCCATTTCCTTCTCCAACTCATGAAAGTGAAAAGTGAAAGTGAAGTCGCTCAGTCGTGTCCGACTCTTAGCGACCCCATGGACTGCAGCCTACCAGGCTCCTCCACCCATGGGATTTTCCAGGCAAGAGTACTGGAGTGGGGTGCCATCGCCTTCTCCGAATGAAAACATAAGTGCCTGGAGTCGGACACGACTGAGCGACTTCACTTTCACTTTTCACTTTCATGAGTTGGAGAAGGAAATGGCAACCCACTCCAGTGTTCTTGCCTGGAGAATCCCAGGGACAGAGCCGAATGGGCTGCTGTCTATGGGGTCGCACAGAGTCGGACACGACTGAAGCGACTTAGCAGTATGTTTTCATTGTACTAGTCTGAGAGCTCTGAGGGTTGTGACACAGCTCATATACTTCAGCTAAGAAGGGAAAGTATTGGTGCAGGTCACTGAAAACCCACCCGTGCATTCTGGCTTCAGGCGAGACTGGACCCAGGGACTCCAAGGTGACTCCAAGGTCAGCATGACTCTCCCCCTTCTAGCTCTGCTGTGTTAGCTTGAATCTCAGGCACACTGTCCCCAAGTGTTAACAAAGAGAGTCCTCTGCAACTCCAAACTGGTGTCCCTAGTGGAATGGGAGGTCCCTTTCCTAGTTATTCCAGTCAACCCCCCAGGGATGGTTCTCATAGGCCCAGTCTGGGTTGCATGCTGATTCATGATCCAATCAATCACAGCCTGGGGTGAAGGAAGATGTCAATCAGTCATGTCTGGGTCACATACTCAGTCCCAGCAATGGGAATGTGAGGTCAGCCTTATCCAAAGTATGTGGACTGAGTGTGGGGAGGGTGGTTCTTCAAAAGGAAGCCAAAGTCACGTTAAAAGAAGATAGGGACAGGGAGGCTGGGAGGGCAATGCCAGCTGCGCACATCTGAGCTGTGGGGGCCCTTGCATTTCAGGGAAAGTGAAAGTGTTAGTTGTTCACTTGTATCTGACTCTCTGGGACTCTCTGGGGCTTCCCTGGTGGCTCAGACGGTAAAGCGTCTGCCTGCAATGCGGGAGACCGGGGTTTGATCCCTGGGTTGGGAAGATCCCCTGGAGAAGGAAATGACAACCCACTCCAGTACTCTTGCCTGGAAAACTCCATGGACTGAGGAGCCTGGTAGGCTACAGTCCATGGGGTCGCAAAGAGTCGGACACGACTGAGGAACCTCACTTTTACTTTTGGGACTCTGTGGACTGTAGCCCACCAGGCTGCTCTGTCATGGGATTTTCCAGGCAAGAATATTCAAGTGGGTTGCCATTCCCTTCTCCAGGGGATCTTCCCAACCCAGCGATGGAACCTGGCTCTCCCACATTGCAGGTAGATTCTTTACCATCTGAGCCACCAGGGAAGCCCCAAAGTAAAGTGTGCTGAGACATCAAACAGAAGGAGGAAGCAGGGGCTTGACTGTAGATGTATTGCAAGAACCCTTAGATTTTCAACCACTAGTCTTGGGGGCTCTGTGATTCACTATCACAAAAGACCTTTTGTGAAACCTATTGCAGTCCATGGGGTCGCTAAGAGTCAGACATGACTGAGCAACTTCACTTTCACCTTTCACTTTCACGCATGGGAGAAGGAAATGGCAACCCACTCCAGTGTTCTTGCCTGGAGAATCCCAGGGACGGCGAAGCCTGGCGGACTGCCGTCTATGGGATCACACAGAGTCAGAGACGACTGAAGCGACTTAGCAGCAGCAGCATCGAGGGAAAAGGAGATGAGAACCACTAAAGGATTTCAGGTGACAGGCTAGAACTGCATTCCAGAAAAAGCTTTTTGGTAGTCAGTGAGGAGGATGGATGGCCAGAAGGCAGGGCATTGAGGTTCAGAGAAGAAGCTGGGGTTTGAATTGTCCAGAAAAACATTTCCTGATGAGCCTGGGTCTGTTGGAGATGGGGCAGAGAGATCCAAGGGACTGTGGGAAATTCAGTCTGGCTCCAGCAGGCTCAGCTGACATGATGTTATCTGGGTCTCTAGGGCTGGAAGAGCAACCTTAAAACCTCCTTTTTCAGCTGTACTGATAAGCTAGAATTTCTCCTTTACTCAGAAAAACATGGGATGGGCTTTGAGAAACACCGCCATCTGGCGGCACGTTTTTGCAACACCAACTTGTGGTCATATTTCCTTTGTTGTTGCTATGGCTCCAACGGTACTGAGGTTGTGACCCTGGGTCTAGACCAGGCGTGGTGACAGTTCTCTGGGGGTGTCAGCAACGTGGAAAGAACATGCGTAGAGTGGCGTCTGCCTAACTTGCTGCAAAATCTCTCACCTGCCTGGCAGGGGATCCTTGCAGAAGGCTGGGGCTTCCCCTTGGTCCAGCTGCCCAGCCAGTGCCTGAATCTGGTCTGTAGTCTCCCTGCCAGGTCGTCCAGCCACTCTTTGAACACTTCCAGTGACGTGAAACTCTTTTTTTTCTAGTCGGTTTTTCTACTGTAGATTATACTCTCACGCCTGGACAACTGCAGTACCCTGACCCCCACCCAGCAGTTAGAGACCGCCCGTTAAAACCTCAAATGTGATTATGTCACTCCTCTGCTCCGAACTCGGCAATGCCTTTTTTTAAAAAAAATAATTAAAACCTTCAGCTTCAAAGGGAACACGTGTCCCCAGTGTGGCCAATCAGAGTATTTCGTCACTCTGGCCCTACTGATTGGTTCAGCAGCAGACACAGGACCCAGGGCAAGCCAATGAGACTTCATCCTAGGATGTTTGCTGAAACTAAGGAGATAGAGGCTTTTTCTTCCATCTGCTAGAGTGATTCCAGGGAAGTGTGGAGCTATCAAAGACTTACGGGGGGAATGCTTGTCTGAAAATGAGGCCAACTCAGAGGAAAACAGAGCTGAGAGATGGAGAGTGGATCCTGGCAACTGCTCCTGGACCCAGCCATGCCTGAATGCAGACCCGAATCACCCATTCTTTCGCTCAGGTCAGTTTAAGGTGGGTTTCCTATCATCTTCATTTAGACAAAACCATAACTGATTCACACTGGGGGATGAGTAGAAAGAAGACATCGAGATGCTTAGAGAAAGTCAGAACTTCTTACTTCATTCACAGCGTGAGGAGGGGGATCAGGGCACGGGAAGACAAAGTCCCACCCTAAACTCAGCCCCCACATGGGAACTTGTGGAGGGCCCTGCAGTTCAGCCAGGCTGTTCCCTCTGACAGCTGCCCTAGGGGCTGTCCCCACTCACTCAGGGACAGCCGGCACTCCACTCCCTGTGGTTCCCGCACTCCACGAAGCCAGCCCGCTCCTCCGAGTGGGGGCAGGGAGCACCGCCAGTCCTTGGTTGCTGCAGGACCTGCCTCTCGTGGACGCGGTAAGACACCTGGCAGGGCTTGGCACAGCGACTCCAGCTGCCCCGCTCTGCCCCGGCGCGTGGGACTGCTGGAAGACGAGGTGGCATCTCCAAGGGCAACGCCTGTGGCATTTGGGCAGTGCCCCGGTCTTGCCCCCTTTTCCCACAAGAAGAACCCCTCACATCTGATGATTCGGCCTTCGAGACCTTCAGCTTCTTCATTCTCGTTCACAGCCCCAGGGCGGGACTGGGTCACACCCAACGGGGAAGGCTGTTTGGCCAAAACGCAAGATCTTCAGACATTCCTCATGGAGAAAATTTTTTGACAAGAAACTGTCAAGCCTTTCTTGAGACACCTCAACAGTCACTCACACAACATACATTGCACACTCATGCACGCACACACGTGCACACTCATGCACATGCACACACACGGCACTGCAAACGTCAGATCCCTCATCCCCAAGATGTTTCCCCAGCATCTCCTGCGAGTCAGGCACTGTCCTAGGTGCTGGAGACACCACAGGGAACAAGAAAGACCAGGTCTGTCCTCGTGAGCAACACTCACCACAAGGACACGTCCTACTTCAGCAGCTTGAAAATGTGAAGAAAAAACAAAAGTGTGCATCCCTGAACTGAGGGAAGGAGGTGACTGTGTTATAAAAACAGCGTTGCTTCTGGCACCTCAGGAAGTCGCATACTCCTCGCGTGGATCTCAGCGCTTAGCAGAGCTGAAACGCTCGGCGAGGAGGGAGGGAACGGAGGACAGAGGAAGGAAATCATGTGTTGCAGCCTAACAGTCATCTGTTGCTTCCAACATCCACCTATAACAGCATCAGTTACATCACCGCTGCCGGACCAGGCAAGTCACAGCCCAGACTTCATGTACCCTTCACAACAGCCTTAGGATCCTTCTCTAGGCCCTCTGCCCCCTGGGAAACCTGTGCATCCCAGAGGCTCCCAGGCCCCCTGGCTGCTGATTGAGTTCCGTCAATGAGGGGCACCCGCAGGGAGGACTGAGCTGCCCCGGTGCTTATCACCCCCACACCTGCCTCACCCTCACCCCTGCTTGGGGGAGACACACGGCCATGGGTCCCGCCCTCGCTGGGCTCCTGTATCCCCCTCTCCTCCTGCTCCCCTGCCCCCACCGTCACGAACAGAGCCCTTGTCAAATTCTGTTCCATTCAGCTCTTCTGGGCGTACCATCTGTCTCTCGCCAGAACCCTAACTCCTACGTGTATGTACGTATGTGCACTATTGTCAGATCCATCTCCCAGAACAGGCAAGTGGGGCTGAAGGAGACTGAATATCTGAGTTGAGCCAAGATGCTGGAGTCTCTCAAGTTTGCATTCCAACTGCAGTCTCACAGGATTCCTGCGACAACGGGTGTGAAGCTCTGGGAAGACAGTAAATGCTCAGTATGACAGAGGACTCTGCAGTTATTCAACAACTATTAAGGGCCTCCTAAGTGCCAAGCACTGACAGAGGAGCAAAGCAGAAAAAGCTCCTGCCCTGGAGATGCTGACATCCAGTGGGGGGAACAGACAAGAAACAATAAAGACTTCCCCGCAGGTCCAGTGGTTAGGACTCCGCGCTTCCACTGCAGGGGGCACAGGCTGATCCCTGGTTGGGGAGCTTAAATCCTGCAAACCACATGGTACGGCCAAAAAAAGGAAAGAAACAATAAAGATATGATGTAATTTCAACCAGCGATCCATGCTCTGAGAAAATCCGAAGCAGAATAAGAGTGGTGGGGGTATAGGGTGGTGAGAACCTATTTCAGATAGAGGGGTCAAGGAGGACCTCCGTGACAAAGGGCATCTGAGGAGGCGAGGGAGGAAACTGTGTAGGTGTCTGAGGGGACAGATTCCAGAGAGAACGGGCAGTGCAAAGGCCCTGAGGCAGGGTCCAGGTTGGATGCTGGAGGGACAGTGAGGAGCCCAGCATGGCTAGAGTGTAAAAACCAGGAAGGAAAGTGGCAGAAAATAATGTCAGAGAGAGAGGTGGGCATGATAGCTACAGAGCCTTGATGGCTGTTGCAAGGAATTTGGATTTTATTCTAAGCGTGAAGAAAAGCCACTGCTGGACTTCGCTCCTGGTCCAGTGGATAAGAACCTGCCTGCCAGTGCAGGGGACATGGGTTTGACCCCTGGTCTGGGACTATCTCACATGCCTCGGAACAGCTAAGCCTGCGCATCACAACTGCTGAGCCCACCTTGTAAGGCCTGAGAGCCACAACTACTGAAGCCCAAGCTTCAAGGTGAAGCTGAAGGGTGGGTCAGCCCCATCTGAACGAGAGTAGGGGAGGGGTGTTCTCCAAAGGAAAACTGGGGGGAATGGACACAGGGGAGGCAAAGCAACAGACATTGTTCCCCCCCTGCACATACCGATAAAATGCTTTTATGTCAATACCAAAAAATAGGTGATGCTCATTTTACAACTGGAGAGACTGACGGAGTGAAACCTCCAGAGTTTTTCCCGAAGGGGTAGAAGTGCAGGCTAAACTGTCCCCTCCCGATCTCTTCCGGTGCCACAGCCTGGCAGGGAGCGCAGCACACATCTTACCCTGGTGTCCCCCTCCTGCCTGAAATGCTCCAGTAGGTACTCAGTGACCTCAGGGTGAAATCCAAACTCCTTTGCAGTCTACAAGCTCAAATGCTCTGGCTGTTACCTCTTGTGGCCTCATCTCCTTCCTCCTCCTGTCTGTGTTTTAAAAGGATGATTCTGACCCCTGTGGGGGACAGCAGACGGAAAGGGGTCAGAGGGCAGCGGGGAGGCCCCCTGCAGTGATGCGGGCAGGAAAGGATACTGTCTGGACCAGGGTGGTGGCGACGGGGAGAGGAACGAGGGATCATCATTTCCTCTGCCTGAAACCCTCCTGCCCCTCTGCCACCCACGTCTAACTTGCCTGGTTCTTCATTTCCTGCACGGATGACAGTTTTCTCCAGGAAGATTTCCTGACTGCCCCTACGGTCTACCAAGTACTTTGCCCCATTTCTTGACTCTGTGAGGCCCATATTACTCTGCATTTTCTGAAGGGGATACCAAGGCTCAGGCAGGCACAAAACTTGCCTGAGATACATGGTTCATCGTGTATCATTTTATTCAACTCTGACAATCAGTGTATGGTATAGGTTCTAGCATTACATCCATTTTGCTGATGAGGAGACTGAGTCTCAGAGCAGACCAAGATCACTCATCTTTAAGAGGGAGAGCTGGCACCAGAACCCGGGCTTCTCTGGGACACTCCCTCATGCTCTAGGCTACACAAAAAGCATATAGAGAAGAGAAGGGAAGAGAAGCTGTGTGTTAGGTGCATCACCTTCTCTAGAGGACAAGCATTAATTAGTTCAACAGCATATCTTTGACTCAGTTCCATCACTCAGGGACTGGGGAGGGGTAGGAACTTCCTTTGGCTTCTTTTTCCATCAAGAATCGATATCTACTCCTGGACTGACTTAGTTCTTCTCTGTGCTCTCCTGTGCTCTAGGAAGGAAGGTATTTGGAAGCTGGCTCAACAATTAGTTACTTTATTAATTTATTCATCCACCCATACCTCTGTCCCCCTTTCTTCCATTCTTCCATCTTCCCACCCTTTCATTCCTCTGTCATCTGGCTCTTCCACCCCTTCATCTATCCATCCACCTTTCACCTCTCCATCCATCCTTCTTCCCATTCACCATCTCGTCTCCCTCCTTTTTCCCATCTTCCCACCTTCCCATGTACTCATCACCCAACCATTCTTCCTTTTCTGTATCATTTCAGTCACCCATCCATCCATCCAGTTATTAACACGTCTCTTTTTTCACTCACTCACTTATTCATCAAGATCATTCATTTGAAGAACTTTTTGTTGAGACCCACTGTGCCACCCACTGTGTGAGGCTGTGAGTCTCAGAGATAAATGTAATCTTGCCTCCATTGTTGCATAAGGGGAGGTCCTCGTGGGGACCATCTACCTGGTTATGAGACTCCACAGGCTCCTCAGGGCTGCCATAGACATGACTCAGGCATTAATTCTTCCTGTGGTGTCACAGCCTTGTCAGGGGGCACCTGGAAAAGCTGGGCTACTTAACTCTGTTTCCTCCTGGGCCCACAGTCCCTGCTCTGATAACCACAGGCAGCTATGGGAAAGAGCGAGAAGACCGAAATGTCACCAAGAATCAGGAGTTAATAGGGTAGGCGAAAGCTAACAAACCCCAGGTCAGCTTCAACTTTGTGACCATTTCCCCCTGGATTAGACTTTCATCCTGTCTCTGTCTTACTTTGGGAGCTTTAACATCTCCCCATTTTGTGCCCTGTTACATTTGTAAACTCATGAGCAGGAAATGTGACATCCCTAATAATTGGTCTCTATCCAACTTCATTCATTCACTCATTCACTCAGTGTTTATTATTTGTATGACAGGTGCTGGGTTTAGGCCTTGGGGCTACAGCAAGGAGCAAAAAAGGACAAAAATACTTATTTTCATGGAGTTGGCCTCAGGAGGCAGACAAGAAAAAAATAGATAGCCTGTCAAATGGTGCTAAGTGCCATGGAGAAAAATAAAACAGGAAGAGGGTTGTGTGTTAGAGACATCTTTACTGAGAAGGTGATATCTGAACTAAGCTATCGGAGAGGTTACCTGGGGGAAGGGTGTGGCTGGACGATGGACAAGCAGGTGTGAAGTCCTGAGGCAGGGTGTGTTCAAGGAGGCTGGAGTTCAGGGAGAGTGAGAGAGAGTAGGAAATATGATATATTGGTGGGTGGTCAGATCATACAGGGGCTATAGGCCGTGGTGGGAACTTTCTCTGCATGAGATGGGCGTCGTGGGAGGGTTTGGGGCTGAGGAATGGCAGGCTCTGACTTAGGTTTTCGCAGGATCCCTTTGGCTGCTATTTGGAGAACTGACCTCAGAGAGGCAAGGTGGGAATTAGGGGGACCAGTGCAGAGGCTACTGCAATATATTGTCCACACGAGAAATGAAGATGGTTCGACCAGGGTGGAAACCCTGCACCATTGAAGGGTGGGTTTCAGGGATGGAGTCAAGCAATGTGTTGCTGATGGTGGTTAAGAGGCCAGGCTTCTAGGACAGTGCTTCATACATGGTAACTATTCAACAAGTATCAGTTGAAGGAGTAAGGTCTGAACGAAGGCAGTGCTAAGCGTGATGGCAAGAGCAGCCTATTAGGATTCCTTTCATTTCAAGGGACAGAAACTCAACCTAAACTGGCTCAAGGGAAAAGGAGATTATTATTTATATAACTGAGAGGGAAGTTTTGAAATAATATTTCAAGCCTGCCTGGAGCCAAGAGGCCAAATATGATTGAAGTTGACCAATCAGAGGTCCCGTCCCCTGGATCATGGTGATTGATTGATTCACGGATGGGTCTGGGATCCAAGCAGGACCCAGCACCCTCCTCCAGAAATGATGCTGAGACTGGGAAACAGGACTCCTCCAGCGGGGATTGCTAAGCTGGGAGGATGTGGGGATGTTGGTGGGGGCAGCTCGGCAGCTCCAGGGAGAGGGGCTGCTTGAGAATGAAGCCAATATATGAAGGGGGGAAAGTGGGGAATGGAGTCTTGATAATATGTCCATGCTAGGGGAGGTGTGGGGAGCCAGGACAAGGATTGCCCCTCCAAGACCATGTAAGGTGAGAACAAGGGTTCCCCCAAATAAACCACCAAAAGGCGAGAGAAAGTATGTTGGGAAGATGAAAGTTGCAATTATCACAGGCCCCTGGTTTGAGACGGGGCTTCCCTGGTAGCTCAGCTGGTAAAGAATCTGCCTGCAATGCAGGAGACCACAGTTCGATTTCTGGGTCAGGAAGATCCCCTGGAGAAGGGGATCAGGATCCCCTGATCTGACCACCCACTCCAGTATTCTTGGACTTCCCTGGTGGCTCAGACAGTAAAGAATCCAGCTGCAATGTGGGAGACCTGGGTTCAATATTTGAGTTGGAAAGATCCCCTGGAGAAGGGAAAGGCTGCCCACTCCAGAATTCTTGCCTGGAGAATCCCATGGACAGAGGAGCCTGGTGTGCAGCGGTCCATGGGGTCACAAAGAGTCAGATATGACTGAGAAACTTTCATTTCACTTGTAAGAGACAGATTCCTAAGGAGTTCTTGGGGGCAGCTGAGAGAAAAGTGCTCTGGGCTGGCTTTGGGCTATTCCCAGGAGAAAACTGTCCGATCCTTGATCCTTCCAGAGGCTGCAGCAGGGGGCACCTCGTGCCAGCAGGGGGCAGCAGGCCCTCACAGTCACCCCCGGGTTCTTGACAAGCTGCGTCTCCTCCAGCAGGGGACGCCATTTACTGCTGCTTGGACAAAAAGTTGGGTCTAAGTAAAATTTTGGCAAATTGGATCTTAACTCAGACCCTCTCCCCTTGTGGCTCAGCTGGTATAGAATCCGCCTGCAATGCAGGAGACCTGGGTTCGATCCCTGGGTTGGGAAGATCCCCTGGAGAAGGGAAAGGCTACCCACTCTAGTATTATGACCTGGAGAATTCCATGGACTGTATGTATAGTCCTTGGGGTCTCAAAGAGTCGGACACAACTGAAGGACTTTTTTTTCCCCCAGATACTCCAGAATGGGAGAATTATTTAAATAATTCTCATGGTGAATCTTTTCTATAAAGTGATATATTTTGCAAAGCGCTTTGGAGTGCTTATGAGGCTTTTGGGATGAGGTGGTTTCATTGTAGGTCCTACCATTTATCATCTGTCTGACTCTGGGCAAGTTATTTTCTTGGTCCTCAGTTTCCTATTCTGCAAACTGGAGCTGACCTCCACCTGGCATGGTTCCCCTCTTCCATGGGACCAAATGATTCATTTCTCAACTTTTTATCGCACCAGATCCTGATCTAGGACTTGGACACAACAGTGAGCGGAACAAATCAAAATTCCTGCCATTGTAGAGCTGCCATTCTCGTGGGGGAGACAGACGAGAAATAAAGTATATGGTCTTCTGGATACAGTGTTTGAAGAACTGGCTCATGGAAGCCCTCACTTGTATGTTACCTGTTGATGCAGGCTGAGTTGCCCCAGAGGTTTCTGTAACAGGGAGAAATGTCCCAGCCTGAGCTTACATAGGGCAAGGTACACAGTAGGCGCTCCAGAAATGCTCACAGGTGTTTGAGGTGGTGTCTTCCTGTGTGGCTGCAGGCACTGTGTTCAGTTCCAGCTGGGGCCCGTTCTGGAGAGCTGCCAGGAGGTGAAGGAGCCCCATGCCCAGTGGGTGAGATATCTGACCCAGGGCCACATAATCTGTGTGAAGTGTTAGTGGCCTTCCCAGGACGCCAGGATCGGGCACTGCTATGGGGATGGTGCTGAGCCTGGAGGGTAAGCAGGGGGACTTGGGCCTGGGCAAGTGTGACTCTAGAGCCCAGGGCCTCTCTGCTGCCTGAGAGGTGAAGGTGGGAGGGGGTGGGATCCTGATTTCTGGCCAGGGCAGGCGGGCCCAGGAGGGTCCTGACCCCAGTGTCTGAGGAGAAGCAGCTCCTGCCATTCCCAGCTGTGTGACCTTGGGCAATTGCATGGCCTCTCTGAACTTCAATTTCCTTGTCTGAAAGTGCAGATAATCAGAGGACCTCCCCATGGGGCAGTGACGAAAGTGAAATGAGATTGTGCAAGTTGAAGATTTAGCATAGCTCTTGGCATCTAGAAAAGGGAGCTGGTTTGATGGTTGACTCCTTAGAATTCCCCTAAACACTATGTTTCGTTCCCCTCATGTTATAGGTGGGGAAACCGAGGCTCAAAGAGGCATTGTGACTTAGTCAAGGTCACACCGGATTTGGCTGTTATTATCTCCCAAGCTCCTCCCACAAAGGCAGATGTCTTGGAAAACACTTAGTATTACAATAGTAGCTAACATTTATTGAGTGCTTATATGTGTCAAGCATTATTCTGTGTTCATCCATTCATTCATTCAACAAGTATTTGTTGAGCGCTTACTATTAAGCATGTGTCAGGCAATGTTTTGGGCACTGGGGAAATTCAGTGAGCAAAACAGCTGTGGTCCCTTCTCTCATGGAGACACATTCTGCTGTGAGGAGGCAGACACGAGGCAAGTAAGTCTGTAATTTGTCAGATGGGAGATAAGTGTCAGGGAAAGAAAGCACAATTGGGGAAATTCTGGGGATATTTATTATTATTAGTTTTTAAAGGAAGGTGACACTAAGGAGTGGCATTTGAACAGAGACCTGAAGGCAGTGAGGGAGGGAGCCATGGGGATGTTTGGGGGAAGGGTATTCTAGGCTGAAGGAACAGCAGGTGCCAAGGCCCTGAGGTGGGAGCATGCCACCATTGAGGCTGGTGTGGAATGAGCAAGGGGGAGTGGGGAGAGCCCAGAGTGAACACTTGCAGGGTCCTCTTTCTCTAGAAGAGGAGACTGAGTCACAGAGACGCGCCCAAGGTCACACACCTGCCAAAAGGCAGAATCAGTCTCCTGGGCCAAGTACTAAAGACAAATCGAGACCGTTTCCCACTAGCGTGCTTTTCTGGTGCAGGGATTATCACCCTGCAGGAATCAGAACCCCCTCTGGGGTCTGTCCAGGGAGTTCTTCTCCCATTTCTAAGGATGTTAGTTTCCTGCCTTTTGAAACTGAGCAGCCCTCTCATTGTAAACCTAGAGCAGGGGAGGCTGATGCCAGATGGGGTGTTAGGGACACATGTTTCTGAACAAGAGGCGTTGGGACTGCCCAGATCCAGGTGCAAACCCCACTTCTGGTCCTGACCGTCCCCATCACTTGTGCTGCAGGAAAGATCCTGAGATTTTTGCACAGCACCTGCTCCTCATAGATGCTTACTAGTGGAAGCTGCTATTGTCATGTTTAACCTATAAAATGGGTATAATAATATGTACTTTGTGAAAATGAAATATAAATGTGACAAACTTGGCACATAGTAGGTGTCAAATAAATAAACAGCAGACGATAGGGAGGTCCTCTCGACCAACCTTACTCCAATCTCTACCCACCACCACTTACTCATCCTAGACCTGAGATTCTACCATTAGAGATTCATTCTTTGGGCTAGATCTTACTTATTAGAGCCTCAATTTACCTATCCATCTTTGAATAAGCATTGCTAGCCCTAAAACTCTGATTAATCCCAAACCTCTCTTTTTGGAAGCACATACTCCAGGAACATGGCACTTTGGTGAGGCTGAGATGAGGGTCCTAGGAACCCCTGCCTCCACCAGGCATCATGGGCTGGGATGGAAACCAGAGCCAGGGCTGTGCCAGATATGGGCATCTCTGCCTGCTCCCACCCCAGCTAGGCCAGGCCTACAGAACAGGTGGTGGAAGGTCTGACTGGGGCATGAGCTCACCAGGCACGACTGAGCAGAGGAGGAGGAGCGAAGTGAGGATGGGGATGGACTGCCAGCCAGATTCTTTCCATGGGCAGCTGGCGAGGGTGGGCACGCAGAGGGCTGGGACCTGGGGAGGGTGAGCCTGCTGGTGGGGGAGTGTAGGAAGGTTTATTCAGCAGGAGAAGTGTCTCTGAGTCTGGGACAAGCAGAAGGACACCCACCATGGTCATGCACCCACTGTGTGCTGTGTACCAACTGGGTGCTTTGTCTGTGAGCTCTTATTCAAGCCTCACAAGCCCTTTGGAGACAAGGGACATTAGTTCTAGTTTATATTCTGAGCATAGCAATAATAATGGTAACTTTAAATGCTATCCTTTGTGAAGTGTCTATGAAGTGCCAGGGACTGTGCTTAGAAGCTTAGAACAGTGCCTTGCACATAACGCAATCTCACTATGCTATTACTGTTATTCTTTTGCATTTTTAAAGATGTGAATTATACCTACAGTGTCTTCCCTGGTGGTTCAGACAGTAAAGAATCTGCCTGCAATGCAGAAGACCCGGGTTCGATCCCTGGGTTGGGAAGATCCCTCGGAGAAGAAAATGACAGCCCACTCCAGTTTTCTTGCCTGGAGAGTTACATGGACAGAGGAGCCCGGCAGGCTACAGTCCATGAGGTCGCAAAGAGCTGGACACGACTGAGCAACTAAAACTTTCGCTTTTCATACCTACAGAGAATTGGCTAAAATATATATGAACCCGTTTCATAAATGTTTGCAAAGAGGACACATCTGGGTGGTCACCACCCAAGCAAGTGATAGAATTTGGCTAGCCCCCCAGTCTTCCCAGAACCCCCCAACCACAGTCCCTCCCTTCCCGTAGAGAAGACCACCATCCTGATTTTATGGTCCATTGTACAGTTTTCTTTATAGCTTTAGTCAACCTGGTACAGATCCCTAAACATAAGAGTTTAATTCCCTGCCCCCCAAAATCCACATGAATGAAATGTACAGGAAGTATCTTTTAGAATTCCGTTTCTTTTGCTCAGCGTGTGGTTTGCGAGGTCTATCTGAGTGACTGCCTTGTGGCCTTGGATTGTTCATTCTTGTGGCTGAAATGGTTAGTTATTATTGTCATGATTGCTTTTTCACTTTGCACACCGCATCTCATCATACCCTTCCAACACTTCAGAGGGGCAGAGATTATGGTTGTGTGTGTGTTAGTTGCTCAGTCGTGTTTGACTCTTTGCGACCCCATGGACTGTAGTGGGCTTGGCTCCTCTGTCTGTGGAATTCTCCAGTATCCACTAAGAATACTGGAGTCTCTTCCTGACCCAGGGATCAAACCCAGGTCTCCTGCATTGCGGAGATCTTCACCATCTGAGCCACGAGGGAAGCACTATGGTTATGTCTGCTATTCACCAAAGAGCCAGAAGCTCCTAGTAGCTGGGTCACGAACTCCCCCCACCCGCATGCCAGAACCTGTGTTCTTAATCCCTCCACTCTGTTGCCTCCCAACAGGAGGGAAAGGGGGCACAGGGAGGCTAAGGATATGAGGGGGTCACCTTGTCAGACCCTAAGAGTCCAGTCTAGATTGCCCAGGGTGGCCTCTAGGATCAGCGGTTCTTCAGCCAGTCTGGGGCCAACTTCTCCATCAGGCAAAGAATACACACAGGACCCAGGGCCCATATTCTTTTCAGTTTAGTCAGTCGCTCAGTCGTGTCCGACTCTTTGCGACCCCATGAATCGCAGCACGCCAGGCCTCCCTGTCCATCACCAACTCCCGCAGTTCACCCAAACCCACGTCCATCAAGTCGGTGATGCCATCCAGCCTTCTCATCCTCTGTCATCCCCTTCTCCTCCTGCCCTGAATCCCTCCCAGAATCAGAGTCTTTTCCAATGAGTCAACTCTTCATATGAGGTGGCCAAAGTACTGGAGTTTCAGCTTTAGCATCATTCCCTCCAAAGAACACCCAGGACTGATCTCCTTTAGAATGGACTGGTTGGATCTCCTTGCAGTCCATGGGACTCTCAAGAGTCTTCTCCAACACCACAGTTCAAAAGCATCAGTTCTTCAGCGCTCAGCTTTCTTCACAGTCCGACTCTCACATCCATACATGTCCACAGGAAAAGCCATAGCCTTGACTAGACGGACCTTTGTTGGCAAAGTAATGTCTCTGCTTTTCAATATGCTATCTAGGTTGGTCATAACTTTCCTTCCAAGGAGTAAGCGTCTTTTAATTTCATGGCTGCTATCACCATCTGCAGTGATTTTGGAGCCCCCCAAAATAAAGTCTGCCACTGTTTCCGCTGTTTCCCCATCTATTTGCCATGAAGTGATGGGACCAGATGCCATGATCTTAGTTTTCTGAATATTGAGCTTTAAGCCAACTTTTTCACTCTCTTCTTTCACTTTCATCAAGAAGCTTTTGAGTTCCTCTTCACTTTCTCCCATAAGGGTGGTGTCATCTGCATATCTGAGGTTATTGATATTTCTCCCAGCAATCTTGATTCCAGCTTGTGTTTCTTCCAGCCCAGCGTTTCTCATGATGTACTCTGCATATAAGTTAAATATACCTCGCAGAAACATATACTTTTAGGCACCACAAAAATGCTTAAATTTTAACCTGTTAAAATCAGAAGAAATAAGATGTAATAAGGATGCAGATCTGATACGGAATCTAGTCCGGATTCTATTTATCATTATACAGTGCAGTTGTAGACTTTGATTTGAAATATTTTTGCATGGAGAAGGGGTCCCTGAAAGCCAATATCCCCAGCGCCCAGGAGAGTCATGTCACCACTGAAACAGCCCCGTGTCTTGCAGGCACCAGCTGTTATTGTGGCAAGCGGCCGGCAACTCCAGCTGCCAAGAGACCTGGGAGAGACGGGGGCAGTTCCAAGACTGTTCCTGCCCTGAGGTTCACGGCTTTGTCTTCATCTAGCAGCTGTGACCCCCATCTGTCTGAGCCCCTCTTTCCAAAGCCTCCTTGGGTGGCAGGGAAACTCCCAGGGCTTGGGAGGCCATAGGACGAAGGAGTGGGGAGAAATTAGCAAGTCTGAGACTGCAGGAACAAGCCTTGTCCTTACGCTGACACTGAAAATAGCTTTTGTTTCCAGTGGGTGCCAGCTGAGTCACAGTCTTACTGCCATCTCCCTCTGGTTCGGGGCTTCCCAAACTTCTCCTAAATACGTTCTTCTCAAGGTTGCTCCATTTTCCTTACCTGTAGCCCCCTTTTTTTTGACTCTCCACTTCATCCCTTTCTTTACTTAAATAAATTAATTTTAAAAGGAAGCTTATACTTACATGTGTGTGTTAGTTACTCAGTCGTGTCTGACACTATGGGATCCCATGGACTGTAGCCCGCTGGGCTCCTCTGTCCATAGAATTCTCCAGGCAAGAATACTAGAGTGGGTTGCCATTCCCTTCTCCAGGGGATCTTCCCGACTCAGGGAGCGAACCCAGGCCTCCTGCATTGCAGGTGGGCTCTTTACTCTGAGCCACCAGGGAGGCCCTATACTTACATACTGTGTATAAAGAGGAAATTTTTTTTTAATTGCAACTAGAAATGAAAATAGATAATAGTTGCAAACATTTATTAAGTACCTACCGTGTCCCACGCACTGTCCCGGCCTTTTACACGTACTGATTCATTGTATCCTTGAGTTAGATGATACTCATTGTATTATTGAGTTAGATGCAGTGATTACCCCCATTTTGCATGTGGGGGAACTGAGGCACAGAGAGGTTAAGTTACTTGCCCCAGGACACACAGTCAGTGAGTGGCAGAGCGGGGATTTGAAACACATGAGCTACACCAACTGCTCAGATTTTCTGCCCTAGCAGGACATCAGCTCCACGAGGGCAAGGGTTTTGGTCTTCTTCCCTGCTGTCCCCACTGTGGCTAGACTGGCGTCTGTCACACCATAACACTTAACACATATTTACTGAATAAATGAACAGGTCAACAATCAGTTGCCATAATTAGAAGGCAATCAGAAGAACAAACACAACGGAAAGCAAACGAGTCTGGCGAGGTACTGCTCTTCAAGGAGCCGAGCGTGAAGCCTGCTGTGTCTTTGTTCAAACAGGACACAAGCACGTGTGTGAGAGGAAGTGAGGGGCCACGTGTTCTAATGGAGACTGGGGCCTTGCCTAGTCTCCACTAGAGAATTCACAAAGGACTTGAAAGGGAGCAGTTTTTCTCCCCTTGGGAGTCAGTTGTTATTAATATGTCTTTTAACACCTTTGCTGAGCTAGAGTTCACAACATTATACCATTCACTCAAAGTGTATAACTCAGATAATCGTCTAACTTGATCTAATTGTAGAAACCTTTTCATCCCCACAGAAGCCTCGTACCCATCAGCAGTTACCCTTCATTCATCAGACCCGCCAGCCCTAAGCAACCACGAGTCTACTTTCTATTTCCATGGATTTGCCTCTTCTGGACATTTCATAAAAATGGAATTATACAAAGGGTCTTTCGTGGCCGGCTTCTTGCATGTAGCAGAGTGTTTTCAAAGTTCATCCATCTTCTAGTCAATTATTTCCTGCCGTGTACTGGGTTCATGTAAAACCATCTCTGACGAATCCCTTGCTTCAGGTGCATAAAGAACCGTGGGTGAGTCCTGGCCTTCTCCCGCTCCTCCTCTAGCGAGGGTGCTGGCTTGGTTCTCCCAGTGTTTGGACCCAGGAGCTCCCAGGATGGAGTTGGGGGAGGGGTGTATCTTTCCACTGCCCTTGGGTCTGGGCAGGGACTGGCCCACATGTTCCTGCTACTCAACCCTCTTTCCTAAATCAGGACTCTGGGCACTCCTGGGAATCACTGTCTGCCCCCACCGGCTCTGGGAGTGTCAGTGAGTCACTGGGCAAGCATTTCAGCAGCACCTGTGTGTGTCCGTCTGGGATGAGGAGCTGGGGTG
>NW_011494610.1:3192384-3194016 GCF_000754665.1 Bison bison bison
GACCCCATGAACTGCAGCACACCAGGCCTCCCTGACCTTCACCATCTCCCAGAGTTTGCTCAAACTCACGTCCATCCAGTTGGTGATGCCATCCAGCCATTTCATCCTCTGTCGTCCCCTTCTCCTCCTGCCCTCAATCTTTCCCAGCATCAGGGTCCTTTCCAATTAGTTGGCTCTTTGTATCAGGTGACCAAAGTATTGGAGCTTCAGCTTTAGCATCAGTCCTTCCCATGAATATTCAGAGTTGATTTCCTTTCGGATTGACTCGTCTGATCTCCTTGCAGTCCAAGGGACTCTCAGGAGTCTTCTCCAACACCACAGTTTGAAAGCATCAATTCTTTGGCTCTCAGCCTTCTTTATAGTCCAACTCTCACATCCATACGTGACTTCTGGAAAAACCAGAGCTTTGCCTATACAGACACTTGTTGGCAAAGTAATATCTCTGCTTTTTAATATGCTGTGTAGGTTCGTCATAGCTTTTCTTCCAAGGAGCGTCTTTTAATGTCATGGCTGCAGTGTTTAGCTGCTGTCTTCCCAAGCAGACTCAGTGTCTGAGATGCCTGGGCTCTGTAGCGTAAACGTTTTGGAGTCCCTCATAGTTACTGTTGAAAAACCAGCCTTTAAGGAGTGATGCCACTTTTAACTTTCTGGGATTCTGGGAGGTGGATGATCTTTCTCCCATTTACAGAAGCGGAAACTGAGGCTCAGGAAAGTCAGGTGACCTGTACAAGGCGTCATTGTTAGGAAAAGTTGGAGCTGGAGTTTGAACTGGATGCCAAAGCCCGTGCTCTTGACTGAACAGGAAGTTAGAGGCTGTGGTGGGGAACACGGGGGACGGGTACTGTGAAAGGGGACATTGCCCTTGGGTACACCTTCTGGAGTGTGTGCCCGTGTCACTGAACTAGCTTCATTTTGCCCAACACACAGCAGGCCACGATGCTGAGACAGCTAAGTGTGCATGAAACACAAAGACGACACCAGTCTCAGATCTACCTCCCGAAAGGCCAGGAGCTTGGGAGTGTTTATGGGATAACGAATAGAGCGGGAGGGGGGTCTGAGCGTGGGGAGTGTGGGGAAGGTGGTTGGACAAAGGTGCCATCGTTGTTCTCTGCAGGTGCAGCCAAGCTCCAGGCCTCTGAATGTTGAAAGATGAAGATGCTTAGCACCACCTGAGTGTGGAGTTTTTGACCCTCCAGAATCAAAGGGTCACCAAGGGAACACTCACGCATGCCCAGTTGGAGGGTTGGTGGTCCTATCTGGTCCTGTCTTAACAGGCTCAGCTAGAACTAGACACAGCTGACTCCAAGTTCCTGGAATACAACTTCTTATGTCTTAGGCTACTTGCTGCTTGGAGGGCATGCAAAGCCTTGATCAGTGAAGGCAGGTGAAATGGATTTGACTCATTACCCCCAGTTTCAGCAGGAGTTTGTACGGAGTCAGGTACTCTGCCAGAGGAGGGGGAAGTATCTCCATCCAACCAATACTAAAAAAATTAAAAATAAAAGGACTTCCCTTGTGGTCCAGTGGTTAAGACTCTGCGCTTCCGGTGCAGGGGGCATGGGTTTGATTCCTGGTTGGGGAACTAAGATCCCACATGCCGTGTGGCTATGTCAATAAAAGAAAAAAAGCTTC
>NW_011494610.1:3194257-3249943 GCF_000754665.1 Bison bison bison
GGGTGGGGGTGGGTTGATGAGCGGCAGAACTCAGTCAACTTTGGCAAAAATGGAAATTTATCAACACATGTAATTAAAATATTGAGGACAGATCTCCCTTCAGGTGAGGCTAGATCCAGGGCTTGCGGGGTTAGAGCTGCCTGATCGCTACCCTTTGGTCCTCCGCTCCTCCGTTCGGCTCTTTCCTTAGGCAGGCACCTCGTGGTGGCAGACATGGACACCAGCATCTCTGGATCTTCTTCCTCCCAGTTTAGTACTGCTGAGTGGAAAAGAACTTCTCATTTCCAATAGCCATAGCTCCGGCTAAACTCCTGGCATCACTTGCTCATTGACCTGGCTCGTCTTACATGCCCATCCCTGAACTGGCAGGGCAGTGGGCTCTGATTGGCTGGGACTGGCCAATCGGTGCATCCTAGGGCTAGAGAGGGATCAGTCCTAATTGAACCACATGGACCAAGGGGAAAAAGGATATTTCCCCGAGGAAAACTCAGGATGCTGTTACAAGAAGCAGCAGGAAGGGGACTGGACAGGTCCAAGTCAATAGACTTCTTCCTCACGGGAGGTGGAAGATACCATCCAGCTATCTGGCTTCGCTGCCTACTAGCTATGTGAACTTGAGATGACGCATCCCACCCCCACCCTCCCCCTCTTTTTTAAAAAAATATATTTTGGCTGCGTGGCATGTGGGATCTTAGTTCCCTGACCAGGGATCGAACCCAAGCCCCCTGCAGGGGAAGCTCAGAGTCTTAATCACTGGACCACCAGGGAAGTCCCCGTTCCCCCTTTCCGAGCCCCAGTTTGCCCATCTTTTACAGTGGTGATCTCCTCGAACTCACCCAGCTCTGAACTTCTGACCAAAAGATCTCATTTAGCCAGAAGCCCAGCATCCTAGCTTGACAGATCCAAGCTGCGGCTTAGGAATGCTTGGCCTTCGCGCACCCTGAGTTTGAACTTGGAACCGGACATCCAGCCTCCTGTTCCTGCTCATGCCGGCAGGGTACAGCCTGTGTTAGTGGGAGGAGGTTTCTTTGTACATCCCCAGCGTTCTCCTTCTATAATTGGCTCCGAATGAAATGATCTCATCCCTGAGCACTGAGGAAGATGGGTGGGGGTGGGGTGGGGGGAAAGAGCTCCCTGGCAGCATCTGACACTGTTTGTGACTCAATCATTTCCCAGAGAGAGAGAGAGAGAGCAAGAGAGCCCACTCTCTTGAAGACGACATAAAAGTTTGGGGAAAAAAAAAACAAAAAAACAACAGTCTTGGTAATAGATGGAGGAAGGCTCCAGCTCTCTGGGCTTTGCGAGGCCTGAGGCAGTTCTTCATTCTGTCCAAACCACGTATCTTCTGACTGTGGCTCACAAGTCAACGTGATCAGTTGTGCCATCTACCCCTGGCCCGAGAGGAGGTGAGCATGGCCACGCGGTCAAGCCGGTTGTCCTGCATGGATTCTTGATGGAGTTTCGTGGCTGGCTGCAGCTCGTTTAAATGCCCATACATTAATTGTGAAAGATGAGCTCCTGACCAACTTTTAAAAAGCTTGTCACGGCACCATCTGCTTGGCGTTTGCACTATTGCATTACATAAGAGGAAAGACATTTTTAAAGAATGCGGCTGCATTTAGTAATTGGATCGCCGGAGAGGAGCCAAGCTGGGGCGGATGGCACTGTGATCTGGGGTGCGACGGCCTCCCCAAATTCCAGGCGGTCTTGGCAGAGACCTGAATGCAGCCCAGCTTGGGAGACAGGCCCTTGGTGTCTTCTTCTCCTCTTGTCTCTCTCTTACTTTTCCTCCCCCCATCTTTGTTCTTCCTCACCCCTGCCAGTCTGATCAATTCTGTCAAGTATTAATGATAACCAAAATATTTCACCTGCCTAAGCTCCAGTTTCCTCATCTGAAAGCGAGAATAGCTACTGTGAGGTTTAAATGCATTGATACACACAGTGCCTGGCACATGGTGAGTTCTTGTGAGGTATTACGTGGAGCTGCGTCTGATACATTGGGGGCTTCTTTGGTGGCTCCGTAGTAAAGAATCCTTCTGCAATGCAGGAGATGCAGGAGACGCAGATTCAATCCCTGGGTCGGGAAGATCCCCTGGAGGAGGGCATGGCAACCCTCTCCAGTATTCTTGCCTGGAGAATCCCATGGACAGAGGAGCCTGGTGGGCTACAGTCTATAGGGTTGCAAAGGGTTGGACACAACTGAAGTGACTGAGCGCACACACACACTGATATATTGAGGGACCAGATGCCTGTCTGTTTTCCTCCCTTTCCCTCTAACTTCTTTTATTAAAAAAAATAATGCAATCACTTTATTTGTGTTTGGCTTCACTGGGTCTTCGTTGCTGCGCACTTTCTCTAATTACAGTGAGCGGGGTCTATTATTGGTTCTGGTGCCGGGGTTTCTCATTTGCAGCGGCTTCTCTTGTGGAGCACGGGTTCTAGGGTACTCGGGCTTTGGTAGCTGTAGCACACGGGCTCCGAAATTGCAGCTCCAGGGCTCCTGGAGCACAGGCTCAGTAGTTGTGGCACACGGCCTGAGTTGCTCCGTGGCCAGTGTGTGGGATTTTCCCGGATCAGGGATTGAACCTGTGTCTCCTGCATTGGCAGGCAGATTCTTTACCCCAAGGCCACCAGGGAAGCCCTTCCTCTGCCTTGCATTTGATTCAGTAAGTATTGAGGAAGTGCCTACCTGAGAGGCCGGGCCAGCTTCACAGATGTGCAACTCGGGCGATTTGTTCAGAGGCCCGTGCTCCGAAGGGAGGGCCCCCCAGGGATCACTGCTCTGTCCTTGCTGGTTTTTTCCGAATCATTTCTGAACAAGAGATCCTGCCCTATCACTTTGCGCTGGTCCCCAGTGGTCCCACCTGGATGTCTAAACAACATGTTTTATTGGACTGCTCGATATTGAAAAGAAAGAGCTTGGTCTGTGTTTTAAAATTTGGAGAGGTCACATAAGAACGTGCTGTATTTTGGAAGACTGGAAACTCTTGCCACAGAGAGTCGCTATGCCCACATGCCTCCAAAGATGGGCTGGTCATGGGCGGTGGGGCCCTCTGCAAAGGTCACGGGCTTCAGTTCATCAATGTCCACACCTCTTTCGGAGGCTTTGAACTGAGTCCCTTTGTTCATTTACAGAGCATCTGGGATGGTGGCTGGGGCCATGGGCTTTGCAGCCAAGTATGTTTTCAGCTTTGCCAGTCAACAGCCGTTGACCTTGGGCAAGCAGCTCTTTGCCTTAGCTTTCCATCTGTAAAATGGAGATAATGAGAACAATAAATTCTCCCTTAGGGATGTGAAGCAGAGACTAATTAACACATGGAAAGCATCTAGAACATGTTGTATTAGTATCACTGCTCTTTTACCTGCTGCAGAGGCTCAGACTCCGAGTCTGAGGGGAGCCCCCAGGAGCTGGAAGCTGCACCCCAGCAGCTGGCTATGATGTCATTTTCCTCCTGCCAGTATGAGCAGCCTTGTCAAGGCTCACTTTCTCTGTGCCTTCAGAGTCGGAGTTTGTACTTGGAAGCTGCCCTCTGAAAGTTATAAGCATCATTTTGAGGGAAGGGCCTTCTGTTCCTTAAATAGACCAGTTCATCCCTGCCTCAGGGCCTTTGTACATGCTGCAGTTTCTTTCTGGAATACTCTTTCCCTATATATTTGCATGGCTAAATGCTTATTCTGGTTTAGCTCAAGTGAGAGAGCAGTTCCTTAACCCCCCTAAGTAGTGTCTGCCCTGATCCCTCCACTCATCTGCATTCAGTTGCATTATCTCCCTCCCAGAACATGTTTGTTGTCTGTCTCCCAGACAACCTGGTCTGTCTTAGTCGTTGCTGTATCCCCAGCAGCTAGACCATTGCCTGGCACATAGCAGGAGCTCAGTAATAATTTGTGGAATGAATGAACCACTGAGCTCATTAACTCTTCGTGGCCACCTGTAAAACAGGGACAGGAGACACTATAGCTCAAGGTCACATAGCCAAGGAGGCCAGGAAGGTAGGCGGGGATCAGGTGCCTTGCTTCTGATCCTCTTGCCCCCAGGGGGGAACAGGAGAGACAAGGGAAGCTTTGGGCCCACCTAGCTACCCAGAAGGGGTCAGGTACGGAGCAAGGCCACGGAACAGCCTCTAAGCGTGGCAAGAGTGAGCCAGCCCGGCAGCCAGGAGGCGGGACTGTTGGTAAGAGCCGGAGACCATCGCCATGACAACTGGACAGCCTACAGCTTCCCGCAGCAACAGCAACGTCGCCAGGGCTGCAGATTTGAATTTGGCTGGGGTGCAATGAGGTCAGTGAGGGGTGGGGACTCCAGACACCCAGTCTGGGGGAAGGAGGTTTCTTTTCTGAGAGTTGCCTAAAAACTGAAAGGACCGGGTGACACTATATAAGAGTGTGTGTGTGTGTGTGTGCGCGCGCGCGCGCGCGCGCGTGTGTAGGAGTGGACTGGGTGGAGCCAGGATGCTGGGCTTGAATCTCAGCTTTACCACTTCTGCACGTCTTGTCCAAGTGATTTAACTGCTCAGTGCCTTGATTCCCTCCAGGTAAACTGGGGATAGACAGTGGTATCTTACGCATGGTTCCCAACCTTCTTGGCGCTAGGGACCGGTTTCGTGGAGGTCAGTTTTTCCATGGACAGCGGTCAGGGAGGGGGATGGTTTTGGGATGATTCAAGTGTATTACATTTATTGAGCATTTAATTTCTATTATTATCACATCAGCTCCACCTCATATCATCAGGCATTAGATGCTGGACACTGGGAACCCCAGCCTAACAGGGCTGCTGTGATAATTAAAGGAGATAGTACGCTCACATCACTTAGAATGTATCTTACATTGCCACTAAGTTCTAGAATTCAACTTTCATCTGACTTTTGGTTGCCTTTCTGCTGAGGTAGTGGGAAATTTGGTCTCAGTCATCCTCAGGGATCCCCACTTTCTTGGCTTTTTCCATTCATTTAACTAATATTTATTGAGCACCTACTCTGTGTGAGGCAATGCTCTAAAGCTGGGAAACACAGCAGTGAACAAAGCAGACAAAAATCCTTGCCTTTGTAGAGCTGATATTTTAGTGGTAAAAGTGTTAGTTGCTCAGTCGTGTTCAACTCTTTGTGACTCCATGGACAGTGGCCTACCAGGCTCCTCTGTCCATGGAATTCTCCAGGCAAGAGTACTGGAGTGGGTAGCCATTCCTTTCTCTAGGGGATCTTCTCAATGAAGGGATCAAAACTAGGTCTCCTGCATTGCAAGTAGATTCTTTGCTGTCTGAGCCAGCAGGGAAGCCCTGACATTTTAGCGGGGTAGACATTCAATAGGATAAAAAGGAAAATACATTATGTGTATGGTCAGTTGATAAGCTGTGTCCTGCTCTTTGTGATCCCATGGACTGCAGCCTCCAGGTTCTTCTCTCCATGGGGTTTTCTGGGCAAGAATACTGGAGTGGGTTGCAGTTTCTTCCTCCAGGGGATGTTCCTGATCCAGGGGTTGAAGCTACATCTCTTGCATTGGCAGGCAGATTCTTTACCACTGAGCCACCTGGGGAGCCACGTATCATGTCAGATGGTCTTAAATGTCAAGGGGAAAAATAAAGCCAGTTTGGAGGGGATATGGACTGTGGGTGACGGTTTGCAATTTTAGACAATGGTAGGTTGTGGAGGTGTTAGAGCCCTTCTGACAAAGTCAGCTTCGAGGATGTAGGAGGCAAGAGAGGGAGCTACGTGGTTATACGGCAAGAACATCCCAGGTAAAGCAAACAGCAAGCGCAGAAGCTCTGGGGCGAGCAAGTCAGCTGTATGAAACCATATCGTGCAGTTCCACTGTTTGGCGTGTGTGCACGAATGGTGTTACGTGGCACCATTTAGTCCTGCGTGGGTGGCTGTGAGTCTTCTCATGGATGGAGATGTGCGTACATGTTTGTTCACACACAGGCCTGCTGTGTTCAGCCAAAGGTGCTGTTCTTGCACAGAGGAAGGATGCCATCTATGCAGATTACAATGGAATGGGACCCCCTGGGATTGTGCCATGCAGTGGCTCTGTGCAGATTTTATGAGGAAATACACAAAGATATGTCTGTGAAAATGTCCATATGCGCATATGTCTGGATATTTGCACAGAAGTGATATGTAAATGTGTACGTAAGGATACGTCTATTTAAAATGTTAATATTTTGAATATCATGGGTTTTTGTACTATCAATTTTTTAAAATATTATTTATTTTTCAGTGTCCCTGAAGTACATTTTTTTTTCTAATTACATTTTTCTAAATACAATTTTAAAAGATTTTTTTTTTGATGTGGACCATTTTTTAAGTCTTTATTGAATTTGTTACAATATTGTTTCTGTTTTATGTTTTGCCTTCTTGGTCATGAGGCATGTGGAATCTTAGCTCCCCAACCAGGGATCGAACCCCCCACCCCCTGCATTGGAAGGTGAAGCCCTAACCATGGGACCACCAGGGAAGCCCCTGTCCCCTTACATTTTACGCCACAGCAAGAGCCTCACTTTGTTTACCTGAGGCCTGGTCCTGTTCTGTCCGCAGGATGTAAAATAAATGTGGGGGAGGCCTGGCTGAGGTGAGGGAAGCCTTTTCTTCCAGTTTCTTCCAGCATCTGTGCTCATTAGCGTGTAGCGTGTGACCAGAATCTAAACTCAATCTGAGCACCTCTTGTTTCTCTAAGACAAGATTTATGGAGCGCTGATATGTGCCAGGGAGTCACATACGTTATTTCACTTTATCCTTACAACCATCCTCTGGGGTGGAAAATTTTTTTGTTCAATTGCACATGTATTTATTTATGGCCTACTATGTGCCAGGATCACCATCTGGTATTCCTGCTGGCCCAGCATACATTCTTTATTTTTCTGGTAAGAGCACCCCAGGTTTTTGGGAGGAGGCTAGCCTCTCCCCCTCACAGTGCAAATGGCTCAGCCCTGGTTTTCTGCACCCCTCCCCGTAGCTCTAGGAGGGGATGGCCTGGGTGGCCCAATCAGCATTGTCCATCTCTCTGGCCATAGAGATTGGTGATGGGATGATCATGTGACCCAACTTGGTCCAATCAGAGTGAATACTAGGACTTTTGCTGTGCTGTTTGAAAAAAACTTTCTTTCAACCAAGATTTCTAGCTGTAAGAAATCTGATGTAATCTTGGAGCTCTTAGGGAGGGTCTCCTACATGGAGAAAAAGAAAAAACTGAGCCCTTGGCATCTTTAGAGCCCCTAGATCCAACTGTACCTGAAGCTATTGCCCAAAGACTTTTCAGTTCTAAGAGTTTACCATTGGTTTTTAAAATTAGTTTGAGAAGGCATCTGAAATCCTGTGTTGCCATCTTTATACATTATCTTCTTTAATTCAGGGATGAACTCAATGGAGAAGGGGCAAAAATTATAAAGGAACTGAGCCGCCAGGAAGTAAGCAGTTTGTTCAAGGTCATATAGCAGGTCAGTAGTTGAAGCTTGGATTCGAACCCAAATCTCTCTGCCTCCTGAGCCTTCCTTCCATTCCACACTGTCTGAGCTCTGGACTAGAGGATCTGTGGAGATGAAAGACAAAAGACTCGAGCCCCATTTTGGTCACTGTTTTCTATGTGTCCTTGATCAGGTCACAACCTGAGCCTCAGTTTTCCCATCTGTAAAATGGGGAACATAGTAGTGCCTATACCATCTTTTTGTCATGAAGGTTGAACGAAATAACCCATGTAAGTAAAGTGCTTAGAACAGGGTTGGGCAGGTGAACAGGAGCAGTGAAGATGAGCTATTATTATCATGGCTGTTTTTTGGAGTAAAGGAAGGGGGTCTGGGGGCTTCATTTTTGCCTATAGCCAGGATGCTCCCTGCCTCCCTGCTGGTCACAGGTTCCCAGGAGACCTAGGGTGGCATCTTCATCCATCTCCTGCCAGATCTGACTCACTTACCCAGGAAGTAGGCACTTAAAGAGCCGCTTCCCCAGTTTCTCTTTTAATTTTCATTACATAAATTTCTCATTTCCTGGAATAGAGATCTTGAACGGCTGGGCTCATTTGGAAATCAAAGTCAGCAAAGACCTCATTTATATTAATGGGGATGCTAGTCTGGCTTACAGGGAGGCTGAAACGAGGATGGATGGTAGCGACTCTGGCTGAGCTGCTCCAGGCTGAGATCTTGGACGCTGCCTTGGAGGAGCAGATTCTTCTAGGTTCATCTGGGACTGTCTTCATTATGTGAGAGGCTCCTGGATGCAAGCTTCCCTGGTGGCTCAGACGGTGAAAAGTCTGCCTGCAATGCACAAGACCCAGATTCGATCCCTGGGTCAGGGAGATCCCTGGAGAAGGAAATGGCAACCCACTCCAGTATTCTTGGCTGGAAATCCCATGGACAGAGGAACCTGGTGGTCTATAGTCCATGGGATCACAAGAGTCAGACACGACTTAGCGACTAAACCACCACCATCACCTAGATGCCAGGACTGTGTTGGTCTCTGCCTTAAATGCCCCCATGGCTGCTCTGAGAGTGACCTTGCTTAACAAGGTGCTGTGTGATCAAGCCCTGTTGACCTCTCTCACCTCCTACCTATCATTCTTCTTACTCATCCTGCTCCAGCCAAGCTGGTCTCCTGAGAGTGTTCCTACCTCAGTGCCTTTGCACTTGCTGTGCCTTCTGTCTGAAAAGCTCTCCTAGTAGCTCTCCTGGTGGCTAGCTCCTTCTGTCAATTAGATCTTGTCTCACAATCACCACCTCCTCAGCTTCAAGAGGGACTGAGGAAGGAGAAATGGGGAGCTATTGTGTACCGGGTACAGAGTTGCGGTTTTGCAAGATGAAAACATGCTGGAGATGGATGGTGGTGATGGCCGCACAGCAATATGAATGTACTTGATATCACTGAGAACTGTATACGTCAAAATGGCTAGAGTTCGTAAAGTTTGTGTTACATGTGTTTTTTTTTTTTTCACACACACACACACAAATTAGAGCAAGAAGAAATTCCAGCTTCTGTCTTTCTTTTGGATCACTTACTCTGGGAGAAGCCCTCAGCCATATTGTAAAGAAAGGGAAAACACCTTATGGAGAGATTCGTGTGGTGAAGGACCAAGGCCTTCTGCCAACAGCCCCAACACCAACTTGTCAGGCCCCTGCGGGAACTATCTTGGAAGTGGGTCCTCCAGTCTAGCCAGGCTTTCAGAGGACTATAGCCCTGGCCAACATCTTGACCGCAGCCTCATCAGAGCGTCGGCCCTGGAGCCACACAGCTAAGCAGTCCCCAAATCCCTGAGCCACAGAAGTTGTGAGATAATAAGCGTTTACTGTTGTTCTAAGCTGCTAAGTGTTGGGGTAATTTGTTATACAGCAGTTGGTAACTAACCCAGCTCCTCATTTGTAAAATGAGGGTGATGACAGTTTCATGGAATTGTTGTTGATGATAATTTTATAATACTCATGATGATAATTTCATAGGTTGATTTTTATAGAGTCGTTGCTAAGAATTAATTAGCAAATAAATGCATGCGAAGTGCTCAGAACCGTGCCTGGCATACAGTAAATGCTCAATAAAGCTTAACTAGCAGGATTTTATGTTCTCTGTGATTTCTGGCATGTGAGGAGCTCAGCCTGAACAATAGATCTCCACTAAGGAACAGATATAGGCCGCAGGCTATGGGACAAGTAACATTGATGGTAACAAAGAGAGCTGGCCATTATTGAGTACTTATGCATGCTAAGCCTAGGGCTAGGCATTTAACATCTTTTTGTTAAAGCTTTCCAGTAGTCTTTCAAAGTAAACACTGTTATTTTCCCATTTTATAGACTAAAAAAGCAAGGATCCACAGAGGGAAAATGACTTGCCATACATAGGTCACATAGCAAAGCAATAGTGTAGGCAGAATTTGAACTCAGACGCTTCAGTTCAGTTCAGTCCAGTCACTCAGTCGTGTCCGACTCTTTGCAACCCCATGAATCACAGCACCCCAGGCCTCCCTGTCCATCACCAATTCCCAGAGTTTACCCAAACTTATGTCCATCGAGTCGGTGATGCCATCCAGCCAGCTCATCTTCTGTCGTCCCCTTCTGCTCCTGCCCCCAATCCCTGCCAGCATCAGGGTCTTTTCCAATGAGTCAACTCTTAGCATGAGGTGGCCGAAGTATGATGCTTCAGACCCTAGCGTTTCCCTTCTGAACCACTAGATTGAGCTGCAGCTTTAAATCCCCGCTCCTCCCACCTCCGCCAGACAAAGCCCGTCTTCCCCCTTTAGCTCTTTCCTGTTTATTAGCACAGGGTTAATTGCCAGCACATCCCGACAAGCGAATAATTTGTTTCCTCAGCTCCCATCTGCTGAGGGTCAAACCCCCTTCCCCTTGGGAAACCAGAGAGTCGATTCCCTTAGAAGTTTGTTTTTCTGATTCCAATATCCTCTCCCAGGCTCTCACCTTTTTAAAGAAAACTTATTGACTGCTCCAGCTCTTAGTTGTGGCATGTGGGAGCTAGTTTCCTGTCCAGGGATTGAACCCAGGCCCCCTGCACTGGGAGCAGGGAATCTTAGCCACTGGACCACCAGGGGAGTCCCCAGACTTTCACCTTTGCTATTGAGGTTGGGCAATAGGAACACAAACACATTCAGAAAAAAGCACCAAAGTATCTGCCCAGCCTTCGCTCCCTATAGCAGCTCATCAGAGGCTGTTTAATTGGCCCCAAACCTTTGGAGCCCGGCACTTCCAGACATGCTGCCAGCTGGCTCTTCACAAACAGCTTGCCTAATATTTGCCTAATATGTGCATGTGGCCATCAGGAGGGGCATGTCCCCAGACAGGCGATGAGCTCAGGACATGGGCATCGCCACACCTGCTCCTCTCCCTGAGGACGGGGAAAACAGCTGTGTAGCCACTGACAGCAGAGCGTTTTCTGAGCTCGGGTCTTGTGTGTATATTTGTGTGTAGGCAGAAGGGCAGACAAGGACCAAGCCAAGGCCAGTGGGGGCCCGGAGCGGGGGACAAGGAAGTTTGCCCCTGCGATGGGGCCACGGCCGTGCTGGATCTGCCCTCCCTCGAGCCATTGCTCCTCAGATATTTCTGACCATTAATTAATTTCATTTTTGGCTGTGCTGGTCTTCGTTGCTGTGTGTGGTCTTTCTCTAGTGGTGAGAGTAGCTATTCTCTGGTTGCAGCGCTCAGGCTTCTCTAGTTTCGGAGCACCGGATCTAGGGCGGCAGGCTCAGTGCTTGCTGCACTTGCCCTTCGTTGTCCCACGGCATGTGGGATCTTTCTGGACTAGGGATTGAACCCATGTCCCCTGCATTGCAAGGCAGATTCTTAACCACTGCACCACCAGGGAAGCTCAGAAGTATTTTCGCATTGTGAACTGTCACACACACACCGCCCCCCCACCACCACCACCAACACACACAAGTGAAATGAAAGTTTCATGAATCTGAATTCATTTTATTGTGAGCAATGCATGCCGATCTATTATATTCTGTTCTAATCTGGTCTGGTCTATATCATTATTTCATCCAAAAAAGTGCTAGTTGTGACCCATGAAATAGATTTCAAAGACCCCTTTATGCAGGGATTTGTAAGCTGGGTCCGTGAACTTTAATGGGACAATACTCGATAGTTTTATTTTCACTGACCTCCAGCTGAAATGTAGCACTTCCTTCAGTTATAGAGAAAAAAAATCTTAGTAATATAAGCAGTATTTGTGATATTGTCACTAACAAACACTATATGATTTTGCATCTCCATTATGCTGTTGCAGATCCCTTGAAGCAGCCCAGAAATGCTTTGTGTGTGTTAGTCGCTCAGTTGTGTCTGACTCTTTGTGACCCCATGGACTGTAGCCCACCAGCCTCCTCTGTCCATGGAATTCTCCAGGCAAGAATATTGGAGTGGGTGGGTTGCCATTCCCATCTCCACCAGATCTTTCCAACCCAGGGGATTGAACCCTGGACTCCTTCATTACAGACAGATTCTTTACCATCTGAGGCACCAAGGAAATCCAAGAAATGCTTTACTTCCTTGAAAGAAAAGAAATGCTTTACTCCCTTGAAATTATGGTAGTTACTAGACCTGATCTCAGGTGGCCTCGGCCTGGAATGGCTTGGAGTGGGGCTTGGGTTCCCAGCCAGAGATTGAGGCTGGGTCATGGTGGTGAGAGCTGCAGATCCTAGCCACTAGACCATGGTCAATGACAAGGGCCCTGGATCCTCGGCTTTGCAGAAAAGAATTGCCACAAAGACAGAAAGTGGTGAAGCAAGTATTTATCAGGAGGAAAAGATACAGTGTGTGGATAGACACATGAGCAGACTCAGAAGGAGAGTCCCTCATGGTAGTTTGAATTATTTATATGGGGCATTTCTTTTGGGCTTCCTTTGGCCAATCATTTTGATTTGCCGCTTCACAGTGCACATTGGGTATATCTCGGGGTCCTCCCATGTGTGTGCATGCATTCTTAGCCAAGATGGATTTTACCGGAAAGGCATATGGGTAGAACATCCCTTGGCATCACTCACCCTCTAACCTCCAAGGAGCCTTTCTGCGCATGTGTGATCAGGGAGGTCTCTTAACTTGGAGAATGAGAAATATGTGATCAGAGCCGTGCCCAGCCGCCTTCCTCGATTGTCATTCGATTCTCGTCTTGGAGTTTCAGTCTACAGGGAATAAATCTCCAATTGCTTGGAGTGGGGGGGTGTCATCTACCTCCCGCCTCAGACCCACTTCTAGCTCTTGTTATTTAATTTGCTAAGAAGCCCATGTATTTAAAAATATCTTGATAATTCCATGTCAACAGATTTCTTTTGTAAACCTATGTATTTTATTTTATGCACTTAAAATTATTATCTGAGGAGGGGTCTGTGGGCTTCACTGGACTTCCTGGGGGTCCACAAAAAGGTTAAGAGTCCTGGCATCAGTGGGGCCCAGCTCTCAGTTTATGAAACCAACACTGCCCCAGCAAGCTCCAGGAGAGCAGAGCCCTGCAGTCTCTGTAATGTGCCCCCAGAGCCAACACTGAAGTCACATTAATGGCCAGTGTCTGCAGAGCGCTTTAGCAGGCGCCCGCCTTTACACTAGGTGCTTTATGTGAATTACTTATTTTAATCTTTATACCAACCTTGTGAGGTGGGTTCTATTTTTTTTTCCGCTTCGTGTCTCTCTCTTTCCCCAACTTTGTTTTTCTTCTTAGCTTCAGATGTGTCATACATTTAAACTCCATTGATTGGCAGCCTTCCCCTCTACGATGTGCATCACTTTAAGGCAGGAATTTGCTTTGCTCAAGGCTGAGTCCCCCAAGGGCAGGGATGGGACCAAGATGAGGTGAGTGAGGCACTCATTTCTCAAGAGATTTAAGGGTGTGCCCCAAACTTGGCAATCTAGGTAAAGCTTATTAAAAAATTAATGCAAAAAAGCTACGATGAACAAAATATCAACATTTCAGATAATGACAGAATCCAACTCTGCACTGGTACAATTCTGCCTCGGTCACCTCATCCTATTCTTGGCCCCGAGGGCTTTAATGTATAACTATTGCTTAAGGAAACAAGCCTTATTCTACAGATGGAAACTCTGAGACACAGCAGCTAGAGAACCCCCTGATGCCATATAACCACTAAGTGGAGGAGTCAGGATTTTGAACCCAGGCAGTCTAGCTGCAGCCTGCCGCGCGCACTGCAGTCCATGGGGTCACAAAGAGTCGGGAACAACTGAGCAACTGAACTGAGTCTGGCTCCAGACCAGACCTGTCAAACACCGCACATTTTCGTCTACTAAATTATTATGTTCGATCCTTTTACCAGGTAATTGTGGTACTGGAGAAGACTCTTGAGAGTCCCTTGGACTGCAAGGAGATCAAACCAGTCAGTCCTAAAGGAAATCAACCCTGAATATTCACTGGAAGGACTGACGCTGAAGCTGAAGTTCCAATACTTTGGGCACCTGATACAAAGAGCTGACTCACAGTAAAAGACTTGATGCTGGAAAAGATTGAAGGCAGGAGAAGGGGGCAACAGAGGATGAGAGTTGGATGGCATCACTAACTCAGTCAGTGGATATGAATTGGAGCAAACTCCAGGAGGAAGTAAGGACATGGAAGCCTGGGGTGCTGCAGTTCACGGGGTCGCAAAGAGTCAGACATGACTTAGTGGCTGAACGACAGCCTTGTAAAGGGGCTTCCCAGGTGGCACTAGTGGTAAAATAAAGGATCCACTTACCAATACAGGAGACTTCAGAGATGAAGATACCCTGGAGGAGGAAATGGCGACAAGCTCCAGTATTCTTGACTGGGAAATCCCATGGACAGAGGAGCCTGGCGGGCTATAGTCCATAGGGTTACAAAGTGTCAGACATGACTGAAGCGACTTAGCATGCACACAACCTGGTAAAATTGGACAGACCCGGGTTAAAATCTTGGCTGTGCCTGTTCTTAGCTAGACGACCTTGGACAAGTCACCTTACTGCGCTTTGCTTCAGCCTCCTTGGCTGCAAAATGCAGATAATGATGCTTTCCTAGTAGTGTTTCATGAGGACTGGGGGAGACGGCACATGGAAAGGGCTCAGCAAAGCTCCTGGAACACAGGAGATCTTGGGTCACAGCACGTTTCTTGCAGGCACCCATGATCTATGTGTGTGTATGTGTGGTTTCTTCGAGGCCCCCTTGACCTTTTCCAGTCCTGTGGCCACGGCTGAGTTTTCCAAATTTGCTGGCATGTTGAGTGCAGCACTTTAACAGCATCATCTTTTAGGATTTTAAATAGCTCAACTGGAATTCCGTCACCACCACTTGCTTTGTTCCTAGTAATGCTTCCTAAGGCCCACTTGACTTCACACTCCAGGATGTCCTGCTCTAGGTAAGTGACTGCACCATTGTGGATACTGGGGCCATCAAGACCTTTTTTGTACACTTCTGTGTATTCTTGCCACCTCTTCTTAGTCTCCTGCTTCTGTTAGGTCCTTACCGTTTTTGTCCTTTATTGTGCGCATCCTTTGTACTTTTCTTTTATATAGATCTTATACGTATCTGTTGGATTTATACCTGTTTCAGTTTTGGGGTTGATACTGTAAATGGTATTGTGTTTTTTAAATTTCAGATTCTACTTGTTTATTGCTGGTTTGTAGGAAAGTGATTGACTTTTGCATATTGAACTTGTATTCTCTGACTTTGCTATAGTCATTGGTTAGTTCAGGAATTTTTTTATGTCAGTTCTTTTGGATTTTCTACTTAGATAATCATGTCATCTATGAACAAAAACAGTTTTATGTCTTCCTTCCCAACATGTACACCTTTTACTTATTTATTCAAGTCTTATGTCTTTTTTCCCCCTTAGCCTAGCTGAAGGTTTGTCAGTTTTATCTTTAAAAAAATAGTTCTTGATTTTTATGTTGCTTTTCTGGTCTTGATTTCGTTTACTTCTTTTCTGATCTTCTTCATTTTCTTCCTTTTGCTGACCCTGGGCTTACTTTGGTCTTCTTTTTTCTGGTTTCTTGAAGTGTAAAGTTAGATTGTTTTTTAAGACTTATTATTATTATTATTGCTGATGTACCAGTTTATAGCTATAAACTTTCCTCTTAGAACTGTTTTTGCTGCATTCTCTAAGTTTTGGAATATTGCATTTCCATTATTGCTTCTTTCAAGGTACTTTTCGATTTCCTCTTTGACTCAATGGTTGTTCAGAAATGTGTTATTTCATTTTCACACAGAAATTTTCCATTTTTCTTGTTATTGATTTCTAGTTTCATAGCACTGTGTTCAGAAAAGATATTTGCTAAGGTAGAAATTTTCTTATATTTGTTAAAACTTGTTTTGTGACCTAATATAATCTATCTTTGGAGGAGGAAATGGCAACCCACTCCATTATTCTTGCCTGGAAAATTCTGCAGACAAAGGAGCCTGGCGGGCTACAGTCCATGGGGTCGCAAAGGGTCGGGTAAGACTGAATGACTGAGAATGCACTTATGATCTGTCCTTAACATTGTTCTTCGTGAATTTGGGGGTTTTTGGATGGAATGTTCTATATATGTCTGTTAGGGCCATTTGGTGTAAAGTATAGTTCAAATATAGTGTTTCTGCATTGATTTTCTGTCTGGGTGATCTATCCATAGTTGAAAGTGGTGCTTTAATCCACTCAAATCCCTACTTAAATTTCCCACTACAATTGTATTGCTATCTATTTCTCCCTTCAGATCTGCTGGTATTTATTTAATACATGTTAGGTGCCTATATATTTACAACTGTCATATCTTCTTGATGAACTGACCCTTTTATCACTAGATGAAGTCTCTGTCTCCTACAGTTTTTGTCTTAAAGTCTATATTGTCTTTTATAAGTACAGTTATCTTTGCTCTCTTTTGGTTTCCATTTGCATGGGATATCTTTCCCATCCTTCTTTTTTTATATTTTATTTTATTTATTTGTGTATTTGGCTGCATTGGGTCTTAGTTGTGGTACGTGGAATCTTTTTTTTTTTTCAAGTTGCGTCATATAAGATCTTTGACTTCCAGCATGTGAACTCTTAGTTTCAGCCTGTGAGATCTAGTTCCCTGATCAGGGATCGAACCCGGGCCCCCTGCATTGAGAGCACAGACTCTTAGGCACTGGAAAGTCTCATGGACAGAGGAGCCCAGCAAGCTACAGTCCATAAGGTGGCAAACAGTTGGACACGACTGAAGAGGCTTAGCACGCACAAGCACACATGTGTATACAGGTATATGTATGTATATACATTTCACTGTATATAAGTGAAGTCCTATTGAAAAAACAGGGAAGTCCTATTATACTTAAAAAAAAAACAAGCAAAACTTTTTTAGTGGTTTCCCTGGAACTTGCAGTATATATTTACAACTAATACAAATTCACTTTCGAATAACACTGTAAGACTTGGCACATAGTTTGGTACCTTATAGTAACTAATCCAAATTTCTCCTTCTTGTCTCTTGTATCATTACTGTTATTCAATTCACATATATATATTGAAATGTATGTATATATACATGTACCTGTGTACACATGTGTGCTTGTGTGTGCTAAGTCTCTTCAGTCGTGTCCGACTCTTCGCCACCTTATGGACTGTAGCCTTCGGGGCTCCTCTGTCCATGAGATTCTCCAGGCAAGAGTACTGGAGCGGATTGTCATGCCCTTCTCCAGGAGATCTTCCCAACTCAGGGATCAAATCTGCTTCTCTTACGTCTCCTGCATTTTTATATGTGTATACATATATAAGCATACTAATGGAATACATTATTGCTGTTGTTCAGTGGCTCAGTCATGTCCAACTCTTTGCGACCGCATGGACTGCAGCATGCCAGGCTTCTTTGCCCTTTACTATTTCCCAGAGTTTGCTCAAACTCAAGTCCATTGAGTCAGTGATGCCATCCAACCATCTTGTCTTCTGTTGTCCCCTTCTCCTCCTGCCCTCAATCTTTCTCAGCATCAGTGTCTTTTTTCAATGAGTTGGCTTTCACATCAGGTGGCCAAAATACTGGAGCTTCAGCTTCAGCATCAGCCCTTCCAGTGAATATTCAAGGTTGATCTCCTTTAGGATTGACTGGTTGGATCTCCTTGTAGTCCGAGGGACTCTCAAGAGTCTTCTCCAACACCACAGTTCAAAAGCATCATTTCTTTGCTGCTCAGTCTTTTTTATTGTCCAGTTCTTACATCCGTACGTGACTACCGGAAAAACCATAGCTTTGACTATACAGACCTCTGTATACTGTCTAGGTTTGTCATAGCTTTTCTTCCAAGGAGCAAGTGTCTTTTAATTTCATGGCTGCAGTCACTGTCCGCAGTGATTTTGGAGCCCAAGAAAATTAAGTCTGTCACTGTTTTCATTGTTTCCCCATCTATTTGCCATGAAGTGATGGGGCCGGATGACATGATCATAGTTTTTTGAATGTTGAGTTTTAAGCCAGATTTTTCACTCTCCTCTTTCACTTTCATCAAGAGGCTCTTTAATTCCATTTTGCTTTCTGCATTAGGGTGGTGTTATCTGTGTATCTGAAGTTATTGATATTTCTCTCAGCAATCTTGATTCCAGCTTGTACTTTATCCAGTCTGGCATTTCACGTGATGTAATGCATACAGCCTTGATGCAGTCCTTTCCCAATTTGGAACCAGTCCATTGTTCCATGTCCAGTTCTAACTGTTGCTTCTTGACCTGCATACAGGTTTCATAGGAGGCGGATAAGGTGGTCTGGTACTCCTACACTTTAAGAATTTTCCAGTTTGTTGTGATCCACACAGTCAAAGGTTTTAGTATAGTCAGTGAAACAGAAGTAGAATTTTTTTCTGAAATTCTCTAGCTTTCTCTATGATCCAACAGATGTTGGCAATTTGATCTTTGGTTCCTCTGCCTTTTCTAAACTCAGCTTGTACATCTGAAAGTTCTTGGTTCACATACTATTGAAGCCTAGCTTGAAGGATTTTGAGTATTATCTTACTAGCATATGAAATGAGTGCAATTGTGTGGTAGTTTGAACATTCTTTGGCATTGCCCTCCTTTGGGATTGGAATGAAAACTGACCTTTTCCAGTTCTGTGGCCCCTGCTGAGTTTTCCAAACTTGCTGACATATCAAGGGAAGCACTTTAACACCATCATCTTTTAGGATTTGAAACAGCTCAGTTGGAATTCCAACACCTCCATTAGCTTTGTTTGTAGTGATGCTGCCTAAGGCCCACTTGCACTCTGAGATGTCTGGCTCTAGGTGAGTGATCACATAATTGTGGTTACTTGGATCATTAAGATCTTTTTTTGTATAGTTCTGTGTATTCTTGCCACCTTTTCTGTTTTTTTTCTTTTAAATTAATTTCTTAATTTTAATGGAGGCTAATTACTTTACAATATTGTGGTGGTTTTTGCCATACATCGACATGAATCAGCCACGGGTGTACATGTGTTCCCCCATCCTGAACCCTCCTCCCCATCCCTCTGGGTCACCTCTTCTTAATATCTTTTGCTTCTGTTGCTGCTGCTGCTAAGTCACTTCAGTCATGTCTGACTCTGTGCGACCCCATAGATGGCTCCTCTGTCCCTGGGATTCTCCAGGCAAGAATACTGGAGTGGGTTGCCATTTCCTTCTCCAATGCATGAAAGTGAAAAGTGAAAGTGAAGTCAGTTAGTCGTGCCTGACTCTTAGCGACCCCATGGACTGCAGCCTACCAGGCTTCTCCGTCCATGGGATTTTCCAGGCAAGAGTACTGGAGTGGGTTGCCTTTGCCTTCTCCTTGCTTCTGTTAGGTCCATACAATTTCTATCTTTAGTGGGCCCATCTTTGTTATTTATTAGATCAATTAATAATAAGAAGTTATTATTATTTTCTGTTATATGCAGAATATATCATGCGAAATGCCAGGCTGGATGAAGTGCAAGCTGGAATCAACATTGCCGGGAGAAATATCAAGAACCTCAGGTATGCAGATGACACTACCCTTAAGACAGAAAGTGAAAAAGAGAGTGGAAGATGGTGACTGCAGCCATGAAATTAAAAGACACTTGCTCCTTGGAAGAAGAGCTATGACCAAGCTAGACAGTATATTAAAAAGCAGAGACATTACTTTGCCAACAAAGGTCTGTCTAGTCAAAGTTATGATTTTTCCAGTAGTCAGGTATGGATGTGAGGGTTGGACTATAAAGAAGGCTGAGCTCCAGAGAATTGATGCTTTTGAACTGTGGTGTTGGAGAAGACTCTTAAGAGTCCCTTGGACTGCAAGGAGATCCAACCAGTCCATCCTAAGGGAAATCAGTCTTGAATATTCATTGGAAGGACTGATGCTAAAGCTGAAGCTCCAATACTTTGGCCACCTGGTGTGAAGAACTGACTCATTTGAAAAGACCCTGATTCTGGGAAAGATTGAAGGTGGGCGGAGAAGGGGACAATGGAGGATGAGATGGTTGGATGGCATCACCAACTCAATGGATGTGAGTTTGAGCAAGCTCTGGGAGTTGGTGATGGACAGGGAGGTCTCACTTGCTGCAGTCCATGGGGTCGCAAAGAGTCGGACGCAATTGAGTGACTGAACTGAACTGATAATAAGAAAATTGAAGTTTTATTTTGTCTTTGCTTATTTCTTCTTTGATGATTGTTCCTTATGTAAACAGATATCTTTCTTTTTTTCTTTTGTTGGGCACCCTCGGGCTTGCAGGATCTCGGTTTCCCCAATGGAAACAGGCATCTCTCTTTCTTTTTCTTTTCTTTTTTGTCCACCCTGAGCTTTTCAGGATCTCAGCTCCCCCACCAGGGATTGAACCTGATCCACGGCAGTGAAAGCTGGACTCTTACCCACTTGGCCACCAGGGAACTCCCACATTGCTATGAAGTTCCGAGTTTATAACTTCTATCTTTTTCCATCTCTCTAAATAACTTTTAGAAAACATTTCATGCAAGGCAGGGCTACAGGCAACAAATTCCTTCAGTTTTTGTTTGTCTGAGAAAAAAAATCACAGTTTCTCCCCTTCTGAAGAATAATTTTGCATGGTCCAGAATTCTAGGCTGGTAGTGTTTGCTTTTTTTCAATACTTTAAATTTTGCATTCCATTCTCTTCTTGCTGGTCAGATGTAATCCTTCTTTTTGTTCCTCCAGAGATGAGGTGATTTTTTCCTTAGGCTTCTTTTAGGATTTTTTTTTTTGCATGTTGCTAAGTTCAGTTTAACAGGCATTCTTAGGCAGAAAAGGGGTGAAGGAATACATGGAATTTAAGGAATTTGTCTTGGAGTGGGGGGGTAGCGGTGCCAGTTCCTCCAGCCGGCTTCAGAAGTTTTCCTGTTAATGACCATGGGGAGTAAAATGTCCCCAGTGCACGTGGGATAGAGTGGAGGCTTGGGGCATTTGGGTTCATCGGGATGATAAGCAGAGCCTAATGCCATGCCTAGCATTTGCATCTAAACCAACATCATCCTGCAAAATCGCCGCCACCCTGGCAGGCACAGGTGAGATCTGAGACCTGAGAAAGGTACTTGCCCAAGGTCCCCTGGGAGGTGGGCCTCACCCTGCTACGCCTCCTCCCAGCTGCACAAAGTCAACTCCCTTGGCAGAGGCTGAGATGCCCCAGGGCACAGAAACTCCTACCGCACGCACTGCCTGGTGAATATAGAGCCTGGCAGGGGTTCAACCTCTGCAGACTTTACTTCCTACTGTGGACACGGGTGTTCATCTGCACCCACCGCAGCCCAGGACATCCTTCTGCGGGTCCAGAGGTGAAAGGCCCAGTGCAAGAAGTGAACCATGGCAATCCCGCCCCTTCCGCAGCGAGAGAGCAGCTGCTAGAGTCCTGCGTGTGTGTAGGCTTTTGTTTGTTTGCATTTATCCTACTTTGTGATCACTGAGCTTCCTGGATCTGTGGTTTGGTGTCTGACATTAATTTTGCAGAAATTTTCAATGTATTTTTTTCTAATATGTCTTTTGTCCCTTTCTCTTTTTCTTCTCTTTCTGGTGCTTCCATTACACACATGTCAAACCTTTTGTAGTCACCCTACCATCCTTGAATTTTGTTGTTCCTTGTCCTGTCCAACTCTTTGTCATCCCATGGACTGCAACACGCCAGACTTCCCTTTCCCTTCACTATCTCCCGGAGTTTGCTCAAACTCAAGTCCATTGAGTCTGTCCTCGTATATTGTCTTCTTTTCAGTCTTTGCTCTCTTTGCTTTTCTGCTGTTGAGTTTCTGTTCTGCTGGAGGGAAGGAATTTACATTCAACTGGAAGGAGTAAACAATAAAATAAACAAATAAAATATAGTATGTCAGAAGATGGTAATCGACTATGGAGAATAATAAAGCAGAGAAGGGGATGGACTGGGAGATGCATGCTTGTGAGGGAGGTGGTGTGGGGTATTGCTGCTATAAATAGGAAGTGAGCCACATGACTCGCCTGGAGAAGATGTTCCTGGTGGGGGAGGGGGGCGGGGAGCCAGAGCAAAGGCCCTAGGGTGGAAGTGTGCTTGACGTCTTGGAAAGTTGGCTGGGGCCTAATGTTTGTGAGGGGGTGATGAAGGAGGTAGAAATAAGAAAGGAGATCAGAGGGTGGAAGGATCTGGGAGGGGGGCTAAAAAGGAGCTGCATCACTAGGTGAGCCCGTGGTGGGCATGTTTGCGGAACAGCCAGGAGACCAGTGACGATGGAGCAGGACACCATCAGGGAAGAGCAGACAGAGACAAAATCAGAGCGGCAGGCAGGGACTGGGGGATGTATGGCCTTGTAGTCTATGCCAAGGACTTTGGATTCTATTCAAAACTTGATGGGGAGCCTTTGGAAGGTTTTGACAGCGAAGTGATGTGATTGAACTGACAGTTTGACAGGATCCCTCTGGCCACTGTGTTGAGAAGAGCCTGAAAGGGACCAAGGGCAGAACCAGGGAGCCTGATCTGGAGGTTGCTGCAATTGTTAGGCCACAGACAGTGATGAGGTGGCCTGGAGCTATAGCAGCGGAGGGGTGAGAAGTGCAGATTCCTGATCTATTTTGAAGGCAGAGCCCACAGGAACCACTCTGCTGACAGGCCGTTCATTTCAGCACTGTTTGTTACAGCAAAAGTTTGGAAGCAACCTCAGTGCTCAGCTCTGGGAGACTCACAATTACTGTGCACATAGAACAGGACACAGGCTTGCAAAAGAACGAGGAAGCTCTTTGTGTTCTCGTACAGAGTGATTTTCAGGATACTTTAAATGAAAAAAGCAAAGTGCAAATGTTACTATTTGGGGGGGTGCTTAAAACATACACACACACACCCGTACATACACACACTTGGACGTGTGTGTTTGTCAAGAATGTCAGTGGAAAGATACATAAGGACCTGGTAGCAGTAAGTGCCTCTGGGGACAGGGGGCCTGGGGTCCAGAGGACTGAGGAAAATTTCACTTTTCACCGTACCTTTCGGACTTTGAACTTGGTACCTCCTCCAGGGGTGCTCAGTTGAAGGGCTTTTGTCCCTCAGGAGACATCTGGCCATGTCTAGAGACATTTTTTGGCTGTCACAGCTGAGGAGAGGGTGTCCTTGGAATCCAGTGGGTGGAGGCCAGGGATACTGCTAAGTATCCCGTGGTGTGCAGGGCAGCCCCCACCTCAAAGAATGATCCAGCCCCGGACGTCAGTAGCGTGGAGGCTGGGAAACCCTGACCTATGGAAGAAACAAACATTCTTTTTTTTAAAGATAGTCTTTTATTCTGAGGTTGTATTTTTGGAGGGAGACATGAAATCTTTCGTTTCACTAGGAAATAGCGATGGTACATGGTCGTTACTTTTCAACATCCTTACTTGACAAAATAGAGTGCTGGCAAGGCTTTTGTACTTTCCCAAATTGAACAGGCAATTCTATTGGCCTATGAAATTCTACAGTTGGAAACTACTCTTTCCAGTAAATTAAACTTAGTGGCTTTAAAATATGTTCACCAATTCTTCGATGTATCTCTGTTTATGAGGTGCAATTCCTCTTTCTTTTTTTGAGATTCCTCTTGAGTATGAGCTAATGAATAGAACTTGGTAGAAGTGATGCTGTCTGATTTCTGCAACTAGGTCACAAAAGGCCTTGTACTCGCTCCTTGCTTTCTCTTTCTTGGATCACTCACTCTGGGGGAAGCCAGCTGTCCATGCTGTCAGAACGTTCAAGAAGTCCTGTGGAGTGGTCCCTGTGGTGAGGAAACGAGACCTCCTCCCAACAGCCAGCAGGGACCCGAGGCCTCCTGAACTATGTCGGAATCGGATCTTTCAGCCTCAGTCAAGCCTTCGGATGAATGCAGCTGATGTCTTGTTTGAACCTCATAATATACACTGCCCCCACCCCAGCAAGAACGATCCAGCTAAAGACTCTCTTGAATTCCTAACCCACAAAAATGTTTGGCAGTGAGAATAATAAACGTCTGGGTGAGATGATAAATGTTTGGGTGAGATGATAAACTTGGGGGTAACTTGTTACACAGCGGTAGATAACTAATACAGAAATCATCAAGCCCTGTCGGTCAAGGTGGAGATCACAGAAGGGCAACGTAGGAGCAGGGGCGGCCTGCCCACGCTTTTCATTTGGCTACTGCAGGATCAAAGGAAAAAAATAGAATTTAGTTGTTAACACTATAAAGGTGATATCTTTCCCATAAAAATCAAGATTTCTCACTTCTCTGAAAAAGTCTGAAGATCTGGAATTGCTGAGCCTGCATCTCTATTTGGTGACAACCAGCTGCAGATGAATAGAGTATACCCTTTTATTTATTTTAAAAAATTATTTATTTATTTATTTTTGCTGCACTGGATAACATGTGGGATCTTAGTTTCCCTGACCAGGGATTGAACTTGAGTCCCCTGCATTAGAAGCACAGAAAGTTTGAACCACTGGACCTCCAGGGAAGTCCCAAGTTCACCCTTTTAGACAGGAAATGTGATCTTAAGTTTGCCACACTCACCACCACTCCCTTATGTCTCTTACCTGGGTTGCTTTCGTCATTTATGTTACCTGCTTGACTCCTATTGGCAATTGAGGTTCTAACTTGTACTAGGAGAATTTTTATGAGGTATCAAGATCAGGAATACCTAGGCATGGTTGACATGAGGGTCAAATGACCAGAACAGGAATTCCATGGACACAGCATGGGTTGGGTTACCACTGCTTGTATATTGGGATGACAAGTCAGCTAGATTCTCATGCTTCTTCTCTTTCGGATGAAGAGTAACAGTAAGCTCTGCTCCTGTAGGTCCCTAGGCTCTCCAGTTCCGCCTCCCTTACAGATCTTCACATCCTCACCTCCCTGTGCCCTCCAGAAAATAAACCACCACGCCTGTTTTCTCCATACCTTTTTATTGAATTCTGCAGACTCATTAAGGGACCATTTGCTTAGAAATTCTTAAACATTTGGATGTATTTTACAAGACAGGACAGCAGCTGGAGGTCACAATTTCATCTCATCACATGCATAAAAAGACACTGGGTTTTTTGTTGTTTGGTTTCCTTGTGTGTGCGTGTGTGTGCGTGTGTGTGTGTGTGTGTGACATTTGTTTTTCACCTTTACAGGAAGGACTAGAGACGGCAACTGACCAGAGATGAACAGAACCCATGAACGTGACTCCAAGAAAAGAGTGGCTAAGGACATTGGTCGTTTATGGCTAATGTGATTGGCTTGGCCCCTGTTATGGGTGGGGCGATCAGAATGGCTTTGCTGGCAGAAAAGCCTTAATGTCACCCCGCGGTTCCTGGGAGAGACAGAGGGTCATAGCTGGCAGGATCAGGGAGCATGCTACCATGGGGGGCACTGGGCTCAGAAAAAAAGGAAGACCCTTGGCTCTGAAAGCTGGAGGACAGGCTGGCCTTGCTTTCCAGCTCAACTGCCATGGCTCAGGGAATGCAGTCCAGTTTTCAGATATCAGCTCCCACATTCCTGCCCCCAGCAAGTCCCAGCCCAGGGGAAACCGTGACCTTGGACCCTTGGCTTAGCCTACTGGAAAACCACCTTGTGCTATGGGCTAGGGTGAGCTAAAGTAGGGTCTGAGGGTGAAAATGCAGGGCAGGAGAGCCAAAAAGAGACTGGGGCTGCCCCCATGGGCCCCTGGAAGTGTAGCCCCGAGAAGACCCTCAGGGCAGGAAATTTGACTGTCATCTTGGCCCCCACTTGAGTCAAAGAACAGATGGCAATGCTGGGGCTTACAGGCTTCAATGGGAGGGCCTCCCATTTCTTCCTCCTTTCCGGAATGAACTCCTCTCTCCCCTCACCCATTCACTCATCCATTCATTCACTCGGAAGTCAATCATTTTCACATTTACTCACTCACTCAAAAAAACAAAACCAAAACCAAAACCTACAGGTTGGGTGCCAAAGTCATATGTTAGGGGCTAACCCTGAGTTCCTTGACCTTGGATTGAAGCCAGGACAGGCCTGGAGAGCAAAGGGGCCATACAGCCTGACCTCTGCTGATCTTCCTCATCCCCACTCCCCAGGCACTCTGAGCTCAGATGTCAAGCTCATCGGAGAGAGACTCCCAAAGTCCTAGTGAAGACGAGGGGGCCTGAGCCACACTGAGAAGTCCAAATCCTGTGGGCATCTTCTCCCATGCTTCTTTCCTTGTTTTCCAAGCCTTGATGAGCTTAGGGAGGCAGGAAGTGTGTGGCGATCCATGCAGGACTCCGGAGGACATCCCAATGGGACAGAATTGGGAGTTTTCTTCATTTTCCAGAATGGTCATGTCATGGCAGCCAGCCACTTGCACTGTTTCTGCAGGACAGGGCCTCAAAGGGGGTCTTGGAAACCGGGCTTTTGTTTAATTTTGGCTTGGGAGGAAGGCAGTTGCTCAGACTATCCAGCCAAACCTCTCCCTCATCCTGTGATGAAGCAACCTGAGACTTCCTGGATGTGGGGTCACCCTGAGGACAAAGTCCCCACTCCTCCAGGCCCACCATCCACAATTAGGAGGAAATTCAAAACCTCTTTTGTCAAATGCTGTCCTTGGATGTGGACATTCCGCCTGCAGGCCGCCACAGCAGAAGCCTCGTTTTGTAGTAAACCTAGATTGCAGCTGTCTCTCTCTTTTGGCCCTTCTGGACTTCCTTCACTGGGCGGGGACTTTCAAGGGTCTGGAATGGGATTTCTTGTTTTATTTGTTGAAAAGAAAAGCCCTTTGGGGATGATGCTGTTTGCCGTTGCCTGGCCAGTCGGTTCCTTAGGCGGCTGGCGAGTGGGTAAAAGATAACTGTGTCTCTTGTACAGAAAGCCTGAGGCCTGCGAGGGCACAGGATCTGGGCAGAAGGCTGAAGCACCGTGAGAGGCCAGCCAGAGAAGGGGGGGTTCACTCCATGGCTGGCCTGTGCGAGGGGAGCAGGAGCCTCATCCCAGCACAGTGTGGTCCCTGTCAGGGCACTGGGGACGGACAGGTGACCAGCGGCACCACTACAATCGCCCAAGATGGGGAGCAGAGAGGATCGGGGTGCCCCGCTGCCCCTTCCCTCCCTGATACCCCCTCAGAAAGCTCCACACTCTAGAATCTGAGCTTCTGCTAACTGCGCCCTCTGCCTTTGCCCCCGTGGCTTAAGCCTGTGCTCAGATGTTCAGACCACACACACACACATGCACACACAGGCATACACTGGAAGAGGGTGGGGAGGAGGTGGTGGAGAGAGACGTTCCCTGGATATTCAGTCCAGTATGCAGTTGGTATGCAGTACTAGGTACCCTCAGCAACATCCATTTCATACATCAAGTAGCCTCTTTTTAAATACCTGTGATGTCAGAGATCTCATGACCCGACATGGCACCAAGTTCCATGGGGAGGCAGCCCCATCTAGGTGAAGGACTTTCTTAACCTGAGCTGAAACTGACTGCCAGGTCCCTTTCATACAGGAGAAACTTGCAGAGACTGGCATGCAACCATCCTGTGGTTAGGTGGTCCCTTCTTCAGGTGAACGGCCCCACTCCATCCCATCCCCCTCCAGCCTTTAGATATTTCCAGGACCCCCTCAAGAAGGAATGGAGAGTTAAGAGTTAGCAGTGAAGAAGAGGGGCTACTCGACGAACAGACTCCCTTCCACATCTATTTCTTCAAGTTGGCATTTGGGGGAGTTCAGGAGAAATTCCAGGTTCAGACAATATCGGGGCAGTGGATGGAACCCCAGCGACACAACATTTCCTAGATGAATCACCCACAGACACCCACAGGCAAGGGTGTTTGCTTTTCTGACCATCAAGCCTAGCAAACTGCTGGGAGACAGTTTTGTTGTTGTTCTTGTGCAAAAGTTTTGTTTTTTAAAAATCTTGTCTATTTTATTTGGCTTTGTTTCAAACCAGATTACTGGGAATTGGGGAGGTGGGGAAACTCTGATTAGAGCCTTAGCCCAGAACTTAGCTCAAATGGTAAAGAATCAGGGTTCGATCCCTGGGTTGGCAAGATCCTCTGGAGGAGGGAATGGAAATCCACTCCAGTAGTCTTGCCTGGAGAATCTCATGGACAGAGTAGCCTGGCAGGCTACAGTTCTTTGGGTTGCAAAGAGTTGGACACATCTGAGCGACGAACATGCACACCAGAATGATACGTTCGTTGTTCTGTTGGTTTCCCCTTGGGGTTGATGACTCAGTGGGTGATGTTTCACTGCCATCTAGGGGGTCCTGACTTGGCTCAGATCTCTGACCTGGGTAGAGGCCAGAGCCCTGCCCAGCAAGGCAGGTGGGATATGACAATCTACAGATGCCCGCTGGAGATGATCTGGGCTTTCTTCCTCTTCCTGCACGAACTGACGGATGGAGAATCATCTTCTGGTGAAGATGCTGCTTCACGAGATGTTGCCGGCCCACCCAAGGCCTGGAAACCGCCTGGTGAAATGAATTATCGGTACAGTCCAGACACTTCCTGATAGGTGGAAGCTGGAAAAACACCACCATCCTTGCCACGAATCTCTGGCTCTGTGGAGCCAGGCAGCTGGAGAGGGAAGGGGAGATGAGATGGCAGATTCTGGGGACAGTCCCTTCTCAGGATTTGGCTGCGAGCTTGTCTGGCCGAGGGTGGTGGTGAGGCTGTTGGACACGGGTTGAAATGCAGAACTGATTAAAAGTGGATGAGATCTGAGGTCCAGGATTTTCTCTGGGTTTTGAGAACCTGAAAGTGCTCTGATCTTCAGATCCAGTCGGTCACAGGCAGCAGGGTGCCGGATGCGGCAACAGGCCAACCAGGAGGGGTTTTGGTGTCCTCTGAATCTCAGAAATGCCAGAGGGAGGCTTTCTTGCATGAGATTTTAGACTCCAAGATCTCTGGGAAGAAGAAAACTCAGTCCCTTTAGAACCGCAGAAGGGTGTGGGGGATGAGCTAAACCTGCCCACACCCCATCCTGATTTTGAGGGCCATCTGTAGCCCTGCTCCCCTTGGTCTCACTCTTGTGTCTGTGCTCTGGATTCTTGAGAACAATAAACAAGAACAGACCGAATGAGGAAAGTAACAGGTCAACAGATTCTAGGCCTTGTGTTAGAAAATGCCTGCATGAGGCAGTCAGAACCCCAAAGTCTTTCCCCACCTCCAGAAAATCAGAATAAAAAAGAAGAAGAAAAAAACAGTCCAAGGAACAATGGGAGGAAATGAAAGAGACCAGAAGACATCAGCTGCGATAATGACTAACAATAGAAATCCTAAGATGTTACTGTGTATTACAAAAGAAGAAAGTAGACTCAATGGCCCAATTATAAATTTGCTAAAAATACATATATATATATTATATATATATTTTATTTGAACAGAAAAATAGACTACTCTGAGATGCGCAGACATCCTATGACATAGTCACGCATCAGATATTTCTAGAGCCAGAAAAATGGCAACAGAAAACGCAGAGGTAACTCTTATTTCTGGATGTAGCCAGCGCTGGTTTGGGTCGCCCGGGGTTGAGTAAAAGCATTTGGATGCTGTCATGTAAGCAATGGGAGGTGAGGAAATTTCAGCTCAGGGCTGGAGGTTCTCCACTGTCCTGCTGGGGGAGTCACGGGAGGACTCTTTCATCTCCTGCCAACTTCATGGCGGTAGAAAAAGTCCTTTCTCAAAGGATCATGTGCTAGAGGCTTTTCGCCTCCCTCGCAGAGGATTCAAAGTTACTTGACTGGAGGCTGAGTCTTGGGGTCATGTTACTTGAGACTAGTCAGTTGGCAGAGAAATGAGGAAAGGAGAGAGGGAGAGAGAGACCGGGCTTTAGTAACCCTTGTCTGGTAAATTTTAAATTCCCCCCGTGCCCATGGACTACACACTCCAGCCAAGACTTGGAGCAAGACAGAAATATACAATAGTTACAAACATCAACAATACGTTACAGTTTTACAGAAGAGAATACCGTTCTGTTTTTTTTTTTTCGTTAGAAATGTGGATCTTATCAGGAGAAAGGGCAAGGATGAGGCTTACAGATACTAAGACACAGCGGAGGAGAGGTTGGGTAATCAGTCTGAAAAAGTCTGTGTCACCAGCAATTCTCAGGGGTGAGCCAGGTGGGTTGGAAGGAAATGGCCTCCTCAGGATTTTGCTGTTTCACCATCATCATCTTCTTCCTTCTCGATCCCCGATGCCTTGAGAGAAAGGGGCTTCGTGGGAATGAATGTTCTTTCCTCTTTTTTCTCTCCCCATTGAGTGTGCTTAAGATAAAACTCCTAAAGAAGGCACTGAGAAATCTACTGCACGGAAGTCCTATTGTTTCCTTTACCCCAAGATAAAAAGGTGAGTAAACGGACTCCTCCAGAGCTTGCCCACCCCTCTCTGCTGGTCGGCGACGGCCGCCCGGGTGATCAGGGTGCACAGCTACCGGGTCCCTTGTTTTCATCGTCCCGTGTAGCCTGTGTCCTGACACACACACTCAGCTTGTCCGGACCTGGTCCCTAGCCCTTTTTGATAATGGTGGAAGTTTGCTGGGGTTCTTGACGAGTTTTACTGAATGTGCCAAAGGGACCAGGCATCCATCCACCTCCAGCCCCTAGATTCATGTCTTTGGGATGAAATAACATTTCTTGTTTTTGTTTTTTTTTCTCCCACTTTCATTGGTTCAGGAATGGGTGGGACCACCAGGTTAAAGCAGTATTTGCCTCCAAACCATTGTTTTTCTCTCCTCCATCAACACCGGTCTATCAAGGTTAGCTTCTCAGTGAAGACTCTTAGGTAGATTTCCCAGTGCATGTACACAGTACATGTACAAGCAGGGTGTACACATCTTACAAAATCTGGGCATGTTTCTTTTTGGCAGATAGGGGCCTGGGGGAACTTACAACACTCTATTTTGAATCGGCACAGGATAAAAACTATATTCCTACAATAACATCCACATGTAAAAGGAAAACCCAAAACAAAATGCAATACTTTCTAAGCATAGTATATGCTGAGTTTCAGTTATTCTGTTTCTATAAGAACTCTATAGGACTCTGGCTATTAAGCCTGAACAGGTAGGTTCTTCATGATACTTCTGAATTCATCCTTCAAAAGTGACTCAATAAAATGCTACTTTAAGTTCAGACAAAATACATGAGGAAGGAAAGGGATAGGTCCTGCATGACCACGCAAGGCAGATAGGGCCTTTGGTTACAAGGAGAGTTGCACCAATTGGTTATTAGTTTAAAAAAAAAAGAAAAAAGAAATCATTTCTAATCTGTACACTTCTCGACTGCTTCAACCAGCAAATGAAATGCCTCGATTTGAAGAAGGGGTGATAAGTTCCTTCTCACTATATATGGCTATATTTAAACATGTTCACTTTCCTGATATGTAAAATAGACTATATTATTATTATTAATTTTTACAGATAGCATCAGCTCTAAAAATGTCTGAATCGGAAATCACAACTATTTACTTTTATCAAAAAGCATTTGTTTGTTTTCCCTGAATTTTCACGTTTGTGCTGATGGCAGATGTGAATGGTGACAGAAACAAAGAGACGCGAGAGATGGCCCTGGGAAGACGGTCTTGCAGCCACTCCTCCACCCGCCCCCAGCTTGTACTGTGTGCTCAGCAAAGCACCTGGGGGGCCCTGCACTTCCTCTTTCCGGTGAGCCACCAGCCCAGGATAACCTCGTACTCCCTGCCCCTTAAATCCCTTAGGATTTGACGCAAGAGTACTCTGGTACTTCCGGAGTCAAGACACTATGTTAACGCAGCAAAAAACAGGACTGCGCCCTCTTGGAGGGATCTACAGCCCTTGGAGATGCTGAGAAGCAGTACGAACCGGGTGCATATGCAGCGGAGGATACAACGTTTTTAAGGGCAGTGGAATGACCCCGTGTCATCATACCTGTGACAGTTGGCCCAATCTCATGCCACTGTGCAGAGGGCAGGCAGAACGATTCTGTGATGCTTGTGTACTGACAGGTGGATTGTGCCATTGTACTAACAGGCAGACCAACAACAGATTCTATGAAGGACAGGCAAACCACGTTTTGTTCCATCAGGAAGACGAATGCCTGGCACTATATTGAGGATCGGCAGAGCTATGCTACTGTACTTGGGACACCATCCGTTGACATTGTGTTAGGAGAACGACATTGCCCCATTGTACTGAAGACAAGTAGATCAATAACGTGTCATTTTCACTAACAGATGGGCCAACAGCATGGCATCGTGCTAACCAGTGGCTCCACCCAGTGTTCCTGAACTGGGGAATGGCCAGCACCACCATGCTGTTGAACTAAAATCAGGCAGGTCGACGCCAGGTCATCAAACTAAGACAGGAAGACCAACACCGAGAGAGAGCGACCAGAACTGCTCACAATGCACACAAATACTTATTGCTTTTGTCTGTACTGGCTGCATTGATGGCTGCAGAAAGGAGAGCTGAGCTGTTAGTACAGACAATGACACTGAAAACACACCCACCCCTGGTGGACAAGAAAGAGAACAGAGTAAAACACCCAATGCCCAACCATCTACATCATTCTTCTGAGATGCTCGTGCTTCCTATACACATGACTTAAGCACAGGACCCCATGCAAGGGCCAAGTACCCTTTCTGATGCAAGAGGGTTAAGGGGAAGCTTGAGGGGGCAGGGAAGGAGCCCACAGACTTTGACAGCAATACCAGCACAGTATCACCCACCGTGGCCAGACACACGCCTGGAGCAAAAACTCAGCTGTAGTCCCAGTGAAGTGGCCCACGGGAAATCATGCTCGTTTTAAAGTGCGAGATGTTGACACTGTCCCTGGTAAAACCTATTTTTTTTGAAAAACATAAAGTGCTTTTTATTTTAACTTTTTTCTTAAAACTTAAATACCACAGGAAACAAAAAAGAAATTCTATTATAATAAGTACTTTCCCTGCCTCAGCAGGAAGGATTCAAAAGTCTGAACTGGGCATTTCAATTGGGGATTTTTTTTTCCTTTTGTTTTTTTTCAGGTTAAAAAAACAAACAGATTTTATTCTGTTCTTCGGTAACATACAGTCGCTTTGAATAAGCTATTCTTTTGCATATTTGACACTTGCATATCTTTTGAGTCTACCCTAGCGATGTACAGAAAGCATTTTCCTTCTCCACCCTAAAGCAGTGCTCAGAGTTCATACTGTTGCCTGAGCACCCGCCTTCTGAACCCTTTCCAGATTGCCAGGGGGCAATTAGAATTGAGTACAAGTGGTGCAACTCACCCTGATGATATCTCAAAATAAAATCTCAGGTACTATGGAATACTGAAGTCAATGAAGACATTTGAGGAAGGGTTTTGCGCTGGGATCCCGGCTTACGGTGCAGCTTTCCCCAGGTTGTGAGCATCCCCGGTAGCCTTCTAACGGTGGGATCCATCCAGCAGGTGACGGACAGGAGTTCCTAGAGGTGGCCAGGCAACACCCAAAACCAAAATGGTCAACCCACTCTTCGAACACCGGCCACCTGTTCCAGCATCCTTCTTCAGCAGAAGCCAGGAGGGATGAAGATGTTGCCCTCGGAGGCTGTGGTGGAGAGCCATGAGAAAAGAATGAGGAGTAGGTGGCCTCGGCGGTGTCTGGAACGTGGTAGTGGTGGCTGCGAGCTCTGTTCTTGTCATCTTCCAAAGAGGGCAGCAGAGCTGTTACAAGGAGGCGCCATACCCCACGGCTTGGCCGGCTTTGCTTCTGATGGACCCGTTAACAGCTCTCGGGGTTTTACGGGAGCTTCTTCTGGAGTCTCTCTTATTTCTGGGGGCTTTGCAGAGCCTTTCTGTTTCAGAGTTCATGCAGAAAACCTCCGCGGCAGGTGAGCTGAGCAGCACCCCTCTTTGGACCCTGCCAGAAGTCTCTCCTCCGCGTCGGGGTGGTTCAGATGCTCTGATCCCGTGAGCTTCCGTGGGCTCCGCCCCCTGGCAACACGCGGACGTCCGGGGAGATGTGGTTCTCAAGCTTGCACTTTTCTGGACCACTGGGAGCTTTTCCAGTCAATGCTTCTGTAGAGTAAATACAGTTCTGCCTTAAGAACTTAGGGGAGGTGGGTAAGGGGGAGCTTTCAAAGTGGTTCTTCTCGGACCTTGTCCCGACACTGAACTTGGGACTAGTGTTCCCATGGACGCTCTTGGGAGGGCTGGAGTCCACACTGTAGAGGACTTGCCCTTCGTCATCTGTGTCCGCATCGATGTACTGGTGGATACCTGCTTCGAAGTTGAATGCTATTGCTGTGTGTTTCTCGGGCGACCGGGGGGGTGTCCGAGCACTCGCTGTGGTGTAGATGGAGGACTCTGGACTCAGCACAGGCCTGTCCAAGAGGCTGGCACACTCCAGCCCTGCCACAGCTGCCGCAGCACCCCCCCGGTTCCTAAGAGGGTCATGGTACATCCCCAGAATGGGGACTAATGGACTGGGATCGCCCTCCATGAAGTTGACTTTAAGAGCTCGAAGCTTCAAGGGGTTGGTGGTCTTCATGGAACTCTTGGGGCTCTCGATGAAGAAAGTGGAGTGATGGCTGGCATCAGGGGCGGAGTTGGCCTCCACAAACCTACCACCAGTGGCACCCAGAGCTCCCCGCCAGCCAACCTCTGGGGCCATGCCACCTCCAGTTTTGCTGGGAAGCGATGCCAAAGGGCTGTGGGAGAATCTGGTGGCTTCAGGGAAGTCTGTGGCACAGCTAATGAAGCTATCGATGCTTGACATGCTTCGCATGTCAATGACCCCTTCTGTACGAGTAGGCAGAGGGGCCACGGGGCTGGGGATACTCTCCATTTCAAGTTCTTCCTTTGGTTTGCTCTGGGTGGCTGACTCCTTAGTATTAAGAATGGGTTGAGATTGGGTCTTGGCCATCTTGTTGTACATGTCTTCCAACTGCTGGACGTTCAGGTGCTGAGGACTAGAAGATGATCTGGCTTTCTCAGGGGATCCCTGCTCCTTGGTTTCAAAGGATTTGCTTGAGCTGGTTTCAGACAGTGTCCTCTTGGTCCATTTCCATTTGCTGGGAGACAAGTGATTATCTTGCACTTTGTCTTTCTGACCCACATTCTCTCCATTTTTCTCAACCACAATGTCCATCATCTCGATGCTCCGGGGGAATGCATCCTTCATATTCATGGATACGATGCTGCCGTTCCTCTTGGCTCTCTCCAGAGCCTCTCTCCGTTTGATGGCTTTCTCCTGCCTCTTTTGCTCTTTATAGAACTCAGAGAAGTTATTGACAATGATGGGGATGGGAAGAGCAATCACCAAGACTCCTGCGATGCAGCAGAGACCCCCCACAATTTTCCCCAGGAGAGTCTTGGGGTAGATGTCTCCATACCCAACGGTCGTCATGGTGATGGTGGCCCACCAGAAAGAGGCCGGGATGCTTTTGAACTTGGTGTCATCCTCATCCTTCTCGGCAAAGAAGACAAGGCTGGAGAAGATCATGATGCCCATGGCGAGGAAGAGGATGAGCAAGCCCAGCTCATTGTAGCTCCTCCGCAGGGTGAAGCCCAAGGACTGGAGGCCAGTGGAGTGACGTGCCAACTTAAGGATGCGGAGAATACGCATGATCCGAAAGATCTGGACCACACGGCGGACGTTCTGGAACTGCAGCACGCTCTTGTTGGATTCAGTGAGGAAGATGGTGACATAATACGGCAGAATGGCCAGTAAGTCAATGGCATTGAGCGGGCCCTTGAAGAACTTCCACTTTTTGGGGGAGGAGAGGAACCTCAATAGGTACTCCATGGTGAACCATGCGATGCACACGGCCTCCACATGGGCCAGCTGGGGGTTGTCTGTGGTCTGGCCGAACTCATCAAGGCTCTGCAGCTCAGGCAGGGTGTTGAGAGACAGGGCAATGGTGGAGAGGACGATGAACATGATGGAAATTATGGCAAGGATCTGTGAGGAGAAGAGAGTGGGATTTAGTTAACAACCACCAATGGGATGGTTATCCTAATACTCTGGGTCTGCAGGACATTCCTCGACTCTCAAGAGCATTTTCATATCTCATCAATTAGCTAATGGCTGGATGTTTGAGATAAAAGATTATTTATTCAAATCCATTTATCACAAAGACTTGGAAGTAAAGTGAAGTGAAGTGAATTGAAGTCACTCAGTTGTGTCCAACTCTGCAACCCCATAGACTGTAGCCCACCAGCCTCCTCCGTCCATGGGATTCTCCAGGCAAGAATACTGGAGTGGGTTGCCATTTCCTTCTCCAGGGAATCTTCCTGACCCAGGGATCAAACCCAGGTCTCCCGCATTGCAGGCAGACACTTTAACCTCTGAGCTACCAGGGAAGCCCTAGACTTGGAAACTGATATCCAGATAATTTAAATGGTTTAAAGCTAATCATCAAGCCCAAGGGTCTGTCAAATTTGTCTATAAAGGGCGAGATAGTAAATATTTAAGACCTTGAAGCCCATGAATTCTTGGTTGCCACCACTTAACTCTGCAGCTGTAGCATAAAAATGAATGAACATAGCTGTTTCAATAAAACTTTATTTATAAAAGCTGGCAGTGGATTGAATTTGACCTGCGAGTCATAGTTTGTTGTCTCGTGATCTAGACCAGTGGTTCATAACTATTATGGACTGGGGTACCACTTTCCTGACATGATACTAATGATAATGCTGCTGCTGCTGCTAAGTCGCTTCAGTTGTGTCCAACTCTGTGCGACCCCATAGACGGCAGCCCACGAGGCTCCCCCGTCCCTGGGATTCTCTAGGCAGGAACACTGGAGTGGGTTGCCATTTCCTTCTCCAATGCATGAAAGTGAAAAGTGAAAGTGAAGTCGCTCAGTCGTGTCCGACTCTTAGTGACCCCACGGACTGCAGCCCACCAGGCTCCTCCGTCCATGGGATTTTCTGGGCAAGAGTACTGGAGTGGGGTGCCATTGCCTTCTCCGACTAATGATAATAAGTTACCCTTTATCAAGTGTTCATTGTATGCTAGGCACTGTGCTAGTCACTTTCCATGAAGCTCATTTCATTCTCTTTTAAAAAAAATATTTATTTAGTTGGCTGTTCCAGGCCTTTGTTGGGGCATGTGGGACCTAGTTTCCTGACCAGGGATCAAACCTGGATCCCCTGCTATGGGACCACCAGGAAAGTCCCCTTATTTCATTCTTACAACAATCCCATTATTGTATTGTACCTCCAGAGAAGAGATGAGGAAACCTAGGCTTCCAAAGCTAGTCAGCTGCAGAGCCAGGATATTTACCTGGGTTTGTCTGCCCCCAGTACATGAGCTCTTAAGGTTATGTTAGAAATGAGATAAAAACTACAGACCTTTTTGCTAAACACTCAAGATTTTGCAGATGATTTTCAGGGAGGCATAGATATCCTGGTCTCATGTTAGTAATTCCGGAGTATGACTATGAATTTTTGAGGCTAAGGATCACAGTTTAACTACTTTTGAGTTCCCTGAATCAAGAAGAGGATCTGGGGGCTTCCCTGGTGGCTCAGTGGTAGAGAGCCTGCCTGCCCGTAGTGAGGACGTGGGTTTGATCCTTGGTCCAGGAGGATCCCACATGGCATAGAGAAGCTGGGCTGGAGCGCTCTGCAGTCCAGGAACCCCAATTTATGAGCCCACTCGCTGCAACTATTGAGGCCCGAGAGCTCTGGAGCCCATGCTCAGCAATAAGAGAAGCCTCTGCAATGAGAAGCCTGCATACCACAACGAGAGAGCAGCCTCTGCCCTCTGCAACCAGAGAGAAGTCTGCATAACAACCAAGACCCAGCACAGCCAAAAATAAAATGAATAAATACATTTTTAAAAAAGAGAAAAGGGTCTCCTCCAGATATTTGGGCTCACTGGATGTTTATAGAAATTAATAGAACCTAGGCTAGACCACAGCTTAGGCAGAAATGAAGCAGATGTAATACATTGCTCTGGGGTCTTTTTTTTTTTTCAAAAATACAAATCCAATCACATCACTCTCCTGCTTAATAAATTTCCAGGCCTCTTCAGGAGAAAATCGAAACTCCTAAACTTATCTATCAGCCCTCCTCACTCCTCCCCAAAACTGTCCTCTTCTCATAGGCTTGCCCCTCTCTTTCTTCTGCCTCTGCTGAAGAGCTGGGGGTGGGGGTGAGGGCTCCATGCCTGTATTATTTGATCCTGACTACTGCTGAATGACTCAGGGGTGGACAGAAAATCCAGGCTGGGCCGAACCAGTCCACCATGGGAGATTTGAGTTCAAGGATCCAGGGGAGGGTAGGTTACGAGGATGGTGAGCCTCTGAATTAAATGGTTGAGTACCACCTAGGCCTGAACCAGCTTCATGATAAGCCCAACCTCAAGCAACTTTTTCCCAAGTTGTAGGGGATCAGAAAAGACATTTAAAAAAAAATCAGAGAAAGCTGAACTTTGAGAGAAGCCAGGGATTAAAGGGAAGAGGCAGAGAAAAAGGGGCAGAGAGGACACAGGGGATTTGAAAAAGGGTGGAGAGGGCTGCAGTTAAGAGCTTGGGCTCTGCTGTCAGGCTGTTTCGGGTTCAAGTCTCAGAGCTTCCACTTTCTTACCTTGAGCCAGGCATTTAACCTCTCTAAGCCTCAGTTTCTCCATCTGCAAAATGGGATGATAATAACAGTATCTACCTCAGAGAGCTGCTGTGAAATTAAATGGGTTAGCACACACAGAGCACTCAGGACAGCTTCCAGCAGCACCTAGTGAATGTCTAATAAATGCCAGCTGTCATTACAGGTGAAATAGCTCAGCACACACCACCCTATCAGCCCAGACCACCCAGCATCCGAGCCGCTGGCTAGTCTTCGTTTCTCACCCTTGACCTGAAACTGCCTGCCGCATCCTGAAAGCAAACACCAGTGCTGTTTGGGTGAGCATGAGTGGGTTCAGGCCCCTGCAATGAATCTGCAATCAGGACGCGTGGTTGGCAAGTCCCTCTGGGTTGAACTCTGACTCCTCTCTTTGGTCTCTCCTACCACAGGTATCCAGGCTCCACGCTTCCCTTATCACACGCTATTGTTGGTCATTTCTGCAGGTTTGTGCCTCTTCCTCTCTGTCCAGTGAATTCCAATCCGTCTTTTAAAATCCAGCCCACATGGCCTCTCCCTACAGGGGTCATCCCTGGAGGGGCCAACCACTCCATCCACAGGGCTCCCTCATCATTTTGCCAAGCCTTGGGGGCACTTAGCACACACAGCCTATGACAGGTGTGTGTATGTGTGTGTGTGTGTGCACATCACCGCCCAGAACCTGTGAGCTTTGGAGGGGACAGGGATGGGTTCTGAGAGTCATCTCTATACCCCCAGCGCCTAGGACAGCTGGTTCCCATGGTATTTCTTGGCTGGGGCTCAAGTTCTCGGAGCACCCATGGAAAGGTCAGGATCAGAGTCAGTTTTCCATTTGGCTGCTGCTTGTTAACCATCTTCGACGACTGAGGCATGTTGCAAGGCACTGGGGGTACCACAGGTAGCAGGAGGGCTCTAGTGTCTTTCTAGGCCAGCTCGGAAGATGAAAGGGAGTGTCGCGCCACGCAGAACTTCCACAGCCTGTTATTCCACCACCTTCTTGTTTTTGGTTTTTTTCTGTTTTTTGTTTTTTTTTTCTCTAGCTGCCTGGAGGAGGCCATGACAACCCATTCCAGTATTCTTGCCTGGAGAATCTCATGGACAGAGGAACCTGGCCGGCTATAGTCCATAGTGTTGCTCAGAGCTGGACACAACTGAAGCGACTTAGCATGCATGCATAGTTGTCTGGCATGTTCCATATCGTAAAAAGAAAACTTTTGTGTTTTAATTTCTTGATTAGCACTCACTGAAAAAGTAAAATTATATATGCATAATTGAATCACTTTGCTGTACACTGGAATGACAACATTGTAAATCAGCTATATTTCAATAAAAATAAATTAAAAAAAAGTAAAATTCTATAGTAACCTTCTAAAGTGACATATCTGACACATACAAAAGTAGACCTACTTTATGTACATTTATGAACTGTATTCAAACCAACACCTGCGAACCCACCACCCAAAAAACAGGGCACGGAGCAATAACACTGACACTTCCGGTGTGTCCTTCTCCATGCCTGAGATAATCAGAATTTTTATCCCCGTCCCTTTTCTGTATAGTTTTTAATACAAATGTATGTTTCCCTGAACAAATTATTGTTTTTTCATTAATTTTTTATTGGAGTATAGCTGCCTTACAATGTTGGGTTAGTTTTTACTGTACTTCAAAATGAGTCAGTCACACAAAAACATATATTCCCTCCGTTTTGGACTTCCTTCCCATTCAGGTCACCGCAGAGCATTAAGTAGAGCTCCCTGTGCTATATGCTTGCTCGCTTAGTCGCTCAGTCGTGTCTGACTCATTGCAGCACTTTGAACCAGGCTCCGGCCCATGGTATTTTTCAGGCAAGGATACTGGTGTGGGACCCAGGGATCGAACCCGTACCTCCTACATCTCCTGCACTGGCAGGCAGGTTCTTCACCACTAGGGCTACCTGGGAAGCGACCACTGCGTGTACTGCACTTTCCTTAAGAATAAAAAACAGTAAACACGACTTCCTTGGTTTTATTTTAGCCTTGTCCTAAGAAACGATCTTTGCAAAACTGCTGATTTTGCATACCTAAGGATATATGTATTAAATATTCATTAAAATAAATAGGTGATCATTGGAGTAAGCATGTGGAACTCTCACATTGAGGTTAACGATGTGGACCTGGGGGAATTCCTTGGCAGTCCCCTGATTAGGTGCCCTCAGGCCTAGGGCCTGGGTTCAATCCCTGGTCGGGGAACTAAGATTCTGCAAGCCAGGCAGTGTGGTCAAAAAAAAACACAAAAAATGTGTGGGCCCCGGAGTTGGAATTCAGCTTTGCCATTTTCTGGTCAAGAGGCCTTGGACACTGCAACTTTTCTTGCTTCAGTTTCCTTCTTTGTAAAATGAGGGTCTTCCAGTGGTTCTTAACTGGGTATGCCCCAGCCCCATCCTGGGAGACATTTGGCAAATTCTGCAGAAATTTTTGGTTGTCACGACTTGGAGGAGGAGTGTTACTGGCAGCTGGTGGGTGGAAACAAGGATGCTGTTAAATATCCTATAATGCACAGAACAGCCCCCGCCACGGAGAACGATCAGGTCCCAGATGTTAATAGTCCCAAGGTTGAGACACTCTGGGATATACAGCAGTCAGCTTCTCAGAAGCCGGAGAATGAGGGAAAAGACTTGTCAGCCCAGAGCTGGGCATGGAGGGTCTGACCCTCCAGGGCGGCCTGCCGGGGACCTTGGGTTGAGTCCTCCCTCCATGTGGAGGCACTGCTGTCTCTGACTCTGGGCCCCAAGGCCGAGGACAGCTGCAGGGGACGGAGCAGATCCTGGAGAGTCTGCCGCTTTAAGAACTGGGAGGTCTGGTTTCCCCCAGAGGCTGGCAAGGGAAGCCTGCTCCAGTTTCTAACCCCCAGACAACTCCAGGGGAGGCCCACATAATTGATGTCGGCTGACAGTTGCATGAATTATGCACCCACCTATTGTACAGTCCTTGGTGCTGTTATTCTAGGGCGGCTCCCCCTACTTTGTACCTAAGAATGTGCTCTCCCCTCCCCTCCTCTCAGCCTGAGATGCTTAGGGCAGAGGCTCACCCCACCCTGGAGAGGGGCTGAGGCTTGGGTTGGGAGGATCAGAGCGCGCCCCACCTCCTGCCTTGGTACACGCATGCATCAAATATCTTGAGTGCTAAACAGTGGGACCCACCCTCCTCGCCCTGCCCACAAGACTGCTTTCTCTTCCAGACCCACTGAAACCCTTAGGGTCAGGGTTAGACTTCCCGACTGGGGAGCTTTTCAACGTAAGTTAAACCCTCTGCGCCTCGGTTTCTCCGTCTGTAAGAATGGGAGGATGGCCACTGCAAGGTGGCAAAGAGAATTCAATGGGTTCATTAGGCCTTTCGCTCAACTTTTATTGCTTTCATCATTTCACAGCATCTTATTTATACGCTGGTTGGACTTGGCTTTGAGCACTACTGTTATTATTCCCCACTGGCTGTGTGGCCTTGGACAAGTCACTCCCCTTCTCTAAGACTCCATTTCTCTATCTCTAAAGTGGAGAAGAAAGTAATTAAGCACCTACCACAAGCTCTGGGAGTTGGTGATGGACAGGGAAGCCTGGAGAGTTGCAGTCTATGGGGTCGCAAAGTCAGACATGACTGAGCAACTAAACTGAACTGAACCATATCACTTAATATATATTTTATGTTATTAAATTATTATTTGGGTAATTTATTGTCCCCCCTTCCCCCAGCTTCTGGACTGGGGGCTTCTGGAAGTCCAGGACTAGGTATGTGGACCCCAGTGCCTGGCTAAGGCAGCAAGTGTCCTCTAAACAGTCTTAAACCCAGATGAACAGCGTTTTTTTTGTTGTTGTTGTTGTTTGTTTTTATTTTTTTAAGCTGTGTTTTTCCCCCCCTCAGTTCTCAGTCATTCTTTTTGCTTTTAATTTTTTTTCAAGCTGTGTGATTCTGTTTTATTTTTTGGCTGTACTACATGGCATGTAGGATCTTAGTTCCCCGATCAGGGATCAAACCTGTGTCCCCCGCATTGGAAGCGTGGAGTCTAAACCACTGGACCAGTAGGAAAATTCCCCAATGAACAGTGCTGGTCTGATCTCTGGGATGGGCCCCAGGGACTGGGGAGCGGCCCATACCCAGTCCTCCTGACCCAGCTCAAACTCCTGACCAGGCCTCTGCATCTCCAGCCTTACTTTCTTGGGATCTGAGCCCAATCAGGTTTGGGCAGGACTCCAGGAACCCAGGGAGTAGAGAGGCAGGAACCAGGACCAGAATTTGCAGACTGTCCCCAAATTCCCTCCATGCGAAGAGATTCCGAATCCTGCAGCCCACCTGTCTGCACCAAATGTGGAAGGGAGCTTTGGTCCTCTGAGAGAAGAGATTAGCAGGTTGGAGTGCCCAGGGAGGGACTCAGAGGTGTTAGACCCAGGCCTTTGGCATCCTAAAAAGAATTTCTTTTTGCCTCTGGTGGTTGATCACAGGACGACTACCAAGTGTCCATCAGCTGATGGACAAACAAACCATGGTCTACCTATACAATGGAGTGTTATTCAGCCATAAAAAGGAACGGAATGCTGACCCATGATAAAATATGGATGAGTCTTGAGAACATTATGCTGAGTAGAAGAAGCCAGACACAAAAGGCCACATAGTGTATGATTCCATGTATATGAAGTGCCCAGAAAAAGTGCCTCTATGGAGACAGAAGGCAGGTTAGCTGTTGCCGGGGTAGGGACAAGGGGTATCAGTCAATGGGCATGAAGGATCTCATTGGGATGATGAAAACATTCTGAAATCGATTGAGGATGATGGTTGTACAACTTGGCAAATTTACTGAAAAGTCATCGAATTGCTCACTGGAAATGGGTGGATTCTGTGCTATGTAAAATAAGCCTCAAATAAGTTAAATAAAAGGCTGCTTTCCATAAAGAGTGTCCCATTGCTTCTAATCCTCACAATCACATTGATGGGTTACAGGAGAGAAGCAGAAATCTGAGCTAACCACAGCCCTGCTGTAAACCCTGCAATGGCTCCCCATCAAGTTCCGATCTCTTGGCATTTATTAGGCATGTATTTACCAAGCACTTGCTAAGTGTTATGCTCTTTGCTGGAGATGTAACGTGGATAAGAAAGACAATTTCCCTGGCCTTAAAGGACTGGTAGGTAAAGGCAGGCCAAAAAACCCATAAAGCAATAAAGGAGTAAAATGTATTATGTGCTGCATGTTACTGAGAAACGCACACCGAGAAGCAGAGAAGCACTACTGGAGTCCACATAAGGTTGGGTGGTCAGGGCAGGCCTTTCATGGGAGATGTCCTGGTTCTGAGACTTGAAGGTGAGGAGTGTGTCATTCAAAAATCTGAACATTCCAGGTAGGAGCACAGCATGTGCAAAGGCCCTGGGGTGGGAATGAACTTGGCATATCAGGCAACAGAAAGAAGCTCAGTGTGGGTGGGGCTGCATGAGCTACGTGGAGGGTGGGAGCAGATGAGGTCAGAGAGGCAGGAGGCGCAACAAGGAGATCTGGATTTTGTCTCAAGACCACCTTCCTTCTCTCTACAGACCATTCTCTCCATTTCCCATTGCATATCCCACAATGAATCCCGGCAAAACCTCGTACACTTCTCAAGTCTCGAGCCGCTCTGCCATGGTTGCTCACACCTCCAGATACTTGCCTCTGCCTGGAGTGCCCTTTCTCGCCCACCTCTTTTTAAAAAATATTTAATTACTTACATTTATTTATTTACTTGGCTGCTTCATGTCTTGGTTATGTCACGTGGGCTTAGTTGCTCTGAGGCATACGGGATCTTAGTTCCCCGACTAGGCATTGAGCCTGTATCCACTGCATTGGAAGATGAATTCTTAACCACTGGACCAACAGGGAAGTCCCTCTCCTCCACTTCTCCTGGCTGATTCCTACTGCCCATTGAAACTCCAGTGAACCTTCTCTGACCCCTACGTGTAGGTTGAGAATGTCCACCCTCGGGACTCTCGCAGCCCCTGAATTTCTCCTTTCACAGCATTGATCTTGCTGTGCTGGAATTTTCCCCTTTGTGTCCTGCAATAGAATGTCAGCTGCAGGAGGGCCCAGGCTTGTCTGGTACTGTTGTATTTCCAGTTCCTGAAATGGTGCCTTGGTACAGAGCAGGTGCTCCCTAAATAGTTAAGGAAATGAACAAGCAAATGAATGAAAAGGAGACTCAGAGAATGCAGTGACTTTTCCAGGGCAACACAACTTGCAAAGATTAGATCTGGGACTCCCAGCTCAGGTCTGTGTTTCTCTCCAAGACATTTTCAAGGACGTAGGAGGTAGCAGTTTCCGGACCATCGAGCCTTGCTCTCCTATTATGGTGTTTCCGCTTCCCCAGCTTTAAAGGGGGATTACAGATGGGGAGTTTTAATCAGAAGGGTCACTGGTGCAGATCCGATTAAGGGGATTGGGAGCAGGCTGATGGTTTTGACTGTCTTCTCTAGAGGCAGGGGCCTCTGGTGGGGGTCTGGTGAGAAAAGGGAGTCAGGAGCCTGCAGGAGGCGCTCATGGGCACAAGAGACAGGAATGTGGGGATGGCAGAGGATGAGAGCCTGAGGCTGAGCCAGGCAACAGAGGGCTTCACCGTGAGAAGGCAACCACGTCACAAAGGCGTAAACAGGGTGCAGTGGTATTGCTGGGGGGTGTCCCAGGCATCGTAAACCGGAGGCCTTGGGGCTGAGAAATTTGTTTTTACTTATTTGCCCAAGTGTCCAAATTCGGAGGGTTCACATAAATCTCCAGATGTTCAGATTGCCCTTGGAACATCAGATGCTGAGCCTACGCATTCAGCCTGCCTTCCCTATGGCAGCCACTTGCTGGCGCTAAGGAGCAACTGCCCCTTTAGACAGGGCATGTGCTCCCCAGGGTCCACAGGCCTCTTCACCCGTTTCATTATCTTGTCAGGTCTCTGTAGGTGTTGGGTTTGCCATCCTGGACTCACTGAAGGCAGCGACACTTAACTGACCTGCTACCATATACAAAGAACTTTCCAGACAAGACCTGCATCTAATTGCACAAACCAGGGACTTAGGGGTCATATTTGCCACATCCAACTCTATCCTTTGCCTCCATATCCAAACCATCATCGAGTGTTCATTCGGGCTCACAAACATCTTAGATCTGTTCCATTCTCTCCACCTGCTAAGCCATGACCGTGTCCCAAGTCACCATCACCTCCCACTGGACCACTGCAAACAGACCTCTTTCTGGTGTCCCCAAAGCCACTCTGGCCCCTTGTGGCAAAGACTACTAGATGTCCCCAGTAGCTATCCTTCCCTTCATTCACTGTAAGAGTTTTAGCAGGACAAAAGGCTACACAGAATGAAGACTACATTTCCCAGCTTCCCCTGTGGTTAGATACGGCCATGTGACTAAGCTTGTCCTGTGGAATGTGAGCAAAAATGATGCTTGCCCTCTCTCCTCCTCCTTCTTGCTGGAGGGGAGGCAGATGCGATAGGCAGAGCTGGAGCAGCTATCTCGGATCTGAGATGGAAGCTAATTCCAGCCATAGAACAGCCCTTTACTGGAAAAGTTTGCCAACTCTTCCTAACAGCCATCTTACTGAAGCCCCTGTGCTTTTGGGTCTCATAGTTACAGTCGCTTAGCCTAAACCCTGCCTAAGTCTCCAGCCTCGGCTTGTTCCACGTTCCCCTTTGGTTTCTCATCTCAGACACATTACCCTTTCTTTGGTCTCTCGTAGTCTCCATGATCCTTCTTACTATAAGGACTTTGCCCTCGCTGTTCCTTCTGCCTGGAATGTTTTTCCCTCCTCTCTGCCTGGTTAACTCCACATCCTCTTTCTTAGCTCAGGCACCACGTTCTCGGAAGCCATTCCAGATCAGGTCAAATCCCTCATCACAGGCTCTAACAGTCCCATGTCCTTCTCCTCACGATGCTGTCCAAGTGGCAATCTTACAATAGCATCTCCTCTGTAGAATGTAAGCAACCGGGGGACAGGGCTTGTGTCTGACTTTTCTCAAACTTGAATCCTCAGAGTACACCGTAGGTGCTCCATACATTATGGAATAAAGGATGTCATTTTCATCCCCCAAACAACCTGCAGGGTGTGCTGTGTCCCCTCTCTCCATTTCATAGTTGGGAAAACTGAGGCTTGGAAAGACAATATCCAAAGAGACAGGAAAGGGGCAGAGGCAGGTTAAACATCTACTAGACTTTGAAGCGTCCCCCCTTTTCTTTAGAAACCAAGGGCCATTCCTACCATCTTATCCTACCATCCTGGGGTCTGGGTGATGTTTTTAATATATGCCCTCACTTGAACCATCTCCCCTAGAGGACCTCTCTCTTCCCAACAAGCTCTGGGTTGGGTCTTCCTAACAGGTCAGCTCAGTTCCCACGAGCTTTGCCAAAGCAGGAATTCTAGAAGCTGGTGATGTTACAACGTCCTGCCCATCCAAGGACAATGCCTCAGATGGGGGAGGCAACTCGACTCCGATCTTGGTAGGAGGAGGAGGTGATGGGTAAAAATGTGGGGCAATGTCCTTCCTGCCTGAGTGATCGCCAAGTCCTGATATCTGCTGAGGGAGGAGGAGCTGAAGAAGGGACTGTCAGTCTTAACAGTGATGAATGGCATCAGTCCATCTCCGCTGCAGAGAGCAGCGTTTGGAATAAAAAACAAGGCATGTACGAGATGTTAAACCAGGACAGTGTCCACAGGCTCTGCTGAGCCCCAAACCTGTCCCCTTGCCTGCTGAGTCTGGCAGGATGGGGGTGGGAAGGATCGTGTCTAAGAGCTTGGCCGAGGTGGCTCGGTTGCTAGAAGAAGCTAAATGTGTCAGTCTGGAAGCTGAGATTTTGGGTACTACTCTGGCTAATGTCAGAATGATGGTCCATAGTGGTCATTCTTGACAATAGCCAGATTTGCTGGTTAATGGCCAATGTATTTTTTCTTTTACTCTTTTTTATTTTTGGCTGTGCTGCATGGTTTGTGGCGTCTCAGCTTCCCGACCAGGAATTGAATCTGGACCCTGGGCAGCAAAAGCACAGAGTCTTAACCACTAGACCGCCAGGGAGTTCCTCTAATACACATTTAGAAAGAGGCATTTGGGTGGCTTGACAATAGTTCCTTTTCATGTAGCATTTTAGTCTTCCTAGAGATTCATATTGAAGTAAAATGGATGTGAGGATAGTCGAGAGGCCTGCTTGTTAATTCTGGCCGGGCATTCTTAGGGCTTCCCAAGTGGCACTATGCTAAAGAACCTGCCTGCCAAGCAGAACACTTAAGAGACTCGGGTTCAGTTCCTGGGCTGGGAAGATTCCCTGGAGAAGGAAATGGCAACCCACTCCAGTATTCTTGCCTGGAGAATCCCATGGACAGAGGAGCCTGGTGGGCTACGGCCCATGGGGTTGCAAAGAGTCGGACACGACTGAAGCAACTTAGCACAGGCATTCTCAAGCCAAGTGTCTTCACATCTCTGATCTTCCTCACACAATATCCACTGAGGATCTGTTGCTGCAGGAACGGAGGTCTCATGTTGAGAGGATGGGGCTACTGGATTCTCAAGTCACCACTCAGAAGAGAGCTGTGCGGGATTGTTACTGGTTCCTTGGTGGAAATGGCACGAGTCAGGAATAAACTTTGACGTAGAGTCATGAGAGTGTGTGTGTGTACACACTGCAGCATGATCTCCGGTATCCGAATCCGCCTGGTGGAGCCTGAGTCCAGATTCCTTACACTGTGTCCTGTGTGCTTAGTCATTCAATGTCCGACTCTGGCGACCCCATGGCCTGCAGCCCGCCAGGCTCCTCTGCCCATGGGGTTCTCCAGGCCCTGCCCTCCTCCAGGGGATCGTCCCCACCCAGGGACTGAATCCTCTTCTCTTACGTCTACCTGCGTTGGCAGGTGGGTTCTTTACCACCAGCACCACCTGGGAAGTCCTCTATACTCTGGTGTTAACCAAACTATTCCTTGAAGACAAAGATAAGAGTGAAAATGAAAGTCGCTCAGTCGTGTCTGCCTCTTTGCCACCCCATGGACTATACAGTCCATGGAATTCTCCAGGCAAGAATACTGGAGTGGGTAGCCTTTCCCTTCTCCAAGAGATCTTCCAAACCCAGAGATCGAACCCAGGTCTCCCACATTGCAGCTGAGCCACAAGGGAAGACCACAGACAAAGATAAATGGCTTACAAAGATCCTCGCAAAGAAACAACCGCTTGGAGATAGTATTAATAATGCAAGCCCAGATGAACAGCAAGACAAGAGCTAAACTGATGCTTCTCCTCCAGCTGTGATCTTTCAATAGTAATGTGAGGTTAAAAACAATGATGATCTTGCCAGATCATCATTATCGGGGAGACTCTATAATATGGATTTTCATCCACTTTCTTTAACAGTGAGCCTGCCTTCACTTATTTGTCACATATAAGCAGAAAGTGGGATAAGTGAATTTAAAAACAATGAATGAACAAACTAGGTCCAGTGAGATGGAGGTACTAGAATGCACTGGTTACGAACTAGACCTGCATTTCAATCCCAGCTTCTTGATTTTTCCAGCTGTGAGATCTTGGACAAGTTATTTAACCTCTCCGAGCTTCTCAATTTCTTCATCTCCGCAATGGGGATAAGCAGTTCCTACTTCACTGAATATTCACTGAGATAATGGCTGGCGCACAGTAAGGGTTCAGTGAAAGTTAGTGGCTCATTAAAAAAAAAGAGAAACTGAGAGGAAGACTTCAGCTCAAGACTTCTTTTTTCCTTTTTTGCCACGCCATGTATGTGTAGGATCTTAGTTCCCCAACTCAAGGACTGAACTTGGGATCCCTGCAGTGGAAGCATAGAGTCTTAACCACTGGACCACCAGGGAAATCCCAACATAAGATTATTCTAAGGTGGGACTGTTACAATTAGCTATTGCTGTTATTCATTGGAGGGAGGCCAAAGAGTTTGTATCCCTCACATGGCTGTGAAAATTTACACAAGGAACTCCTCTCTGAGGCTCAGTTTCCCCATCTGTAAAAAGGGAATAATAATATCAACATGGTGAGGTTTTTATTAAGATTGACCTCATTCATTTGTTCAATGATGCCAGGTACCATTTTAACCTCTAGGGATACAGCAGTGGACAAACCGGGCGAAAATCCCAGCTTGTGTAGAGCTGACCACCTTGTAGAGGGAAGGGACATGCAGTGAACAGTAGCAAGCCAAGAGGATTATTTTGGGTGGTGACTGTTGCTAGGGAAAAATGGAGCAGGTTACTGGGAAAGAAGATGCCCATGAGATGAGTTATTGCCGCTGCAGGGGTCAGGGAGGGCCTCTGTGGGGAGGTGACCCTGGAGCGGAGACTTGAATGATAAGGAGGAGCTGCCATGTGGCCATCAGCAGGAAAAGCATTCCAGGCAGAGGCGACAGCACGTGCAAAGGCCTGAGGTGGAAACATGTTGGCCAGAGAGGTTGAAGCAGGGTGAGCGAAAGGGAGAGGGAGAGGAGACGAGGTGAGAGAGGTCGTGAGGGCGGATGTGAAAGGATTTCCCGGCCTCACACACTAAGGGCAGGACAGATTGTATTAGTATTTAGTATTAGTAGCAGCAGTTTCACTTTGATTCGCTTCTTCCTGCCCCACCAAGGATCTACTTTGGAAAGGAGTCCCTCAGATATTCAGCCAAGGATCCTGTCAGGTTAATTTGACTAGAATCCCTCCTTTTAAAAAAAACATCTATTTTTATTTATCTTTTAATTTATTTGGCTGTGCTGTGTCTTAGTTACAGCTCGAGGGATCTTTTTTTCTTTTAGTTGCAGCTTTGGGGACCTAGTTCCCTGACCAGGGATTGAACTCAGTCCCCCTGCACTGGGAGTGTGGGGTCCTAGCCTCCGGACCACGAGGGAAGTCCGCAGAGTCCCCCTTTTCCGCTGGTATTTCCTCTTAGTGATCTTCCGTCCACTGACCCCACCCTGCTCCTTGGCTATAACTCCCACTCGCTCTGGCCGTGCTCCGAGCTGACACCCATCTCTCTCCTACTGTAAAACCCCGTCCGTTACAGTGGTCCCCACGCTGGTCTCAGGGGTCCTGAATAAAGTCGGCCTTCCCATCTTAATAAGCGTCATTGATTTTTTTCTTTGACGCCTTCCTTCTCTGGATCCCAGCAGCCTCTCATTTTCCTGTCATAACGGGGTCAGCGGACCCCTCGGCATGTTCTCCTTTGCTGCCCCTGGGCCTGGAGTGCCCTTTCCCCACTCCATATCCCTCACACAGTTTTGCTTCCTGACTTCTTTCAGGACTCAGCAGAAATGTCACCTCCTCAAAAAAGCGTTTTCAACTTTCCCCAGACTGAATTAAATGCCCTTCTGATGTGTGGCTCAACTCTTACTGTCCCTGTCATAGCAGCCTTTTTAAGGTAGAGGCTAGGCCTTGTCCTTCCCCTTCTTACAGCTGCCCCCGACACCACCCCCCAGCGGCTTCCTATTGCATTCAAAATAAGGTCCCATCTCTTACGGGGCTTACAAGACCCTGCCTGATCTGATCCACGTTGGCCTCTCACATTACTTCTCCTCTGCTTTCTCCCACACAGTCCCTGTCTTCTATCATACTGGCATCCAGCTGCCCCTTAACATACCAGGATCATTCCTGCCTCAGGACCTTTGCACTTGCTATTTGGTCTCCCTTGAATGCCCTCGCTCCAGATTTCTCTGTGGCGGGCTCCTTCTTATTCCTCACATTTCCTCCTCAGAGAGGGTGCGCTGACAACCTGATCCAGAGTAACCTCCTCCCTACTCACTCAGTCTCACCACACACTCTTTCACTTTGTTGGGGATGAGCCACAGTCTGCAGTCATCTTGTTTATTCATTTGCCCACCCACCCAGATTAGCACTGTGAGGGCAGCAACTGTGTCTGTCTCGCAAGGCTGGATCTCTATTGCCCATCACAGAGCTCGGTAAGGAGTTGATGCTCAGAAATATTGGTGCAACAAATGAACGAATGAACGGATAGATGACTGGATGGTTGTTGGATGCATGGATGAGTGGGTGGGTTCAGAAACTGTGGCTCCAGCTAGACCACCCAAATGCAGCAAGTTTATTGAGTCATCACCCTGCGTGAGGCATTATGGGGAAACACAAGCTGGAATTAGCAGCTGAACATCTAATAACAATGATACAATAATAACAGCTAGTGTTTATTGATTACTCATGCTAGGTAGAGTGCTTTCCATCGGCAGTTCCATCTTATTAACTCCGTAAGTCAACTCGAAGATGAAGACACTCTCATTCTGATTTTGCAGTTGGGAAAAACCAAGGCACAGAGAGGGAAGCCTTCCTTACCAGGAGGACTCATCCGGACTTAAGGACTTGAGATGGATTCCAGCAGGTGGAGATGGAAGGAGGAGGTGTTTCAGATGGAGGTTACCGCAGGTACAAAGGTTTGGAGGTAGGGATTGAGAGTCAGTCCAGTCTGGCTGGGACAGGTGTGTACAGAGAGGGAAGGCTGGAAGCCGCCACCTATTGAACACCTACTGTATACTGCTCACTCACTCTAGGCTTTTACTCACAACCATCCCAGGAGGTAAGTTTTATCACTTCCACTTTTCAGAGGACCAATCTGAAGCTTGGAGCAGCTAAAAAACGTGTCCAAAGTCACACAGGAGAATTAGGATTGAACTTGAACCCAGCCTTGCCTAACTCTAGGGTGGGCATGCTGGGTCAGGGAGATAGTCAGGGGTTCAGGAGAGAGAAGAAAAAGGCAAGTTGTTAACCGAGCAGGTACTAAGAGCCAGGCCCAGCATATTATCTCTTCTAATTCTCACAAGTACCTAGGAGATAGATACTTTTGTCTTTTTTTTTTCCTGCACTGCACAGACAGCTTGTGGGATCTTAGTTCCCCACCCAGGGATTGAATCCAGGCCCTTGGCAGTGAGAGCGCTGAGTCCTGACTACTGCACCTTTGGGGAAGTCCCGTGTCATTTTTGATGTTTAAGACTTCAGCGTTTCGGGAGGAAATCAACCCTCCTCCACTCTTCTGGTTGAGTGAAGGTGAGTGTAGTCCTCAGTCCCAGGGAGGGTGAGAACGAGATCCAAGTTTACCAGCTGTTGTTGTTCAGTTGCTCAGTCGCGTCCGACTCTTTGTGACTCCGTGGACTGCAGCACGCCAGGATTCCCTGTCCTTCACCATCTCTCAGAGCTTGCGCAAACTCATGTCCAATTGAGGTGGTGATGCCGTCCAACCATCTCATCCTCTATCATCCCCTTCTTCTCCTGCCTCCAATCTTTCCCAGCATCAGGGTCTTTTCCAATAAGTCAGCTCTTCCAATGAGTGGCCAAAGTATTGGAGCTTCAGTTTCAGGATCAGTCCTTCCAATGAATATTCAGGGTTGATTTCCTTTAGGATTGACTGATTTGATCTCTTTGCTTGTCCCAGGGACTCTCAAGAGTCTTCTCCAAGACCACAGTTCGTCTATTCCCCTGGACACAATGATTGGTTTAGCAGTGCGGGCCTGACTCAAACTGGCTAATCAAGTTTCGTTCTGGGATTGCTTCTGAAATTATTGGGAAATAATTTCATCAGAGACTGCTGAGTTGACAGGATATCCACCTATAGGGGCCAGAGAGTAATTTTTGGCCCTCTGGAAAGAATCTGCCCAAGAATACAGCCAGTGTAGAGGGACTCCATGCTAAGAGACAAAGGCAGGTTTCTGATGACACTAGCTGAGCAGCTGGATACAGCCATTCCTGAAATCATTCCCTGGACTTTGAAATAATATGAACCCATCAGTGCCCTTCTTTGATTTGGGTTTCTGATTCTTTCAAATAAAAACTGACCTGGCTAACAAAATTTTTCTCTTCCTTTAACATGCAAGAAAATTAAGATTCATGGAGGCAAAGTGACTCGCCCAGGAACACACAGCCAGAAAGTGACTGAGTCACACTGAGATACAACACAGAAGCTGCCTGGCATCCAATAAGTCCTCAGTAAATGCCAGTTCCCTTCCCCCACAAACCACAGGGTGGCGGATGGAGGACTGGAAGAGATACACCATGTGGAGCTCCAAGCTGCTGTTCAGGTTCCAGATTCCATCTGGAAACCTCCAAACTGTGTTGGGGTCTGGTAGGAGTGGGAACCAAGGCTTAGGAGTTGGCAAATAAAATGAACCAGCTGCCAGGATGTCAGTGTTTAAACAAAACTCCTGAGATTTCCAGTCCCTCCAAAAAATGCCATCTGAGGGTCCTGGCTGCAACCCAAGGTTTCCAGGGAAGGGTCCAGGGTCCTAGCACTTAGAAACTTACACTTACTAGCTGTGTACACAGGTAATGGTTTCAGCATTGCCAAGATTCTGTGGCTGTTTGAACTTTTCAGAGCTGCTTTTCTTTGGAGCTGGACAGATAATAAAGGGTTTAATCTGTAGGCTCTGACACTGGGCAGAAGTTGGGCTGTAATCCTGGCTCTTGCCAGCCGGGTGACCTCTGGGACACTACTTAACCTCTCTGAGCCTTAGTTTCCTGTTGTATGAAGGGGACAGGAATGGAGGAAGCAATCAGGCAAATCAGGCAAAACCTTTTAGTTCAGAGTTTAGAATCTCTTTAGCATTGGGGCCACATGAGGCCATGTAGAGGCTAAGCCCTGGCATGGACAATCACACCTCTCTCTGAACCTCAGTTTTCTCATCTGTAACGTGGGGTTCAGGATAGTCTCCACCACACGGGTGTTTGGGAGGCAGGGATGAAATCATGGGGGAAGCATGCACACCCCAGACTGCCACTTGGTACCGGTGAAGGGTGAGTGGCCGTGCCAAGTACGAACTCAGACCACCCTCCAACTGGAGGGCTCCGCCTGCCTACGGACGGGTAATTTGAGCCCACACAGTAATTATCTGCCAACATTTATTTCCCTATGAACCCAGATTTCCAACTTCTCAAAAAAAAAAAAAAAAAAAAAGACGCTCTGGCTTCTCTGGGCCTATGTTCTTCTGTGAACCCCAGGCTGGGGCTGAGCGCCAGCTCATCCAAGCCTGAGCTTTTAAAGTCTTACAGGCAGCCCACGCAAGTTGTTTATGAGGCCTGCTTGGCCTCTGCAGGGATCTCGGTCTGTGAGCCTAGGAATAAATCATTAGAAGTGTGGCCAGCGATGAGGGAAAGGATCAAACAGTGCCAGAGAAGCAGTCACGGGCCCCTTAAGGACGCTGGGTCTGCAGCTGGGCCCATGGGATACTCTGGATCAGGGGTGTGGGGCTGGAATCCTCGCCCGCTCTAGCCCCTCACTGCTCTGTGCTACGGTCTGCGCTTCCTGGTCGTGCTATGTCTTCCTTTGTTGTTCAATTGCTCAGGCGTGTCTGACTCTTTGCGACCCCATGGACTGCAGCACGCCAGGCTTCCCTGTCCTTCACTATCTCCCAGAGTTTGCTCAAACTCATGTCCATTGAGTCGATGATGCCATCCAACCATCTCATCCTCTGTTGCCCTCTTCTCCCGCTGCCCTTAGACCCATCTTTGCATTTTTTTCCATTTCCAGACCTCCCTGAAGCCCTCCCCACCACCATTCTCCACTCCTCATCCTGCCAATAGAACAAAGTAACGAGATTTAAAAAAATAGGGAGGGGAGGAGTGACTACTTTAGTGTGAGAGGCCAGGGAGGGCCTCTCTGAAGGGCTGACATTTGGGGGCAGATCTGAGGGATGCAAAGGAGCTGGGCATGGGAAGATGTGTGGACAAGGTGTCCCAGGGAGAGAGAACAGGAAGTGCAAAGGCCCTGAGGCAGGGAACAGACTGTAAGAGGAAGAGAAAGGTGAGCTATGCACCCAGAGCTGGGAGGAAGGCAGGGGTGTCGGAGATGAGGTCCTAGAGAGAAGTGAAGAAAGCCTTGAAGACTTGATAGGATGTTTAGATTCTGAGAACCACATAAGCCACAGAGGGCTTCTCAGCAGGCTAGTGGCACAGTGTCACGCAGGTTTTTAAGACCCTCCAGCTGCATTCAGTAAACAGTCTGTGGGGAGACTGACATGGAAGCAAGAATCTAAGTGACAGGACCCGGCAGGCGTCCGGGAGAGAGACGGCGGTGGCTGTTGAGAATCCAGAAAACAGATTCAAGGCATATTTTGAAGGTGAAACAAACCAAATTGCCGACGGCTCAGACGTGTGAGGTGAGGGAAAGAAGAGTCAAGGAGGAATCTGGGTTCTGTCCTGAGCAACCAGCAAGCGGGTGGCAGCCACTTCTGAGAAGGCGAGAACAGGGAGGAACACGCCGGTGAGGCCAGAGGAGGACTGGGGGCTGTGAAGACTGGCTGCGGGGCCTGCAGGGGAGCCTGAAGGCAATGGGGAGCCATGGAGGGCTTTTGAGCAACAGCAGAATAGTCACTCAGTCATTCAGCCAATGCTTATGGGACAATGATTCACATTCGGGCTTCTGTGGCGGTAAAGAATCGCCCGCACAGCAGGAGACCG
>NW_011494610.1:3250043-3255649 GCF_000754665.1 Bison bison bison
TACAATGCAGGAGACTTGGGTCCGATCCCTGGGTCAGGAAGATCCCTTGCAGGAAGGAGTGGGCAACCCACTCCAGGATTCTTGCCTGGAGAATTCCATGGGCAGAGGGGCACATTTAACTCTCTTCTAGACAACGATGCTCCTCCCAACCAACAAAGGATTTCGGGGCACAAATCACTTTCCTGAGACCAGAGCGAGGATAAGGCGGGGGGTCTCACCTGCTGACCCACGGCTTCCCTTCCTCTCCTCCATCCCTTGCTTTAGGAGCTGAAGTGCATTTAAAAACAATCTTCATTTCCTCACTGACTGTCTGTCCTGCCTTCTAAAAGCTCCAAGAATACAGCAACCACCTTTATCGCTTCTGTGTCCCCACTGCTGAGACCTGTGCCAGGCACACAGTAGGTGTTCCATGACTATTTATTGAGCAACCACATTTTTTTTTAAAGCCATCTTTTGCTTTTTTAATTCATTTTTTGGCTGCATGGCATGTAGGATCTTAGTTCCCTGACCAGAGATTGAACCTGTGCCCCTGGAATGGAAGCAAGAATTCTTAACCACGGGATCACCAGGGAAGTTCCCCCACCCAGTCTGCCATCTTGAAGGACCAAATGAGAAACTATCAAGTGCTGGGTTCAGGCCTGGAACACAGGAGACGTTCAGCAAATGGCAATGAAGAAGCTCGGAAAATAAAGGCATGCTGTCTGCCAGCCCCGGCCCAGTGTCTGCTGGGTCTTGAAGCTTCCCCAGGCCAGGATGGGTCTAAAGGGTGGGGACACAGCGGTAGCCTGTGACCCACCCTCCTGGGCCCCTGTCTCGGTCCTGGACAGGACAGGTAGGCGTGGTGTCTGCACTAATCCCCGCTAAGCAGCCGGACATGTAAGGATGTGTAATCCGAGCGTCCTAGCCTTCCGGCTTTAGCCTGACCTTGGCTGGGCTGACCCAAGTCAAGGTGGACACCCTGGCCCCACGAGGCCCCCCAGAGCTGCGACCCTGCACACAGCCAGGGACAGAGACTAAAGCGAACACTTCTCTGAAGGCAGAGGGTGACAGGCTCATCCAGGCCCTCCCCCGCCACCGCTCCACCCCGGCCATTGTCCCCCATGCCCGCATCTCTATCCCAGAGTCCGCCCCGATGAGGGAAATACTGTACAAAGACACTGTCAGGGAAAAAAGAGGAATCCATTCATTCATCCGGCAAATGTTTTTTTTAGATTTTTTCTTTCTTTTTTTGATGTGACCCATTTTTAAAGTCTTTATCGAATTTGTCACAATATTGTTTCTGTTTTATGGTTTGATATTTTTGGCTGAGAGGCATGGGGGGAATCTTAGCTCCCCGACCAGGGATTGAACCCATACCCTCTGCATTGGAAGGTGAAGTCTCAACCACTGGACCACCAGGGAATTCCCCTCAGCAAACATTCATGGAGCCAAAGCTATGTGCCCGGCCCTGTTTGAGATTCTCAGGACACAGCAGTGACCAACACAGACTTTGTCTTCAAGTCTCTGACAGTTGGGTGTGGGGAACAGATATTAAATGGGAAAACATAAATTAACAAGGTCACTTCAGATACTACAAAGAAAATGGGTTAATGGAATAGAGAGTGACCAGGTGTGGAGAGGATATTGTTAGCTGTGGTGGTCAGGGAGGGCTTCCTGAAGGAGGTGACATCTGAACTGAGACCTGAAGGAGAAGGATACAGCTGTAGGAAGATCCAGGAGACGAGTGTCCAGTCAGAGAGAAGAGATTTTAACCCCCATAAGTTATATAAATTGGCAACATTACTTCTATTTCTTCAGTACTTACTATGTGCCAGGCCCTGCTCTAAGCAATAAGTTGTTTAACACTCAAAATGATCCATTCTTGTCATCTCATTTTATGGATGAGAAAATTGAGCCACAGAGAAGTTACTTTGCCCAAGGTCACACAGCTAGCATATAGCAGAGCCAGGATGTGAACCCAGCTCTGCTCTGTCATCCAACTTAAGAGTTGTTACCTATCCCCAGAGCACAGGGAGGATAAAAATTAATTGCTGAGCACCTACCAAGCACCAGGCCCTCTGACCTCTGTCACCTGCCTGGCACTGCCTCTGAAGGCCACCCACTGGTTTCCTGCCATGTACATCTCTTTCCTCCTTCCCTGTTGCCACCTATCCACCTCCCATTCTAGGAGTGGCCATACGACCTGGGCTGGTCCAGTCAGCATATTCCAACCCTCCTAGACACAGTGATCGGCTGCGTGATGGACATGTGATACAAAATGGGCCAGTGAAAGCAAGCCCTGGGACTTTGGATAGCTCCTGGGACTGGAGAGGAGCAGTTCTCTTTTGAAGGGGAATGTCTAGCTGGGATATGGGAGGCCAGGAAACCCAGAGAGCTTGCCTGAGAATGAAGCTCACCCACGGGAAGGCAGAGACCAAAGATGGAGAGAGACTAAGTTGCAGTGACAAGTCCTCACAATATGGTTCGAGGGCCTGTTTATCTGGGCTAGAAGCCAGAGCTACTTCTGGACTTTCCAGTTGCTTGAGCCAATAAATCATCCCTCCCCTTCTTTTCGAGCATAAGCCAGTTTGAATTGGATTTCTGTCACTTGCAACTGAACTCAGAATATTTTTTTCCTCCTAGAACGTCCTCCCTTCTCTTTTCCCCAGCTATTGATAGTTCTGTCCTTCCTATCACCAAGAAAATAACCACCACTGTCATCATCAATGAAATCACTGCCTTCATTAATACTTCTATTACCACTGCCAGTAATAACGCCATCATCACCACCACCAACATAATCACTTCTGGGGCCATTATTGCTCCTATGATAGATGCTAATGTTACTCCTATTGCCTCTATTAATGTCACACTTTCCATCTGTAAACCTCTACCTAGTTTACAAAGCATTTTCCTTCTAAAAATATTTATTTATTCATTTATATGGCTGCACCGGATCTCAGTTGCAGTTCTCAGGATCTTCGACCTTCCTCGCAGCAGGTGAACTCTTAGTTGCTGCATGTGGGATCTAGTTCCCCAACCAGGGATTGAACCCAGACCCCCTGCATTGGGGAGCTTGGAGTCTTAGCCACTGGCCCACCAGGGAAATCCATGGCAGGTGCAAGGGCACTGAGGTTTGCAAAGGTGATGGAGTCTGCCTCCTGCCATAGGACAGGCTACTAGGCTTCCATTCATTCATTCCCTCACCTATTCATTCATTTATGGAAGAAACGCCATTGACTGCATTCTGTGTGAGGGTGGGATGCAGCGGTGAGCACAGACGTGGTTCCTGCCCTCACCGAGCTGCCAGTCAGGGAGACATTTCAGAAAGCTTCCTCGCAGCCCACACAAGAAGCCTGGCCAGGATCTTCCGCTCCTACTCAGGGTTCTGAGACTGCAGTGGAGGAGCCCGGTTTGCAGGCTGACTTGATGGACTGCTGGGGATTGTAGCTATTACCTGAGCTGTCTTAGCCAACGGACCCAGCCTCTGAATATTTCTCCCCAACTGGACAGTGAATTCCTTGTGTGTGGGGGAGGCGGTTCTGGAATACGGAAGTCAGGTGGGGAAGGAGCCTGACCTTATTTCTCTGTCTGTACAGTGCCTAGAATGGGGCTAGGCACACAGTGGGGGCGCAATAAATGCCTATTAGTGGATTGTTTTTCAGAGGCAGACCTAAGCCTCCTTTCTTCCACCCTTTCATCTATCCACTCCATTTTCTATCCATTCATTCACCTCCCACACACCTAATTCCTCCATTTCACCCATTCTCCATTCTTACGTTCATCCAGCCAGCCAGCCACTTACCAGTTTACACTTAGGTGTCCACTCACCCATCCATCCATCCAACTGGATATGGTTCATCTTCCTCCCTCTCACTGCCCTACTGTCTACCTGTTCATTCATCCACCCAGTTTTCCACCTGTCAGTTCCTCTACTTTCCTTTTCTCTCTTCCTTATCTTCCCTCCCTCCCTTCATTCTTTCCTCCTTCCACTCATTCTGCATTTTAAAATTCATCCATCTTCTATCCACTTATGCAGCATCCAATATCCTTTAGTCTTCTACCATCCATCCATCCATCCATCCCTTCCTCTCTCTCATTTCCTATATTCATCTTTATCTCCATCTTTCTTTTCATCAATTATTCATGCATCCCTCAAGCATGTCAGGCCCTATGGCAGCTGCCATGGGTAAGGTACTCACCACTCGATTCCCTCCTCAGAGAGATCACAGTTGAGCCGGACCAGTGGTTGCTCAGGACCAGGCTCCCTTACCCGGTCCCTACAGTCTGTCTCCTGAGCCCTCAGCCCTCCAAGGGACCCCAGCTCTCATTTAACCCCCCTTGTTTTTTTGTCTTGCCTGTGTTTGGAATCTTCCCTAGAGTTCCAGCCCACAGCCCAGGCAGCGATTATAAACACAGCTCCTTTCTCCGGCTGTTCCTAGAACTGTTAAGCCCTGCCTTCAGAGAATACAGCCCTGGATGAGGCAAAATTGCCTCACAGCTCCGTGCACCTGTGTGGAAAAACAGTACAATGCTGCTTAAGCGCCTACTATGTACTGGGATGATGATGAGTGTAATGAAGAAGATGACCTCAAATTTCAGAGCCTGAAGGCCCCTCCTTGGTTCAATGCTTCCCTTTTACTCGTTCTAGGGTAAGAGTCTAGGATCAGCCCAAAGAGGGGAGTGACTGACCCAGGTCTCCAGGCCAGTCCGCGGCAGGGCAGGACTAGATTAGGGGTCTCCTGACCTGGTGCTCCATCCCCTATCTGATTGGTCCCAGCCTCTGCCCACTTTCCTTGGGCAATTTAGGAGGATTCCAGCATCCAGGTTTTTGTTCTCGCTATGCCTCTTCTCAGCCTCCATCCCTAGAATGTTAACATTTTCCTGGCTCTTAGCAATTTGCGATGAGCTTGCAAGATTGAACAAATAAAACCTGATTCTCTCAGCCACTTTTGAGGCACTCCGAATTCCGCCAGGGCTTCTTATCTTCCCTGACAACCCAGACCCACTCCCTTGCTTCCTTTTAGAACCCGTCCTTCCAGTTTCCTAAGGAGGGCTCCGTCCTTCCCCCTCCCTCACAGCCAGCCAGGGGTTGCAAACAGGGTGGCCTACGAGACCCAGGCAGAAAGTACAAACAGCTCCAGCCGGCTGGGTGTAAAATTCCCGGATCAGGAAGGGATGCTCAGGCCCCTCTCACCAGCTCCTGGAGGGAAAAGAGGTGGTCCAAAGGCAGCCTCATTTTCCGACTTCTTTTTTTTTTTTCATTTTCCGACTTCTTAAGAGAAGCAAACAAACAAACAAGTCTAGTTTTTCCCCATGAAATCTTCCAAATTGTTAATGCTGGCAGCTAATTAAAATATGTAAATACAGTTCAATTTAAACAATACACATTAGCAGGCTAGATCTGCTTCTTCACAACTTCATCTGGTAGCTGGTTCCCTCCTCCCCCACAAACTGCCACAAGAGAGCTTTGCTCCAAGAAGAGCTTACTGCTTTGAATACAAATGACATGATCATAACAGCAGCAACTACCACAAATTGGATAGTCAAACACTCAAATCACCCCTATGAGATACTGGTGTTATTTTGCCAATGAAAGAGAAAAAAAAAAAAAAAAAAAAGAGAGA